>NC_139231.1:67307662-67713225 GCF_977018435.1 Lepisma saccharinum | reverse complement strand
ATTAAAAAAAATAAATGCCGAACCTTGCAGGACACCCCGGGAAGCCTTGAACTGTTCTTGTTGAAACTAAGTGACACTGCTGTGAAGTAAGTCGCTCGATAGTTTTTTAGTATTCAGTCACCAAGCCCGTGGTAGCCATTCTAGGTAGTTGAGTCGATATTTCACTGGAAATAATGTATTTTCCATTGTTGAAAAAAAAAGCAAGCTTCCAGTTTGAATAAATAAGCTATTTCGTCCACTCCTGTTGGGTCACCTAGCAAAAAGTTGAAAACAATTTCTTGAAGAGAAAAAAAATACTGTTTCTTGTCACCAAGCATACGTACATAAAGAATATGCATGAGTTGATTTATTTATTTCTTCTTCTCTCTTTCCGAAGGCATACGCGCTTCTTATTCAAGAACCGGAATATTTGTGCCTTTCGAATCGAATTTAAGAAGGGAGTTCCATGACAAACATCTACTGAAGTTTTTAAGATGAGCCCCCGCAGAGTTTTTGCATGTCCTCTCCCAAGTTAGTGTCTCGTACTTGTGTTTTCGGTTTCCAGTGTGGACAGGTTAGAAACGAGTGTAGTAAATAAGAATCCCTCGGGCCTAATCCTTAATATATATAATATTGTCATTATTATCCTGCTGAAAATAATATTATGATAGCCGTCGCCATTTCAGAGTGGCAAATATTTAACTCTATTAATTCTTGAATTTTATTTTAGGTTAGGCATATTCAACGAATTCTTTTTTGATTACAATGCAACAATATTTTACATTTCAACGTTTTCGTAGTCGTCTAAACGTTTGAGAAAACCTTTTTTTGGTTACCGAGATGATAGAAGAAGAAGAGAGAAAATAATTGAATAATTTTGAGAACTTCTTAATATTGGACAGTGTAACCACTATGTTGTCGATGGAAACAAGACAAGAACAACATTACCACTATGCTATCGGGGTGAACGGCATTTTTCCATTATCATTTGTGTCCACACACAAAACTTCGTGTCTGTCTGCATCCATACCTAGATCGAGAAATTCGAACCATGCCTCAGCCCCTTGTGACTTATTTAATTCTTTACACTCATCAAAATATGTGCTTAATAAAATGCCTCAATCGCACAAGCTATGGCATCCTCTGTAAGCATCCAAGCAACCACATGTATAAATTATAGTCTCCCACACATAATGCTCTTTCATGTCCAAATAGATTCGCTTCCTCCACCATCAGGGCAGTGGGAGCTCGTGTACCATGAGGGGTTGAATAGACCTAAAAAAATCGGTTGGGATGGAAAAAAAATGGATAGAAATCTTTCTCAGATCAGAATAGGCTTGTATTTGCCGTCCTCGGGTTTAAGAAGCCTAGTTAGTTAGTTGGTTGTTTCCCCCTGCACCATTTCAATTTTTGAATAATCACTTGTTAGTTATGAACGCACCGTTGACATCTTGTCTGATTATTTATGTGTTTGGGTTGAGGCTCCGTATTTGCTCGCAACATTTATTTTCTTTTTTTTCTTGTTATATGATTTTTACATTAGAAACAACAGATTTCCATTAACAGTATTTCATGTTATGAAAACATTTAAGTCTATACGCCATCGGGGGTGGGATTGCAACCTACGTCATCCGACAAAGATCAGGATCGGTATTGTAATATTTAATTGCTCAGGTCATTTTTAAATATGTACAGCTATAGGTAAACATTGTAACTTGAGCCCTCAGAGTCGTAGACCGGCAAAAATACACCTCTGTTAATCGCCTCGTGTGGGGAAGAGGGACAATTGTAGTTGTTGGTGTAATGCACTTCGAAGCAGACGTGCCCCACTTTTTCAATTTCATCAAAACAACTATTATTCATCCTCATCGTTGCCATTAGCCAAAATAGCCTCGCATTACAATTTTCGTAGTAATCTCCGTTCGCCCCTTGGCTTTTCGTAGATTAACAAAAATCGTCTGAAGTTTGAACTCTCCATACTGTTGCAAGCTGTTTTTGTGATTGTCCACCTCGATTATTCAAAATGCCACATGTTCGCATATTCAAATACACACAAGTGAAGAGGGTTCATATCACATCAGTGATTTTAAATTGTATTCTCGGGGCCATGCACACATTTCCTAACATTGTTGATTTGTTGTCGATGAGTTGTGCGGGTACAGATGTGAAGTAGTTAATAAGTTTTAACATCCATACACATTACCGTACTGTGGCTGTTGCGTCCCACACCCATGTGTAATGTTTTATTTCTCTTGTTGGCTGAACGCGAAGATGCTCGAGACTGCTTTCAAAAATTATTTTCGGCCTCGCTTCACGATACAGCCGTATGCATGTAAAACTAGTATATCACACACAGGCAGAGGGGGGCAAAAAATAATATTTCTCTCTTTCCCTCGCTTTTGCCCATCTTCCAGTGTTCGTCTAGATAGCGTGACTAGCAAAAATATTAAAATCGAAATAAGAATTATCCGTTATGGTCTCCCTCCCTTCTTTGCATGCATGTTGCGCTGACATGTAAATAAGCGCTATGCTTTAATAAAAAGAACAACCATTGTACAACTGTATAGGTTCTCGTCCATCTCATGCCAGGGACTGGGTATATCTTGTATACAGTTTATAGTGGCATCATATTCCTTCACCAGATATCAAACTCGAGAGACTTGCAAGACAGCTCAGGTTATAACTTACTACGAGGTCTGTTTTTTTTAAAAAATAATAATCGTCAGTCTATATGACAATACTTGCTGTTTAACTAACAGTATTCGAATCTCTGAGGGGCCGGGGCATTCCACATTTACCTTTGCTAGAAAGCGCAGTGCAATAAATATTCTTTTTAAGTTATGCAATAATTTTGACATTATATTCATGTCCATTCCCCAAGACTAGATTTATATACACAACCAACTCGCTCTTGCAATATATTATCTGATGCGACATTGTGAAAGGTTCTCGTATGTTCGCGAAACAGGAAATACACGTCATAGCTTCCGTGAATCGAAAGCAAGGTTACTGGGGGCACGCAAAATACCGTAAGAAGAATTATATATTCCAAATGCAGGCATCATCATTTTTCTCTTGCACAAATAGAATAATCGGGCTGAATTTCCAGTCTAAAACCACCATGTTCTGGCAGCAAGTATCAAAAACCTGTGGTAATTTTATTATATGATAGGAGGTGAGTGAAATGGTTGTTGCAAGTTATCTTTTAAACCCAGTACGTGTGTAGGAAAAACTGCGTATAAGCTGTATCACACTCTCTCTGTCTGTGTGTCAGGTGGTCGTGTCGTTCGCTAGTTGTATGTCACAGCTTAACCCGTACTAGGTAATATTTTTACATGAGGTAAGTTGGCATACTCTGGTAGGGTATATGTTTCAAGCCTCTAGCTGTAGAGCCTATTTGCAAAAAAATAAGTTTGGTAACACTACTCGTCGAAAGCAGCTCAAACAGTGTTGCTAGCTGTAGGTTAATTTTCCCCGTTATACAATTGCAAGAGGTGAGTTGCTTATAGCCTATCTGGAAGGCTTGGTGTGTGTGTGTCCATGGCTTATGTCGTAGGTTAATAAAATTTGCAATAAATCTTGTGTGTGTTGGCAACCGTCAGCCCTTACATGTAATATAGCAGCCTTACTTATTGTAAGACATAGTGTGTATGTATGAGTAGTTTGAGGTTAGTTTGAGCGCGTCGCTTGTCGCCTAAACACTACAGCTCACAGGTCGGCAAAATCTGACATGAAAGCAGATAATACACTTATGCCTTATTTATATATATAATTTTCACGGGGCGTTCAATATTGTTAAGAGCATTAGTTTCCATAGAGCTCTCTTTTTCCATCTTTCCTCTATACAGTGAAGCTGTAGAAGACACAATTAGCTAACCTAGCATACAACACACCTTCCTAATTAATATGGATATTGTCACACATTTCTCTTATTTTATACTGTTGTAAATAGAAAAAATTATGTACGGTAAATATTTTGTACATTATAGGGAAAAAATGCAAAATATCCTGCAATTTTAATTCGAATCGAGTCGAATTTTTACATATTTCCACGCCGCCACATATTGTCCTATTTGCTTCTTTTACTTGCCTTGCTTAATTAACTCTCGCTAATTAGCATTTTTTTTGGAAGAAGTCAACTAGAACAACATATGGCGGTATGAGAAATATGTAAATTAAAGAACATTTTAGCAATATATGGGCCCTAGCAATTAGCTTTCTCGACTAAGAGTACTCTTTCAAACGTCTTCTGCTGATCGTATTACTAAACGAGGACGTTTAAAATTTTTGGGTGTTGAAAAAGTTTGAGCCTACTTTTTATTTCTATTGTTTGCTAATAGATGGCGCTAATAGTACCTCCTCCCCTCCCCTCTCCCCTCTTCTCCTCTGCTGTATGACAAATAGCACAAATCAAGATTTTGGAGAGCAAAACATAAAATTTGCATGCATCTGATGTCGAACCAGGAACTTTTATCTTTCGGGGAGTCAACATTATTTTTTTACTCAGTCGTCATATAACATGAACACACACAAAGATTCACATGTGCTTTTATTATTTTGTGTTCGGTAAGTACAAGTATATTCTTACATAAATTATTGTTTAATTTAATACATTGTAAACTCAAAACCTGCTAAACTAACACTCCTTCTGTGTTTCATTAAACTATTGAAAGCGAATGTTGCGTGCGCGCGGAATAACACGGAAAAAAAAAACCGGATGGAAGCAATTTAAAATCACTGGGGCAAGGTCAGTATTACGAGAGCGTAAAAAACACGTGCTTCCATTCAACTTCGAAAAATAAGAATAAATGTGTAATAACACTGGTATTATTTGTAATCACAGTGCTTACTCATGTATTTTGTTTAATATTTTATTTCAAATTCACTGTCAGAAACTAGTGTTGTTAGTTTCTGCATGTAGGTTTATTTACTCTGTTAGTTGTCACTGTCAAGTTTTTAGTATTCGTACAGCATAAAAAGCTATAACCCCCCTCTCAAAATATATACATTGTATACGCCAAGATGCACAATAGCCTGGCAACACATCATGAAAAAACATGCCAAGAAGACCCAGGGGGTTTATAAGTCAGTGCTGCCAATTCCTATTTGTAGGTTAGCTTAGCCAGTGAAAGATCATATAGTAGAATTTTTGTAGAGTGGGTGTTTGCAAGTTCCACGACGTCTTGCCCGAGGATACCCTATGCAGCGTCATCCTGATTGCAGAGAAGTCCTTCGTCCACGACGTGAAGAACGAGAGAGTGACAGAACAGTTTTAAATTCATAAAAAATTGCCACATACTAAAAATCAACATCCAACACATTTTAGGTTATATAAAATTTGTGAAAACCTTATAATACTGAAATATTAAAACAAACGGACTCCCCCTTGTAGGTTAGTTCGGTGCGTAAATAAAAAAAAATAATAGGTTAAGTTATATCACTTAGGATCGTGAGAAAATTAAAAAAATCGTAAAAAAAAAGATAGGTTAAGTTATATCACGTAACATCGTGATATACCTACCAAGTACGAGTAGGGAAAAAAATAAGTGCAGTGAAAATTTGTACTAAAACATCGCTAAACGCTATAACATCGACAAAAAATTGTCAAAATATGTCAAAAACTTATATTCGATTGATAAAAAAAAATACCTACAAAATATGATCCTCAAATAATAACGTTCAAACAGTGCATAAATAAAAAAAATGATAGGTTAAGTTATATCACTTAGGATCGTAAAAAAATTAAATAATCGTAAAAAAAAGATAGGTTAAGTTGTATCACGTAACATCATGATATACCTACCAAGTACGAGTGGGGGAAAAATGAGTATAGTGAAAATTTGTACTAAAACATCGCTAAACGCTAAAACATCGACAAAAAATTGTCAAAATATGTCAAAAAGTGATATTCAATTGGTAAAAAAAAGACCATACCTACTAAGTACTATTTTGAAACCCCCCAATAACACTACTTACATAAAATACAGGTTGCTTACAGGTGACAAGTTAAAGAAGAAATGGAAGAACAAAAGCAGGCACTCTCCACGAAAGTGACCGGCAACTTACGATTTCTTCGGTTTCCGCTACACAGGCTTGACTGGTAAATGAACGTAAGTCGCATGGTTTTTTGTCTGTGGTCAGATAAGTCTTATTGCTATGCGTATGATTACAATCATTGTGCACATTATGCATATTTCGTGCCTTTGCACTAATGGGTATTCCAAAAACTACAATGCATTTTCTCGATCGGAAGAATACATATGTGTAGTACATAGTCATAGACGTCGAAAGAAATTCTTGTAGGGGTAGCCAAGCCATTGGCATATTTTAATAGTAATAGTAGTAATATGGGGAGTGTCTAAAGTGATTTCAGTCAGTATCCGAAACAGCAAACACAAATGAATAGGGACGAGTACTTCTACTACTAATATGAACACCAATAATAAATGCATATGAAGATAACAATGGTATATTATTATTATTATTATTGATTGGTTGATTTGGTGTTTTAAGTCCAGTTTATGCACAGGAAGGCTAATCGGTACTGGACCTACAGTTTAAATTGTAATCCGAACCACTATGTGCCTCCACCGTATTATAATTATTATTATTGCATCCAAAGTAAATGTGTAAACTCAAGGTGTATCACGTCTGTTATTTCAGGAAATTAGATTCGCATTTACATCTTAAACGAATGTCACTTTCCAAAATATATTATGTTCTTGAATATCCAGAAATTCTGAATAATCGTCACTCGTAAATAAGCGATTTCTAACAGAAAATATTTTACTCCCATTTATAGATTATGAGGAATTGAGATAAAACAAATCACGTTGAAACAATTACATTATTTTATCACAGGAACACAACACAACTGACAATGGAAAACTGACAGCAATAAGAAAGAAATCTCTAACGTAGAAGCGTATCTTCCCGCTACTTGGAAATTCACCCCTTTTCAGAGTTATGCATATCGGTGTGTGCATTAAGGACTATTGAGCGAAAGATTGAACATGTGATAAATGCAGTGGCGTAAATAACACCCCCGAGGTGGTGGAGGGGGGCGCACGAGCTTCGGGCGCAGTAAGAATGATAAACTAAGAAAGACCGATAGTTCACAAAAGGTTCACTTTCGGCGTTAAAATATATTTTCAACCGAACGTATTATATTTTATACCCCTAACTGCAAACAGAAAATGTTAATCACAAGTAGAAAGTGGATTACCAGATTAGAAAAACAAAACTTCATTAGCTGAATGGTTTACGACAGGCAAGACAACACATCTTAACCCTACTTACAATTTTTACCAAACGGAAAAGAGAAGTTAAAAAAAATCTTCCTCGACGAAATGATTTTCCCAGCTAAAATTCATCAAAAATTCCTTGAGAAGCACAATGTCAGGAGTGAGAGTGATCGAGCTCGAAAACTAGCAAACAAGAATTTGCTTCCATGAAAAAATGCAGAGGACTGCTAATGATCATTTGTCAATATCGTAATTTTTGTAATAACAGTCTGTTTTCATATATAATTATATAATTTTTTACAGTTGTCTTAACCTTTCGTATCAGTTTATACATTGATTCAAATTACATGTATGCATTTTCATGTTTTTATATACGTAATATAAATGTGGGCGTGAATTAATATTTTAGAAAATAAATATATTTGTATATTTTTAAACGAGTATGGGCGCACAACTGAAAGTAGCGCGTGGGGGGGGGGGGGGCGCAGAGCATGTTAGTTATGCTACTGGATAAATTCCTGGCGCCTGGAGCCTACTGACCGACCTAAAGGTGTTTTCAGCTTGGCAGCCCATTATTAATTACAACAAATAAATTGTTTTCATTCTAATATTTTTGCATAAAAGAACATGATAAAGAGATAAGTTGGAATAATAACAAGATAATGATGGACAGAGGAAACGGCACATATTGTGTTCAACCCTTTTGTTCTCGTAATAAGCTCGCAACAAAGGAATAGAGCCTACATTGGTTATGTAAAATATTTAACCTGGTTCACGTAAATATAAAGAAAGGTAATAAACATCTCTTCGCATATACACAAAGCTATTATTAAGAAAACCACTGCAAAAGTTTCGAAAAAGTGCTAGTCACAACACGTGCGACATCTAAGTATCGCTTTCTAACATCATATTCTTTCCTTCATGCTTGTTTGCGCCCTTCCTTCGACGACACCTTCTTATCTTATGCATCTGAAGCTACGAAAGTGGTTCTCCTTACATGCTAACCCTCCCTCCTTCATTGTTTTCGGCTCATATTTCCAAAACCTCAGCAACGCTCTATGGCCAACGCCATGTTACCGACCTTAGCAACCAACGTAGCAACCAGTTGTTTAATGCCAATATGGCCGCACCCATGCGCGGGCCCAGCAGACGACTTGACCAGCGTATTCAGGGGAAATTGTCCGTGGGAAGGAGGAACGGAGGCATAATGACATTGGCCAGGCTGCACCCTGCATTAATCCCAGGCTGTCTATTGTTTGCGTGTTATCTGGGCGGACTGCAAAAAGCCAACGGATAAATGCCGGCTGCGGTGTCCGGCACGTTTGTGTCTGCTGTGGTCTGGTAGGGGGTGGACACGGTGGAAAGAAAATAGTGCATAAGGGCTGGATGGAAGCTGCAGCAAGGGGTATTTTCACTAGTCATCGCGTATTGATTTCTACCTATCGTTCTCGCCGCTGAAAAAGAAACTGTGCACTTACTGTAAAATGGGCACAGACAACAGTATAGCACAATTGTGAAAGGGAATAGGCGAGAATGTGATACGAAAGGGGTACGATATGGATTGCGGGGAGGCAGAAGAGGTGCAAAACGTGAGAGGAGTGAAAAGAACGGCAGGCAAAAGAGACCGAAGCGAAACGGACGGCGTCGTTATTGTTCTGTGACATGGGAGCCAGACAACAAAGATTGTTTTTTCAACTGTGCTTGTAATCTAATTTACTTTGAAATAAGTGGAGGATTTTATATTATCTTTTACTGTCCTTTACTCTTGTAGATTGCACATTTATTTTAGCAATTTTCAAACACACAATGCTCCTACGTTAGATACAGCAGGTGTGGCGGTAATGAAAAACAGGCGCGGAAAGGGGAAATGACGAACAGGTGTTCGCAATTCTTGTGGCCTGAGAAATTGTATATGTAATGCTTCAGTTACATGCTTTGGTAGAAATGCACTTAAAAACAGGGTTCATCTTATTTATTTTTAATTTCACTTGCCTTTACAGTAATTATTTTTCACAAGGTGTAATGACGAACATAAAATCAGAACAATGCCGAACATGACAGCTATGCCTTTTTCTTAGTTTCTTGTATAAAACAAATAGTTTGAGAACATCGCTACAAAGTTGATTTTGAAAAGATGGTATTAAGGTTTCCTTTGAATTTATGAAGTATCTAAAATGTTTTCAAACACTTCCATAATTCACCATCAAAGTTCGGCAACACAACATATGTAAAATTTGCATGTGTTAATTTTCTTTACACAAGATTTCCAATATTTGCAAACATTTTTCGACATACGAGTATATTCCACATTCAGGTGCACATGTTATTTTAACATTCTTGTCAACAATAAAGAGTGCAAGCTCCAGCTTTCCCAAGATTAAGACTTATCATGGCGGGTTATGTTATTTCGAAGTTTCGACAACTTTGTTGCCCTGTCTTCTAGTTCGTATAGTGTCCTTATCTCCACGTCTTGGTTGCAATTCTTATTTTTGTCTCTTATATTTCTCTTTGCACGGCTGTCGTGCTACTTGGGTATGGGAATAAGGTTTTCGCTGTAAAATATATTGCATAGGCTATATTAAATATATTCCCACTATTTCGTGCAATATTAGGAACAGCAGGAAGAGATTCGGGTTTCAGGACTTGAAAGATTGGTGATCCTGTTTTAACAGAAAATAAATCACATTTTGTATTTGAATTTTGCATCACAATTAATGTAGTGTAAGTCTAATGCATATTATGTAGATAGATGAGCTACTTGCTCCAAGAAAATTGCCATTTTCACAATTGTTAGGCCCATATTTAATTCCTAATTTTGATTAAAATTACCAAATATATATTTACATACAGTATCTACCAGTTTCTAATACATGTAAATCCGATCTCTCCTAAAAATGTATGTCGGTGACAACTATTCACCTGTGACGCGTGGTTACATACATACGTAATAAAGTGTAGTTTGTCGAAGGCTCTTCGAGTTGAAACGAGGCCAATGGATCGATTTCCAACAGGAGGGTCTCAGAAATTTTGTACAGTCCTTTCGAAAATGGTACGCTTGCTAAAAGTGACACAAACAAGCACAATGAACCAGCAAAATGCTCCAGTAAACAGCTTCATGAGGGAATAAACTGGTAACGCCAGCACAATATGCTCTTGAGCATCTGAAAAAAAGTCGTACTGGAATATCCTTCAAAGAACCCTCCCAGTTCTTACGCCCCCCAACGGAGTCCCAAGTGCAATTACCCCCAGTAACAGTTGTTGATAAGAGTCCTCGTCCAGGAACAGCTGAGATTTCATCACGGACCACCTCCCTCCCTGTTTTCTCCACTTTTTCAGTTCTTCTTCTCTCCGAGGATGCTGCGAGGGCGGAGGGGAAACCCGCCCGAGCGAAAAATCAATGACAGAGCGCCATTAATCATATCGAGACCACTGCGAAGAGAGAAGTATGTAAAAGGAAGAGGGAGGTGGAGGGGAGCACCTATACACAAGATGCAACCCCCTCGGCCGGAGTGGGTGGTTGTTTCTCCGCTCCCAAGGCTGCCCCAGATGTGAAACTGAAATTACTCAATTCTGAGGACAAATTCGAAAGGAAACGACGTCGTCGTGGCAGTGTTGCCACATGTAATGAAATTTCACTAAGTCGAGGTAAAAATGCCTAAACATGAGGGAATTTCAATGTGAACACATACTGGATTCAATTTTGTAATTTCGGGAATTCAAGCGCGAAATGTAGGCTCGACCACGACTCGAACCAGACCCTCTGGCATAGCAAGCCAGTGATATACCAAGAGGTAGAACGGCAGAAGCTAAAAATCAAGCGGTAGAACAATGGGACGGCATTTCTTGATTAAATTTATATATATTAAATCTTTTGGGTGTGCCGCAACTAAAAGTTATGTTCTCTTATTTCACGTCGCTTTTCTGCCTCTACGTAATCGTGACGATGAGATTGACTTTTGATTACATAAATTAATGGACTGTAGCAAAGGAACAGCCACGCCTAACCCGGGGGACTAACCAGGTATTTTCCGCGGCGAATACTTGAATTGTCCATCTCCACAGAAACACATACTTATTTGTATTAATAACAAAACAGTTTTGCAACTTTCGTCTAAATGCACCTCAAATATGAACGGTGTTATTATAATAAGGACAAAGATTGAATTGTATTACTACGTAGTAACACTAATAATTATATATCCGGATAACAATTACGGTATATATCCGGATAACGGATATAACTGATTTGATGAAAGATTTGTAAAAAATCTGTCCGTATAATGCACACATCCGGATACACAGACATTTCGGATAATCCGAATATCAGAATATCCAATATCCGTATATTTGAAATACGGATTATCAGATATCCGTGTAAAATTTTATCCGGATTTGACCATCCCTACTAAAAATATCCTCATCCGAATGAAGAATTTTCCGAATTTGCTTCCTTACATTTTCTTAAATTCGATCACCGAGGAAAACAAAGGGATTTTTTTCCGATTCGACGGGAATTTTTGAAGATTGAAGAAGCACTGCTTGGAGACTTCGCCACTTCATCTTCCCGTTCCGAGCATCCACGGAGTCGTATAAGAGGGAGGAATTCTTCTTGGGCGACGCAATGTACTAATAGATCTGTTTCCAACTGCTCTCGAAGGCAATCGACAAACAATGGAAGGGAGGGGGAAAAGAACAGCCAGATAAGGAGAAAGGACAATTCGGAAAAGAGGAAAAAGTCCTCGAAGAGGGTGAAGAACAAAGAACGGAAAGAGAAAGGGGAAAAGACAGGGGGGAGGAGAGAACTTTACAGCATCTGCTACGGAGGACATATTAGAAAATGACAAATAACAATATTTTTCATGTGATAAACTACACGGTGTTGGCACCAGACTATTGTAGCGGAAGGATATTTACGAAGGGTTTATTTCCAAGCATGAAAATTCGAGACGAGGCTGAGCAGAGACCCCGATGAGATTTAACGAGGCAGGAAACAAAACAATGTCTACAAAATCGAGGACACTATCACGGCTGTAAGCGACCTCTGGAAAACTGAATCGTTGATATTAGGGGTAAGGAACGATCGACAATTCGAACAATGCTTTCTTTGTGTTTGGAAAATAAAAATATAGTCACTCCAGTGCAGGGTGCGAAATCATTGAAAACTGGTGGTGGTGGGGGGGGGGGGGGAGAAAGTTCTTCATCTTCAAACCCCCTCATCTACAAACATATATGTATATTATACGATACACATATTTGTAATGTTAATAAAAGTAAAAATAAATTACTCAATTAAAAATATATTATTATTTTTATTAACCCTTTCAGGTACACAAGTAAACTGTCATTGATATTTATGATATGTATTACTTTTTGTATACCTTTTGGAGTAATTTGGACAATTAAACTAAAATTTTTCACAAAAATGTATATTAAATATGAAATAATTGTTGGGACATATATGTCCCTATGTACGTTAAAGGTAACAAATAACAAAATATATGCGAAATTAAGCAACACCTTGATACAAAATTATTTTTCACTTCAGAATGCAATATTATATATCAAATTATTAGGAAACTAATGAACATTGTATATTTAAGCATGAAATTCATGGAAACAGTTGCGATCTCACACAACATACATATACATTACATATTGAGCACATGTTGTTCGTACGATTTTCTAGTTTCTTTTAGCACAATTCACACAGCGTTTCCATTTTTGTACTTTTGTCATGTAATGCTCTGGATGTTTAGGAGGAAATTGACTCTCAAGCCTCTTTTTGGTACTTACTGTCATTGGCAATGATTGCTTTCTGTTCGAATACTGTCCAATCAACGTCTCGAGCAACGATTTGGCGAAACTCTAGTGAAGTCATTGACTTCCCTGATTCTGTGCACACACTTTTGAGAAGCTTGCTATACACTATGTAAGAATTATTAATTCCAATATCAATCAAAAAATGACCTGAGGTAGTACTTAATTTTTACCTTACGGTCAACTTCATAAGTAACTTTTTTCTGATCCATAATGTCGACACCTCTCATACACTCATTGTACTTTCTGACCATCAAAGGGCAAGGAACATTTATTTTCTCAGAATTACCTTGAATGTGCCTGTTTCCGTTTATTATTAGGATTGGTGATATGAAATTAGATAAAAGATACACTGGCCTATTGTCCATCCACTTGATGCAAGACATACCATTAGTGTTCACTGCATAAATATCCCCTCTCTTCATTTCGTTGTCCGTTGGGAAGTCTTTGGCAGGTTTTTTCTGTTTGTGCGTACAGTACCATAAGCTTTTATGTTCTCTTCTGGTAGAATGTACTGTAGAACAGGCGAATTAAAAAAGTTGTCCATATAAATTTCACAATCAAGACCACAAATGGATTTTGTTAACTGCAGTATCACACGCTCTCCAAGACCCACTTCTGCATGACTTGCCCCTTTCTTCCTTGTGTATAGGTCAAATTCATACAGGTATCCAGTTTCTGATTCACACCTGAAACTCATTTTGAAACCCAACTTCATAGGTTTGTTCTTTATATACTGTTTTATAATGTTATGTCCTTTGAATTTGACCATGTGTTCGTCTATTGCCTGGGTTTTAGATGGACTCAAAGCGGCTTGGGAGCTCTTATTCAGATGGTCCATTACTGGTCTCACTTTGTAGGCCCGGTCATGCATTGGACTATTTCTGTTTGGTTGAGCCTCATTATTTGAGAAGTGCAAACACTTCCTAATTTCTTCAAAACGATGTAAAGGCATTACTTGTGAAACGTAAGGAACACTTAGATCAGGTTCCGTTGACCAATAACTTCTAATAGTAGGTAGAACATGGTAACTCATTATTACATTCATACCTAAGAAGGCTTTCATTTCTGCAATGTTTATATCAAAAACCACCCCGTTTTGCTGAGCATATCGGCAAGTTTCCTCGACTATCAATTTGATTAGCTCATTGAAATTCATAACGGAATTGAAAATTTCAATTGATTTTGGGACACGACCACTTTCTTCTACATTGAAAACAAGAACTTTCCCATGATCAAAATTTTCATTAATACTAAATTTCCTTGGCTTGTAACTTCTCTTACACTTAAAATCTGGAACACTGAAAGCACTATGTGACTCAGGGTTTTGAACAGCTCCATGAGGACTTTCAGAATTAGGGTCCATAGAATTCAGCTTGATGTCCGAAACTGTCAATCCCTCTCTTGAACAAGTAACTGCAGGTTCAGGATCGTCTATGATGACGTCAGTTTCTCCTGCATCAATGTCTTCTATTAAAAATAATTGATCCTCTTCATCTAGAAGGAGATTGTCTTCATTGTCACTGTCTTCAGCTTGTAAAACTTGCATGATTTCTTCACCAGAAACAAGAAATTCACGTTGCTTTGATATCTTTCTGGGACAATATAATATAAAAATACGTTAAGAATATAACATTTTATTACACACACATATATACGCAATATATATTTTATGTAGATACAATTCAAAAACTTTTCTTTACAAACAAATGTTGTTTTTTTCGAATTTGTAGAATTACCTACAAACATGCAGAAAATTACCTTTGTGGTACATAGGGACATATATGTGCCAATCAGTTTCTGAGCCTGTAGTCCTTTCAGGTGCACTGCAGGTAATCAGAAACTCATCAAAATATGTTGTACAGACATTAATAATTACAAATACCAGAATTGTATTTGTGAATTAGAAAACAATTGCAAGATATTTTACGAAACATAATCCAAAATGCAAGGCTATATACTTGCCACATTTAGATGCTTCTAAAACAGTATAAATAATACGTGTTGACGACAAAAACACTTGAAACTAATAATATATATCTAGGAAGAAACAATAATAATATTTGCGTCCATGTGACCCTTATCACATGAAGAATGTGGATAAAATAAGACATGGGACACATGTGTCCCATGTACCTGAAAGGGTTAATTACATAAAGGAAATTAATTAGTTATTTTTATATCCATCAGATATTGCAAAGATGCTAATTTCCTTATCAACTGGTTAAGGATGTTAATAAATTATGAAATAGTTCAAGTGGTTTTATTATGTGTAAGCTTTTGTTTAGTTTGTGCACTATGTTAATATAAATCAATTAGATTTCATAGTTATTATTGTTTTGCATTCTTTTTTTTACTTTTATTGTGTGTATTGATGTAGATTTGTTAACGATCTCTTGAGAGAGAATGCATTCAATACTCGCAACTACACTAATTTGTGTGTGTTTTCGATATTATTCTTAGTAAAGTATATTTTAAATTAAAAGTAATTGCTTATCTTTCGTTTGTTATAAAAAAACTCTCCCCCCTGGAAATTTTTGGTGGGGGAGGATTTTTGAGGCCAAGATTGTTGGTGGGGGGAAATCTCCATCCCCGCCCACCGTCCTTCCAGGGATTTCGGACCCTGCTCCAGTGACTGCCTGATTGAGGGCTATATACGCGATAAATGTAGCGTTAGACTTTCATTTTGAGCACCTTTGTAATTACGAGCTGGTTTCACTACGTATTTCGTACACACCTTGTAATTATTGTTTTGTTTTAATAAGTATTTTGTTCAAAATTTGTAATTATTATTTTGTTTCAATAAGTATTTTGTACAAAATTTGTAATTATTATTTGTTTCAATAAGTATTTTGTGCACTTTCTGTAATTAATAATTTGTTTCAATAAGTATTTTGTGCCCTTTCTGTAATTAATAATTTGTTTCAATAAGTATTTTGTGCCCTTTCTGTAATTATTATTTTGTTTCAATAAGCATTTTGTGCACTTTCTGTAATTATTAATTTGTTTCAATAAGTATTTTGTGCCATATTTGTAATTAGTAGTTTGCTGCAATAAGTATTTTGTGTACCCTTTGTAATCATTAATTTGTTACAACAAGTATATTTTGCATTTTTATAATTATCACCTTGCTTTAATATGTATTTTGTGCTCCTTTTGCACCTATTGCCTGAAACTTTGAGACGCGGCAGGCGAGAACGGGACAAGCAATTTCAAAGATTTTCTAAATGTGTCAATCTTTTACTACGTTGCATTTGTGTTCTAGAGATATTCATGGAAGTATTAACTCGTTTGGACAAACAGGGACGAGAAATTGGCATTTTGTATGATAACAGGCTACATACACTTTTGCCGAGTTTCTAGCAACCATTACACATTAGATGTTTTTCAGTTGTCATGAAATCATTGAATAAAAGCGACATAGATAGAGGAAGAAACAAACAGAAAAAGCAGAAAATGAAAACAGAATAATACATAGACATAGAACGAGACAGAAAAAAAAACAAAGATAAAAATGAAGTAAGTGATCGAAAGACGGAAAAAGAGATGTACAGAATGATAGTTAAGGAGCGAACAGAAAGAGAAGGGGAGAGAGAGAGAGAGAGAGAGAGAGAGAGAGAGAGAGAGAGAGAGAGAGAGAGAGAGAGAGATTGATTTGCTTTATTTTACTTCGCTCTTGTGCCACTTTTGAATAATTTGCGAAGATGGGGGATGATATGTTTAAATTGATGAATTGAGACTCGCAAACATCCATGCCCAGGCCGGGATTCGAACCCGGGACCCCTGTCGTCGCAACGCGTTGTGCTAACCACTCTGTCCCGGGGAAGGCCGGCAGAGAAGGGGGGAAGAGAGAGATGGAGAGACAGAGATAAAAAAACGATAGAATAGCAGGAAACGAGAAAATTGGAGCACGACAGACAGACGAAAATGGTTGATTGATTTGATGTTTTAAGTCCACTTTATGCACAATAACGTATCGTACCCAAGGTATTGGGCAAGAAGTATAAAGTCTTAGCATAGCAGGTATCAGAGAAAGGAATGCTGAATAAGTAATCAGGCAAAGGTCGGGTGATTGACTTGGAAGTCGTATGTGGCATGAGTGTTGGAATTGTCAGGAGGTGTGATCAGTTGGCGAGAATACGAGAGAGAGTAAGGAGTACGGATTGTGAGAGAGGAGCAAAGTGGGGAACGACTATTGGACGATGGTGTGTGACAAGAGACAAGTGATAGTTGAGAGGACAAGCTAGGAACAATCTCCATATATTTGTAAGGCAAGTGATATCCTTTCCTTAACCAATCCACATCGGTTCAGTCATGGAGAGTATAAAACCCATATTTAATCTAAGCTAATTTCTATCGCCATTCCTTTAAAAGGTAACCTCTTGCATTTATCACATTTAGGCCAAGCGAGTGATAACCATCTGAGAGATGAATGAGGAATAGCTACATCACCCAATTAAGCCTAGAGGTTCTTGGTTCGATCCCAAACGCAGCATGGGAGTTGCGTTACGTGGTGGAGTCTGCTTAGGGCTTCTCATCCATTTTTTTGCAAATGCGATGCGAAAAAACTGCAGTACGTGAAATACTGCGATTTTCATCTATTTCATCCCGAAATATGATGAAAATAATAGAGCCTTCTAGCTTTTCAAATTACGTACGTGCGATATGGCGCCGGAATTTTCACTTATCAGCGCTTCACGTTGTGTTAATTATCAATTATTACCAAATATCAAGAAAAGAAAGCAAAAGGTAGGCCTAGCAATATGCTACGCGGTAAGGCGCAAATAAATAAGAGTAGAGTTTTAACTAGGTTATTCGGCGATTGGCTTGTGAAAAGATGAGAATTAACATTAGGATGTTGCATAAAGGTTGGTTAAATATTTTAAAGATGTGTTCGGTACTGTCGTCACTCTGTTACGCGATTGTTGAACCTAACTTATCAAATTTCCCGGAGAGTAAACAATTGAATTGCTGATAATGTCCTATAAAAGCCACGGGGGGATGAGAAAAGAAAACAAGCAACTTAGTGCTAATTTTAAGCTAATCAAGCATTTTTCCTGCGCATAGGCTAATCATAGAATCATGGCGCAATCTAGATTTATCCACCCCGACATTCTCGAAACTATCCAGTTTCAAGGTAACATTCACGAGGATGTATTAAAATTCATTGACAAATTTGAAAGTTTAGCTATTCTTAATGAGTGGAATGACTCAAAGAAAAGGCAAATGCTACCGGCATTTTTGGCTGATTCAGCATTGGAATGGTTCAATACTTGGAGTCGAACTCAGGAAGCACAGGATATAGATTTTGTAACTTTAAAAACTAAAATTGTGGAAGAATTTACGGAACCGGGGGACACTTTTCAATTAGAAGAACAAATCAGATTACGCTTCCATCAGGAAAATGAACCTGTTTCAAAATATGTGAGAGAAAAACAGTTATTGTTATTAAAATTAGATCCTGCCATGGAAACTAGTGAGCAAATTAAGCAAATAAGCGGGGGTTTACAACCTAACTTTATGAAAGAAGTTTATCACAGGGAATATGATTCAGTGCATGAAATGTTACGAGACCTGAAACATGTTGAACAATTCAAATATCTTGTGAAAAGACGTAAAATTCTAGAAACTGAATGTGAGACAATGAAAGCTCTGTCGTGTTCTGAATCGAGTCGAGCATACATGCCGACTCAGCAAGCTATCACGTTGCAGCGCACGGTCAATGGTCATGTTGACATAAGTTATTCTCAGGCTAATCGGGAGATCGAGGAAAGATTAAATGCACTACAACAGGTTAATTGGGACCGGGCCTACATTTTAAAGTGGGATCCGAACTACTATGTGTCTCCACCGAGTATCAAACTCGGGACCCAAGGCGACGACGCTACCACTACGCCATCGGGAAGGCCCACAGACGAAGATAGAAAGAGCGGTAGAAATAAAAATGAAGTAAAAGATAACGACAGAGAAACAGATAAAACAGAGATTTCTGACTTGAAGAACAATGCATGTTCTATTAAAACACCAACTCACATATACATCATACTTTAAATAAGCAGCTATAATTGTTCATTTAAAAATCAATAGCTAACACGCATTGAATGACTCCACCGCGTCATAGACCTTCTGGTTAGGGGACACCCGTCCTCTTCATCCACGCAGCAGCGTTTTAGCTCCGGAAGTTTATTCATTTTAGTCATTAGCACACGGAGGAGAGGGGAGGTCATTAGGTCCTCCCGCTTGTTAGTGCGCCTAATACGCTTACGTCTCATTAACGGAGACCAAAAGCACCATACTCTCAAAGCGCTTCTTTACCAAACGAGGGGGCCGGGGGGGGATGGGTCTCCATGTGTAATCACAGTCAAGGTGCACGCTATAATCTGTCACTGTTTATTCACATTTTTGTGCCCCTTGTAATAAACATCGACACTGAACCTTGTATCGAAGAGCAGCTACCAGGATTCGGATTCTAATAGGTAAATTATTAGGTAGGCGAACACCACAAACGATGACGTCTATTCTTTCAGAAAAGTATGTCGAGTGGGGTAAAAGTTCACAGGGAAAATATCCGCGTTCCATTGGAAGTCAGGCTGCCAACAATGAGTCAGCCTGAAAGGTGTCATGGCGGAATGTAATCAGATGTGGTTACAGGCACCTGGAACGAGTAATATTGAAACCACGAGGTGTAAGTTTCATTTATCATCTTCCTAATGTAATATTTTGATTTCTTACATAACAAGAAGTGAACTTCAGTAAATCATTGACCACATGTTTTAAGTAAGGCAGTCATAATGCATTACACGTTTCAAATTATTTTCCACGAATGACAGCACCTGATGGTAACGCGAAAAGCGATGTTGTGGGCCAAAAGTTCGCGCAAAGAACTGTGCAATCTGCATCTGTGGAAAAATTTATCAAAATTGGATTTTGGATTCTGTGCCTGATTCATCAACTCGAGAATCAAAATCATCCCACTCCCAAAGAGGAAGATTTCTCGGAAGAAAAGAAGAAAACTTCTCAGGAGAAAACGCCAAGCGTCTGAAATCATAACCACTTTGCTATTCCATATAAATTTGTACTTAATTTTAGATTAGTTACTATTGCAACAATTTCAGTACAAATTTTAGAACGATTTTGCTGTCTACTTACTACTCTCTCTAAATTCCATCCTGCGTGCGAACTTTTACCCTACTGGTGGTTACAAAATTACATATTACAACAAATATATTCAAAGTGTTCATCTGAGCCATAGATAAACTGAAAGAAGAATGTTTGAAGCTTGTCTGGTGTACATTTTAAGACTGTGACTGCTTTGGTAGCTTACATATATGGAATCAAAAACTAAGTGCGCACTCTTATCCCCCTCTATGTGTGAATTTGCATTTAAGATTATGGTCTACTGTTGTTAGAGGTATTAGTTTACGAGCAAAGATAATTTCATTATTTCTTAATCCTAATTTTTCAAAGTTTTGATATATGGAATATTTTTACTCAACTATTACTATCAATATTAAAAATCACATACCATAGTACGAGAAGGCAACATTACCAAAACCCTATGGCACATACTTCAATTTACCAGTCTTACTGTCAAACACCCGATAATACAAGAGGCAAATCCCAATTCCCTCCAGAGCCCAGAGCCCACCTTTGCGATTCAGGGAGGGAGAGAGAGAGAGATGACAAACCTTTACTAAAAGGACAAGGGGCACTTCGTAACCCCCTGCACCCCAGACTGGGCGGGATACATGCCAATTGCCTCACGAGACCACAAGAAGCACATCCGAAATCTCTGTTAAAGATCCAACAGGGTAAATCACCAAAGAGAACAGAAAGCAGGCTGGTACCTTTCTTACCAAAATAATTTCACATGATTGTCAAATTGAACATATACTTGTTGTATTTGAGTGATTATTGGATGAAATTATTGTAGGGACACTCTCACAGACGACCACTGAACGCCCTCGGCCACTGACCAGGTATGTGTGTGTTTACACACATCTAACTTAATCACCATTTATATAATGATGTAACTACCCCCTGAGGCATTTCTCCGTGCCGTGAAGGCAACCGCTCTATGCTGAAAAATTCCAATTTGAGATCATTTGTCCCAGGATACGAACCCAGGTCTTCAGCGTTGCAGGCATGCGCTCCAGCGACTGGACCACTGCAGCTTGTGTGTGTGCATCGATACAAACTGACGAATTTCATATTTTAATGGACTTCACCGTCTAATATTTAAGAGTTCAAATTCCAATTTAAACTATAAGAAAATCACCGTAAATCAGAGAATTACTGCTGAAAATCACAGCGATTGATTTGAAACTGGATCACTGGTTACAGAGTAATCACAGTTTCCATCACTAATCACCACCATAACGACCATCATCATTTGAAACCCTCAGCGGTGATCTGATATACAATCTGAAACCGCATCCTCCCTCCGAACTCCAAGTCCACAATCACGGAGGGTACACGCCGTGTAATTAGGGAGTCGAGCATTTGAATCCAGTACGAACTCCATCCTGTAATTTGTTTTAAATTACCAGAATCATTATGGCCCCTCCTTTATGACGTTCCCTAGGAGCTCGTCAACGCGGAGAGACATAAAACACAAGCTCTGCATCTCGCTAAGGTTTGTAGACGCAGGAAGCTACTCAATCGCTTTCCACGTAGTTCGAGACTCATGCTCGCTCATTCATATGCGCAACAAACGCCTGCTTTGAAGTGTGCTGGCGGAACGGATTAATTTCTTGAGGGATGGGGGGGGGGGGTACTAACATCTTGCCTTAGGCTTGATGAGGAAGGGGTGCGTTTCTTCAGCAGCGGTGGACGTACCATATAATTAGGAACAGGGGCTGTTCTGGTGGATGGGAAAGTGGGGCAGTTACGATGCAGGATCATCTCTACCATGCCAAAAGTCCGTCATGTTGAAACTCCGAAATAAAGTGCCAGTCCGAAGTGCTTGAGGAACTCGCGTGCGCTTGTGGAGACCGGTGAACTCTCCGTTCGGAGCGAGATTTCCGTCTGCATACTGCACATCAAGGCCAGTAAGCAGCAGACTAGTAGGAGAGAGTTGAAAGTTAAAAATACGGAGGGGAAAGCAGCCTTACTTTTCACGGAACTATCATTTGCTTCTCCTGCCACGATCAAAATGTCACACTGTACTGTTACTAATCAGATAGAGAGAGGTTTCCTTTCCACTTCTCTTACAACGCTACAGTACCGCTGCTCGCTCTGCACTCCACACGTGTATACGAGAGCGCTCTTTCACAAATACGCCAGGTTGATCAGTCCCGGTGTATCTACAAGTTTATGTACAGGGTGAATCAAAAGTCTGGAACCATAGGACTAATGTGTGACTACCGTGTGTGTGTATGTGTTTCAGGTGCTTAGATGGTGCTGACCAAAGATGAGGGTGTTGAAATGGTAATGCTGGCTGGCAGTCGCAGTGCAAAAGATATTGCTATAGAATTCAACCGTCTACACCCTGATAGAAACCCACTCACGCATAGTGCAGTCGTGAAGTCTCTCCCTGTATATTAAAAGTTCTCTATTTCAATTTCGATTATTTTACGTCGGTCTTCTACCCCTCAAGAGTTAATCCTGACAACGAGGATAAACCGATGAAATACATTTCTTGTTTCGTAGATCATTACGTTAACCACTGGGCCACGGAGGCCGGCGTTAAAGTTAATCTTGTCAAATGGCAAAAGGGTTTACCTGACTCCATTTGGTTCTTTGCCTTCTTCTAAAACAATATATGTTTGTATTATTGAACTGCAATGCAAGTGATTCCCTAAGTTGCTGTGTGAAAGCGTGTCTGGCCTCTGGTCTGTCTCTGGAAAGACAGTGTTTCTCCTATAGAAACACCGCCGCGATTGTCTAAATTCTAAAAACACACTTAAAACACACCCTGCTTAAAATTTATTTTCGCCTACACCATTGTCTAGATATCTGTGATACAAAGCATATAGCTGCTGCAAATACACATCTAGTGGAAATCTATGCCAGACGATTGGCAACACTTGTGTTCAGCAGGTGCTTGGCCTTGAACGCCCATCATATAGAAACAGACTATACTCTGTCCCGGGTATCTCTGGAGCGAGCGAAGAAAAGCAATGTCTGCGAGTAGTTGACTCGAGGCGGCTCAACCAATGAATACGTGCGAGGGAACGAGATTGCGTGAAGGGGGAAGTTACCAGCCTTGCAGCAGCACATACTGCCTCGCCCCGCTCCCTCACCTTCCCTACCCTTACGCGCGGCTTTGCTCCAGGGATAGAGGATATATAGAACTGCAAGTTTCCGAGGTTCTCTTAATTCGGTTCCGTTAATAGAAGGCATTCAAGAAACATTTAGCTCGGCGAAACTTATTTTTCATCGAGTGTATTGATAAATCAGTGTTCCTCTTGGTCCATTCATCTTTGAGTGACAGGTCAATTGATGACTGAGCAAGAAAGCTGACGTCCACAAGACGTATTAGGTTTTAAATACCTGTTACATACCAGACTGAAAAGTCGCTGTTGAAAATCGTTTGAAAAATGGCCTCGCTTTTGATAACAAATGCAATCACATGAAATGGTCTTGAGAAATAACTGACGTCCCATTCGTCAACCCTTGAAGAAACACGGATAAGCTGAAATCATAGCGTGCGATTAGGAGGCAGTTCTTTCGGAAGGAACTTACTGAGCCCTGGAAACTGCATTCTTTCAGGTTAACGAGCCTCTGGCGCCTAAACACAGAGACAGGAGAATGAAAAGCTTATACTATAGTAATCCACCACAATATCTGTTCCCCTGGTTTGAAAGCCGTTGCGCTAGTGTCGAATGTTTCAACAGCGAGGAAGCCTGTAGTTCGCACATTGTCCGAAGGTACAGATACATTGGTGCTACAGTAAGCATAGAGTTTGGGAATAAACTTTTTGCTTGGGGGAAGGAGGTGCAAAGCATTACTATGTTCACGTGTATGACAAAATTCGCTTTGTTTCTGAGACAACATGTATTCAACATATTATTATTAAAAATTATTACAAACCGACGATGGGACACGGTGCGCTGACCACGCGTCAACCAATAAAACACAGCTTGGCAGGTCTTAGCCCTCAAAGTGATGCTTGCGACACGTGGAATTGGTAACTATTTCAACACTAAACAATGACACAAATATATTTACGGGTTCAATCTCCAGATCCTTTTAGTGAATTTTCCCATTGGTGGGATAACAGTAACAACTTTGTGTATAAGTGAACTGAATAAACGAATAGGAAATACAGTGGAACCCCCATTTTACGTTCTCGGATTTTAGGTCCATTCGAGTCTCGACTAAGGCAACAACTGAGCATGCGCTAACTGAATGCGTCCGGTAGAAAAATATGCGATGACGCTAGCTGATATTCGAACGCAATCGAGGGAGCAGACTCAGTGAAAAATTATATGCTGCTGAAAGAAGATTGAACTTTCAAAACGTGGAAGATGTAGCAATGTAGTAAAATTGGTGTGGCAACAAAAACAACTGAAACCATACAAACAAAATGCTGATTTTAATTCTACAGCGTACTTTTGTTTATATTTTTACCAGCCTTCCCTCCCTCTTGAGCTCCACTCCAGCTATAGGAGCCTTCCATGGTCGAACAGTAGACGCTTTTGCCCCAGGCTTCCAGAGTACAAAGAATGGAGGTTCTACTGAACCTCAAGAATCGTGTGGTCATTGTTCAGTCGACGGATTGCTCTCGCGTTAAATTGGTGCTCGAACCCGTGATCTCTGCTCTGGCTCCATGCTATTGTCACCGCTACTCCACAACAGTAACCTAGGTTCTGGGTTCGAGTCTCTGATAGGGCATGGGATAGAGCTTAAGCATTCATACAGAAGATGACAACTTGGGAGAAGAGAAAATAACCTCTACGTGTACGCAGCCTGCTTAAAAAGTTAACTGAAAAGAGGTCAAAGTGCAGACCTCTTGAAAAGCTATCTTCTTTAATCAATTTAGTTACGATTTAGCTACTTTTACTAATCTCGTTTGACAACATTGATAAATCAATGGTGGTTGGTCTATAGTGCTTTCTGACCATGTACGAGGGGTGCTCAGAAAGTAATGCCCCACTTTTTTTTTCTCTCAAACTATTTATTCAAAATGTATGAACATCACTCACAGTATAATGAAAAGTTTCCTTTAAACACGTTACTTTTATACACAACCTATATCTCTCGTAGATCTACGGCGCTACGCCAGCGCGAAACAAAGACATGACTTCCTTCCCTGTTCCAGCTCGTGCCACCACACAGAGAAAAAGGTTTGTTTGGATTTACTAAAAAAAATGGAACTGGCGAATAATTACTTTGTTTAAATAGGCATCAACCAAATAATTGTTCACCAGTACCAAAAGATTTGGTCAAGTTCTATTTGTTTGTGGTAAAGAATTTTTGGTTACTAATACCAAATATTCTTTTGCTAAATCTAACAAAATGTAGCCCATTTGTTTAGGGAAAACCAAATAATTTAGTCAAAATTGCCAAATGATTTATTAAATAATTTATTCAAAATTACTTAATCTGACTAACAGTAGATAGGCTGGATAGTTTGTACAGTGTCTCTCAAAAGTTTTAGGACAACGACATTTTAAACTAGGCAACCCAATTTACACAAGCTGTTGGTGGGTTGCGTGCAGAGTTAGGCTCAATTTCAGGGTTGCCACATGCACAATAGATATTTATAAAATACGCGAAAGAAATATAAACAAGTATTATTGTATAAAATTATTAAAAATATCACTATTATATCGCAAACGACAAAATTCTTTCTGAAAGAAAAAAATAGTTTTTCTAGTATTTCATCGCTGATGAGTCTACAGTAAGGAAAAGAGGTGAGAGGAAACGAAAGGTTACAAAAGAGAGGAGAAAGAGAAAGCGAAAGGAGAAGAGGAAAAGTAGAGGAGAGAAGAAAGATAGGATAGACGAGGAGAGGAGATGTAGTGAGGAGAATGGAAAAAGATTCGAGGAGAGATGAGGAAAAAAGAACAAAGAAGGGAAAAGAGGAGGAAAACGAGAGGAGAGGAGAGGAGGAGACGAGAAGACGGAAGTGGAGAGTAGAGTAAAGGAGAGAAAAAGAGAAGAACGAAAAAAGAGAAAATAGTGCAGTGGAGTCGGAAATCTAAGACAGGAAAGGAGATAAGAGGAGTGGAGAAGAGTGGGATGGAGATAAGATGCGAGAAAAGTAGGGAAGGCGATATGAGATAAAAACAGAACGGAAAGAGGGGAGAGAAGAAGGAGAAGGAACTGGAGAGAAGAAGTAGTTGCAGAAAATATCGTCTGAGCGTCAAGAATGGATGCATTGGTCAAATTATCGACATGAAACATTCAATAACATTTTGAAATGTATTGGAGAATATATTAGATCGGTGCGAATTGCCTTTTGGCTGAGTTCAGAGCAAATTAAAATCTTCCATGTAAGATCTTTGATTTTACCTGCGATTACACCACTAAAAAAATGAACGTAATTTTTAATATTTATAAGAATTATTCAATTTTTCTCCACTTCTCGGTTCGTTGAAATGGAGATTTTGTAATTCAATGTTTCCCCTCCCCCCATCGTTAATTCCAAACTGAATCATTCCGTTTCACACGGCGTGGACAATGAACACAATGGGATATGTCTAAAACTTACGAAAATTTTCTGCCACCGGAAGGGTTTGAACCTACGACCATCAGATTGACAATCCTGAACGGCAGCCACTACCCTACAAGCTTTAGCTCCTTAAACCAGGTAGAAGAACCACTACACCACGCCTTCACCTTCGAATGAAACAACAATTTTTTTTAAGTATTCTGTCCCTCCAATATTGTAAATGTCGTTTGGTATACGTGTAGTTGAACTTTTACTTTAATTTTGATTTGCTTTCTTGTAGCATAACCGATATCTTCGAGAAATAATTTTCGAAGTGATTAAAAACGAGAATATTGGTAGTTGTGAAAATGCGAGTTATTTCTTCTAACTTATTATTGTGATTAGACATTATTAATGGAAAATATCTAGAGGCTTGAACATTACAGGACGATGTTCTTTCCCTGTGATACTGTAACAGACAAAATGCTTGTTTACTGATGCAAGTCTTGTGTCCAGAACAGTCTTATGAAATGTATTTGCTGTTGCGTAAGATAACACGAAATAATTACACCGTGTGCGAACTACCAAATCTGCGCAACGTTATACGTAGGGACATTGAATTTTCGCGATGCGCGAAATCGCGAAATGTGAAAAAAGATGGAATGTTGAACATTCTGCACGTAACTACACCCCCAATGATGAAATATGCATGAGTTTTATTCGCGAAGTAATGCGAAATGTGTGCTTTTCCACGAAATGAACGCTTTTTCGCGAAATAACCGTGAAATATCATCAAATTAAGTAGAAAACACGCAAAAACCTGCAATCGAGGTTGTGCGCGCAAACTGTCGATTTGTAACGAAACGTTTGCCTAATGTTTCCTAACACTTGCATCTGAAAAACGTTTTATCTTCGATCACATCAGGAAGACGCTGCAAATTGGGATTTCCCATGCACATAATCTCAGTTCGAAAACTTCGCTCCCTGTCAAGCTGCATTCCTTACTTCCCCCGAATTTGCATTTTAGAAATGAAGTGATTTTGTGTTGATGTTTTCTTTTTGGTTGGACAGCTAAGTACTTGTGTATGTGTACAGTATATAAAAATTAAGAAATAGTTTATCAATTTATAGCTCTTTTGTATGTTGTTTCCTCTCAATGAAAAAGTGTGTGCCATTTTTTTTTCCACCGCTGGTATATACCGCTGATCTAACCTGTTATTTACCGTTCTCCTCAGTTTTTATTTACCATAAATTTGTGTCCCTAGTTATACGTAAACAGGCGGAAAATTTTATTCATAAAATCACTTCACATTTGACAGTGTTAGTCAAGAGAGACTCGTGGGACACTGTGTTAAGGTGCTGGACTAAATCCTTCTAATTTTTCTTCCTCGAAGAACAACAATTTCTAAGGAAGAGCAACAGTGATGATCTTTCTTATTTCTTTTAAATGCTTACACTTTCCTTTAATTGGGTTAAAAATAAATAAGAATATTGCTTGCATTTCTGTCATTGACGTAGACCAGAGAGAGAGAGAGAGAGAGACAGACAGACAGACAGATATTACAAAATAGTTCAAATAGTGCAAGCGCCATTAAAAAGTCATGATAATTCTATGTTGCGTACTTAGAATTATTCATACGATAAAGAACATGTCTAATTGTGAGTTAACAAAAAAAACAATAATAAAGAGACATTTTCGCATCACGATTGCAGTTCGAAAAAGTCGGGACAGGAATTGAAAGTAACGTACTGTCCTGACTAAATCGGTGAATCGGACGTCTGGTAGCCTTGCATCAATGATTATAAAACTAAAACCACCCAATATTGCAGCTTGAAGACTTTTGGCCAAGAAACAGATTCATTTATACAAGAGCAAAATTGAAATTTTTACACATCCTTGCATCATTGCATTGAACTCAAGTGGGAAAAGGGGTAAGATTAGCATGTCCTGAATTACCACACATATAAATAGTTATTTCATTAATATTTGTCAATGTCTTTGAAGCAGTACACAATTATCATAATCCATGATCTTATATATAAAAATATCCCGTTGAACGTGTGTCAATTAATTTATTTGTTTATTATTTTTATAAATTCCATATGCAGAACAATGTAGCCACTATATACTGCTATTACAAATAATGTTACCATGCTCTTGTTTAATGGAAGGGATTCTTTTTTAAGGAATATCTAGTATGGAGGATCGAACGTGGGACCGCAATGCTTTCAAGAACTCTAACCAATACACTACGCCCTTTGTTTTCTTGGAGCTACTGTTCCTAATTATTCTTTCGCCTCAATATTGTAAACGTTATCTGCAAAAAAGAAGTTAAATACTCAGATATAGCTCTGTACTTCTAGAATTTCTTTATACACATGCATTCGAAATTTAACTCTGAATTTCTTTCTTCGTATTAGTATATCTAAGCTTGTGAATATATTTTATTTGTAATTTTATAACGGTTTCATGAACATCTACGAAATAGTTCCTTATAACTTGGAATATGGTGAATAGATATGAAATGTCTTGAAATTAATTTTCGACCACTAGATTTTGGCAAGGGAATTATGTGTGATCCATTTCCAGGCATTCATTGCTTAAACAAACGTTTTTAAACTATGTGGAATTTTCATTCTGGGATAAGTTTCTTTACTTGCTACATGTATGCGAACTACACTCTGTCCCACTTATCTCTGGAGCAGGTGAATGAAAACAAGTATCTGAGCAGCGATGAACACGTGAGAGGAATGGGATTGCGTGGAGGGAGGAAAGCCACTGCAGTTACCAGCCTGCCCAGCAGCGTGCACTGATTCGCTCTGTCCACTCGATCCCCTCTCCCCTCTCTCGACTTCTCTTCCGCTATGCGCGGCTTTGCTCCAGAGATGCTGGGACAGGGTACAGTTAATTGCTTCTCAAAAGGTATCATCCATCTCTGTATGCCACACATTTAATTCTTACTCACATGGAAAGAAAAAGTCAATTTGTATTCAGGGGTAGTTTCACAGTTACAAACTATTTTGGCCTTGATGAGAAGTTTAGTGTAAGTAGGCATTTTGTTTAAAAATTTGAAATTGAGGTCGTCTAAGGTTGAAATCCTCATATTTAGGGCTTGAACTCGTCACTTAAGAGGTTGAAGATCGTCCTCTACTTTGTGCGTGACCTTCTTTATTTTTTCTATTCATTATTCATCCTCATCGTCGAGATTAGCCAAAGGTAAAATAAGAAAAGTCCTCCTCCGTGGCCTCCGACTGCAGGACGGCATGGATTCGAGTCCGCCTATGCTCACTCTCTAGGTTCTCGGCCTGGGACCGGTGGCAACCCATCGTGAAGAAATTGGGGAGCTACGAGTGAGTAGCGTAACCCGGTCTCGGAAATCTCCTATGGGGCATGTTCCTGGGTAAACCAAAAATAATCGATCAGACAATTCGATTATCGAAGGCGATAAAATAACCTCCGGTTGACCAAGTTGCCAATATAAATAAATGGAATACAGATTGTCTTCGAGGTTACATTGTTAAAAAGGAGCTTATACACGTATTACTATCCCAATAATTATTCAATACGGTTTTTTTTTTGTCAGGAATTATCACTTAAACTATTGCATGTTGAGCTGGTGCCTACCTAGCCGCCTCTGATGAAATCTACCATTCTTCAGATTCTCTTTAAAATTCGACTCTGGTCACTTGTAACGTGCTGGGTGGGTGCAGACACTGTGCGTGTGCATCGATAAGAAGCGGCCTTGAATAGCATGAGTGAGTCACTTCGATCGCGAGCAAGCTAGACTACCAAGCTTGTCTGCCTTTGAAAACCAAGTCGTTTTTTTCACGGTTTCCGAACGCGATTGCTATGGTAGAAGTATATATTCTCTCAAAAGAGCAAGAAAGGAAATTCGACCAATGTTCTCCCGTCGTTTAAAACCAAATAATATCTATTAAACGAAAAGTTCACGATTGTCAATAAACGGTTTAACCTATCTGAGCATAAGATTTAAATAATACATTTAATAGAAAGATTCTCCAAAATTTCTCTCCCACTGTCTACGTAAGGTCAGTACCCAGGGGAGGGGCCATGTGGGCCATGCTTCCCCCTCGAACCCTAAAATATTTAAATGTGAACCTATAAATAAATAAATACCAAAATATCATCGTCGATTTTTGAAATGAGTAAAAATTTCAATTTTGCTCTTGTATAAATGAATCTGTTTCTTGGCCAAAAGTCTTCAAGCTGCAATATTGGGTGGTTTTAGTTTTATAATCATTGATGCAAGGCTACCAGACGTCCGATTCACCGATTTAGTCAGGACAGTACGTTACTTTCAATTCCTGTCCCGACTTTTTCGAACTGCAATCGTGATGCGAAAATGTCTCTTTATTATTGTTTTTTTTTGTTAACTCACAATTAGACATGTTCTTTATCGTATGAATAATTCTAAGTACGCAACATAGAATTATCATGACTTTTTAATGGCGCTTGCACTATTTGAACTATTTTGTAATATCTGTCTGTCTGTCTGTCTCTCTCTCTCTCTCTCTCTGGTCTACGTCAATGACAGAAATGCAAGCAATATTCTTATTTATTTTTAACCCAATTAAAGGAAAGTGTAAGCATTTAAAAGAAATAAGAAAGATCATCACTGTTGCTCTTCCTTAGAAATTGTTGTTCTTCGAGGAAGAAAAATTAGAAGGATTTAGTCCAGCACCTTAACACAGTGTCCCACGAGTCTCTCTTGACTAACACTGTCAAATGTGAAGTGATTTTATGAATAAAATTTTCCGCCTGTTTACGTATAACTAGGGACACAAATTTATGGTAAATAAAAACTGAGGAGAACGGTAAATAACAGGTTAGATCAGCGGTATATACCAGCGGTGGAAAAAAAAATGGCACACACTTTTTCATTGAGAGGAAACAACATACAAAAGAGCTATAAATTGATAAACTATTTCTTAATTTTTATATACTGTACACATACACAAGTACTTAGCTGTCCAACCAAAAAGAAAACATCAACACAAAATCACTTCATTTCTAAAATGCAAATTCGGGGGAAGTAAGGAATGCAGCTTGACAGGGAGCGAAGTTTTCGAACTGAGATTATGTGCATGGGAAATCCCAATTTGCAGCGTCTTCCTGATGTGATCGAAGATAAAACGTTTTTCAGATGCAAGTGTTAGGAAACATTAGGCAAACGTTTCGTTACAAATCGACAGTTTGCGCGCACAACCTCGATTGCAGGTTTTTGCGTGTTTTCTACTTAATTTGATGATATTTCACGGTTATTTCGCGAAAAAGCGTTCATTTCGTGGAAAAGCACACATTTCGCATTACTTCGCGAATAAAACTCATGCATATTTCATCATTGGGGGTGTAGTTACGTGCAGAATGTTCAACATTCCATCTTTTTTCACATTTCGCGATTTCGCGCATCGCGAAAATTCAATGTCCCTACGTATAACGTTGCGCAGATTTGGTAGTTCGCACACGGTGTAATTATTTCGTGTTATCTTACGCAACAGCAAATACATTTCATAAGACTGTTCTGGACACAAGACTTGCATCAGTAAACAAGCATTTTGTCTGTTACAGTATCACAGGGAAAGAACATCGTCCTGTAATGTTCAAGCCTCTAGATATTTTCCATTAATAATGTCTAATCACAATAATAAGTTAGAAGAAATAACTCGCATTTTCACAACTACCAATATTCTCGTTTTTAATCACTTCGAAAATTATTTCTCGAAGATATCGGTTATGCTACAAGAAAGCAAATCAAAATTAAAGTAAAAGTTCAACTACACGTATACCAAACGACATTTACAATATTGGAGGGACAGAATACTTAAAAAAAATTGTTGTTTCATTCGAAGGTGAAGGCGTGGTGTAGTGGTTCTTCTACCTGGTTTAAGGAGCTAAAGCTTGTAGGGTAGTGGCTGCCGTTCAGGATTGTCAATCTGATGGTCGTAGGTTCAAACCCTTCCGGTGGCAGAAAATTTTCGTAAGTTTTAGACATATCCCATTGTGTTCATTGTCCACGCCGTGTGAAACGGAATGATTCAGTTTGGAATTAACGATGGGGGGAGGGGAAACATTGAATTACAAAATCTCCATTTCAACGAACCGAGAAGTGGAGAAAAATTGAATAATTCTTATAAATATTAAAAATTACGTTCATTTTTTTAGTGGTGTAATCGCAGGTAAAATCAAAGATCTTACATGGAAGATTTTAATTTGCTCTGAACTCAGCCAAAAGGCAATTCGCACCGATCTAATATATTCTCCAATACATTTCAAAATGTTATTGAATGTTTCATGTCGATAATTTGACCAATGCATCCATTCTTGACGCTCAGACGATATTTTCTGCAACTACCTCTTCTCTCCAGTTCCTTCTCCTTCTTCTCTCCCCTCTTTCCGTTCTGTTTTTATCTCATATCGCCTTCCCTACTTTTCTCGCATCTTATCTCCATCCCACTCTTCTCCACTCCTCTTATCTCCTTTCCTGTCTTAGATTTCCGACTCCACTGCACTATTTTCTCTTTTTTCGTTCTTCTCTTTTTCTCTCCTTTACTCTACTCTCCACTTCCGTCTTCTCGTCTCCTCCTCTCCTCTCCTCTCGTTTTCCTCCTCTTTTCCCTTCTTTGTTCTTTTTTCCTCATCTCTCCTCGAATCTTTTTCCATTCTCCTCACTACATCTCCTCTCCTCGTCTATCCTATCTTTCTTCTCTCCTCTACTTTTCCTCTTCTCCTTTCGCTTTCTCTTTCTCCTCTCTTTTGTAACCTTTCGTTTCCTCTCACCTCTTTTCCTTACTGTAGACTCATCAGCGATGAAATACTAGAAAACCTATTTTTTTCTTTCAGAAAGAATTTTGTCGTTTGCGATATAATAGTGATATTTTTAATAATTTTATACAATAATACTTGTTTATATTTCTTTCGCGTATTTTATAAATATCTATTGTGCATGTGGCAACCCTGAAATTGAGCCTAACTCTGCACGCAACCCACCAACAGCTTGTGTAAATTGGGTTGCCTAGTTTAAAATGTCGTTGTCCTAAAACTTTTGAGAGACACTGTACAAACTAACCGATCTCAAAATACACATTGAGAATTATAAGGTTCGAGCAGGTTTATTATCAAGGGAAAACAAACACACTCCAAAAACTGTTAGATCATGTCAACTTTCCTTGCCATACTTTAGCTCCTAGTTATAAAGTCTGGAATCAAAAAGATTGGTCATGGGAGATTCAATTTTATTCACTGAACTAAGTTTCTTCATTATCTTGTAGCTTTAATGTTCACATATGTTTCGAAGGGTGTTAAAGCATATTTTTTTCAGTATGATTACAATCAAACGTATTATTACTTGTTGTAAAAAAAATTATGTTTCTTCTACACATTTTTGACAGTACCATCTAGTGGCCGTTCAGGAAACATCAGCATAAAGTATGTATATCCTGAGGTTTTTCCCAGAATATTAGGTTACACAACAACATGAAGACCCGCTTCGAGTAATTATCTATCTACACGAGTTTCAATTTTCGACATTAACGCGAACTCGAACGAACTTGCATACTACACTCGACGAAACCTGACAATCGTTATTTCAAATTCGAACGCACGCTCACGCACATGTATATGTAGTAAATTTAACCAGACGTTTTGTTTCTTTTACATATGTATCATTTTGTTTAAGAGTACTATATTTCGTCCGACCAATTTTTTTAGTATTCTTAAACAAAATGCTTTAGTAATTTGAAACAAAGTTTGGTTTTAGGGAACAAAAAGAATAACCGAACAGCTCAACCAAACTTCTTTGGTAATTCCAAACAAAACCGTTTCTTTCTGTGCGCGGCTGATCATGCAGCTCCATTTCTCCACTTCGTGAAGCCTTAACTCTCTGCACCCAGAATGTTTCCCGCACTTTCTTTCACTAAGAAATCACTTACAGGTCGAAATAACGTGTGTCACTCACAGACGTCATTTTCACGGAGCACTACAGCAGCACTATCTTTCGGACGACCATGAAATTACACGAATTTGCACAGTGTTCTCTTAATTCTTGAATGAGAAAAAATGTAGGGCATTACTTTCTGAAAAACCTTCGTACTATGTAATAAACGTCAAGTTACTTTACCTTGGGCACACTAGTGGTAAAAAAGTTTAAGCTTGTAACCATACATGCCATTTCTACCTTTTAATACAACATTTTTAATATTGTAATATTTTTTAATATTGTACAACATTGTAATAACATCGTAGGCTTCATTACAGGACGAAACTGCAAGACACATTTTTTTTAAGCATCGCTAATCTCAACTAATTTTGTGCTCCACGCACTTTAACAACATTGCACATCTTATTTATGAATCTTAGGGAACTTATTTTGTCCGTTAAGGGATAAATGACTCTTGACTAATTAATGGCTCTCTCGCCGACAGTTTCCTATGTGAATCAGTGTTGCCACACGAAGAGAAGTTCCCTTCGGCAAAGGGAAATAAAGTTAAAGTTTTATATGGCGAGGGAAAAGTAAAAATCTAACTTTTGGCTACGTAACGATGAGGATGAGTGATGATTAGATGAAACGGATGAAGTGCTAATCACAAAGAACACTCGTGCCGGAACTCGAACCCGCGAACTTCGGTAATGAGATCATATGTCAACCACTAAGAAAATATTAGTCTCTTTTGGGAAGTGTATGTGTTATCAGCAAACTTCATTCCATGCTATTTGCACCTATTCAACCCTCCTATTTCCGTGAATTTATTGGTTAACTAATAACAATGCACGTAATGGTTGATATAGTTCTGTTATCGTGGATTTCAGTGTTCCTAACATGTAGGAAAAGATGTGTGAAAAGGGAATATTTGCTTTCACGTTGTGGCAACAGTTATTCGGACAAAAAAGACCTACGAAAGATACCTTATTGATTCTTACGAAGTTCGCAAAAAAAAGTTCCATCAATCAATTTCAAATATATTTTACAGTATCTTAGAAATGTGCACAAAATTTCTACGACCTTGTTCTGGAGATAGATAACTTTCAAAGAATAATATTGGCCCAAACGTTTTGATTCTGCATATGAGTCTAATAAAAAATGTACCCAATTTTTCAGAAATGGGAATACGTAACAGGAGTTGCGAATATAGAAATCCCTTATGTAGCAGCACCATCTAGCGAAGATTATATTAAAAATTGAAGGAGAAACTATAGATAGATTAGCAATTTGGAGATACTCGTATACCGTCAGTAGTGACTCTTCTAACATCAAATATTTATCGTATACTGTGCATGCTATGCTAAAACCACCAAACATGACCTGCCTAACCTACTCTCATGTTTATATTCTTTCTATTAAATGGTAAAGTGAATAGGTTAGGTAGGTCAGCATTCATCTCCAAAAATCTCATTAATGCATTTAAAGGGAGGGGGAGGGAGGGACGGGAGTTTGAACCGCACGAAATTCTCTTGAACCAATATACTTATTATTATTATTCATTTGAGCCAAAAATAACAAGCTTTAATTTCCAAATGACAAAAAATTGAAATTAGAAACTAGTATTTCAAAACTGAATACTTAGGAAATTTTCGAAATATGACAAAAGTATAATGAATCCATAAGAAATAACACGCTCACATACCGGTACTTTGTTTCAAAAAGTAACGCGTTAGCGTTACCATTAGTTATTCATACAATAAGGACATTTAACTCTTCATGCATGTACCACATACGGGTTCCTTGTAGTGCACCTATTTCCAGTGTCACTTCACATGTGTAAGTTTCAAAACACAAGGATGTATATTTTGTGAGGGCAATATAATCTTCGAATTACGAAATCAAATTAATTTTCCTTGCAATTTCAGTAACTCGTTACTCACGCCAGCTGGCGAAAAGGTAACGCGATACTAACGCCAGCTGCCGAAAAGGTAACGAGTTACTAACGCCAGCTGCCGAAAAGGTAACGCGTTACTAACGGCAGCTGCCGAAAAGGTAACGCGTTACTAACGGCAGCTGCCGAAAAGGTAACGCGTTACTAACGGCAGCTGCCGAAATGGTAACGCGTTACTAACGGCAGCTGCCAAAAAGGTAACGCGTTACTAACTTCAGCTGCCGAAAGAGCTAAAAATTACCAAAAAAATAACTATTTCCAAACGTCAATTACCGAAACGCAACTCGAACTTGTTAGGAGTCTCTGTTGTCTTTTTCAGAAGAGAAAAAGTTTCCGAAGAGTGTTGGAATAAGACTAGATCGAGAATCAAAAGTCGCTAAGGAAACACCATCAGCCAGGGGTAAAAGCATGGAGTTCCTTGGCGGTGTGTGGGGCCACTGACGGCTTGGTATGCGCTTGGCACATGAGTGACTCCTGATGTCGGCCCGTGGAGCACAAAGGTCTCCATCCAGCCGCCGAAATTGATCTTGGGGGCTGATAATTAAATTACGGTAGCGTCAGGGTTCATGAAATAGTCAAGCGGGAGCCAGACGCGTTCATTAAGCAGGTGCTTCCTTGGGCCTCCTCAGCGCATCTATATGAGAACCAAGGGGTGGTATAGACACGAGAACAAGACTACATACGGTTTGTCGAAACGAGGTCGAGAGAGAGAGGTGTGTATAATCGAGCTGAGATAGACGTCGGTCATCGTGCTGGAATGGCTAGCGTGAGGAGCTAGAAAGCCTGAGATCAAAGGTTCGAACTTGTTTTTCCCATTATCCATCCTCATCGCTTCGATTAAACGAAAAGGTAGGAAAGCGACATAGAACAACCGAAATGGATGGAAATAAACAAAACGGGCAAAGCGGAAGGAAAGGGAGCAAGCGAGAATCAAAGCGGGCAAGCGAGAATCAAAGCGGGCAAGAAAGAATCAAAACAGGCAAGAAAGAATCAAAACAGGCAAGAAAGAATCAAAACAGGCAAGAAAGAAAATCAGGCATGAAGTGGAGAGACGATATCAACTCTCGTGTCGGCACCACCCATAGTTGAACCCATAACCTCCGAATTCGAATCTGCCACCAATTCGACAACATAAAAGCAGCTCCAACCGGTTCGCTCTCGTCGGCACCTAAGTGAAACGCGCTGGCAATTCCGGCTCGTCCCCACGCGCTGTATACATAACGGCGGGGCATTTGCGTTCATGTTAATCCTGGGGAAAGGCTACCTCATTACGAGGGGATTTCCCTCCGTCCGGCCATCGCGGGTTTTTCCACAAGCGATTGCCTCCGATGTAATCCTGTGCAGATATGCCCGGCTTAGCTTCCAAAATAGAACTCTGGATTTCCAGGAGCGTCTGTTGTTGGGGACAGGGTTTCACTTTCCACACCCAAGTGTGGCACCGCTGTTTTATTTACGATTTTTACAAGTATAGGCACGTCTGCAGACTGAGTATTTGGCTGTCAGGAAGTACTGAGACAGGTCACTCAACGGGGGAAAAATGTGGACAAGCATTTCATTTTTTCGTGCAATAATTCGAAGTTTGTTAATTTTTGTTTTAAGTCAATGTCACATTCAGATACGCAAGTGGACTTGTGTAATGTGCCTATACTGGAAACCAACCACGGGGCCCTTTGATTACAAGGCAAGAGTACATAAACTAAACCTATCGGAGAAATAAAATCTAATCACCACAAAAGCCGACTCTGTAAAGGATCACCAGATACAAACAAGACTAAATAAGCCAGGATGTGGGTACAGATACCAGAGCCTCGTTAGTATGTAAGAATGCAGTTCTCAGGGTTCCCGCATCTGAATGCATATCGCTGTTCCATATGTTTAATAAAATCACCACTCATCCTCCCACCGTTCCCGCTGTAGTGGTTAGCATAAGAGCTGTACGATGTCATGTGACCGATACTCGAATCCTGAATAAGTTACTGTCGTTCCATTGTTTTTCAACATCTATTTCAGCAATTCACCATTCATCTTCATCGTCAACAATAACAAACAGAATCGAGGTCAGTAACCAAAGAATCGCCGACAATAACTAGAGAGAAGGAATAAGAGAGGCTTTAGTGCAAGGCAAAAGATAAACCATGATCACCTCCTCGTTTACAAGCTTAACACCCATATTCGAAGCAGAAATAGCCTATCTGCAATAACATTTCTAACTTTCTGATGCGAAATTGTTCGTGACCATATTTATTTATTTATTTATTTGATTTCACTGTTGAAAAACAGCGTGCATGCTTTCAAAATTATCAAACGTTAAGGTCAAATATGTGGTATATCTTATGAAACTGACAGCATATACTTATGTCATTGTCAAGAAATGTTATTCAGTTATTGTAAGCTACAAGATCGATGCTTTGATAAATCAACTCCCAGCAAAGAGTGATGGTTACGCTTTAAAAGAATTCTCAGATACAGTGTAAAATTTCTTTCATCTCAAAAATGTCCTTTACATCAGAAAAAAATTCCTTTCCTTTTAATAATTACTAGAGAAATTTTATTTATTTAAGATGAGGTGCAATGAAAATTCAGGCTATCAGTAACAAATTTTGTCCAAAAAAAATGCACTTGAAAATTTGCATTGTTTTCACTAAAATATAAAACTTCATGAACCTGAATAATTGACACAATGCCTGGACAACAAATACCGAAGATAAAAAGCGCTCCCACGTCACAAAGTATATGTTTACACCTATTCCTCAAGGATATGCTGTTGTTACGCTATAAGAATACATTCAAAGTTGCTCTTTATATATATATATATATATATATATATATATATATATATATATATATAAAAGACGGCAATGGAATACAAAACAAAAACCAACTCATTTTCCAGAAAATGTCTCCCATTCCCTTTTAAAGTAAATTTGCTTGAAAATTTCACTACGCTGAGGGGGAATTTCCCTCCCTTTAGTGTCACTACAAGCATACTAATACAGTCTCGAGCTAAAGGAGATATCGGACAAGACTCGAAAGACACGGTTCTGTCCTCAACACGATTTTAATGCTTTCCTTATTCCTGCGCCAGTATTCCCCTCTGTGTAGGGGAATTCACATAAAATTCTACAGAAATGCTATGAAAAATTTGAGGACAGGAATCATGCACACTTTTTTTTCTCGTCGCGTAATTTATGACACTCCTAAAAATTTATATTTGAAATGGGATCAATCAATACCTTCACATTATTTAGCTTTAAAATTATTGTAGTGACGCAACTGAGATAAACTTAATATTACCTACTGTAAAGAAAACTTTGGTATTTTGCGTATTTGTTTTAATTTGATATTAATTACTCTCATTACCTTTTTTCCCCTGCTTAATTCAATTCAATCAATTCTATCACTTTGTGACTGTTTGTAAATAATAATTATAATAAAAAATAAATAAATAAGATAATTATAATATATAATTATTACTGATGATGGCGTTTTGTGATCTTGATTTCAATTTTCGAAGATGAAGGACAAGAAAGGTTACATAATTAGAACTTCACAATTTGCATTCCTGTCCAGATATTATTAGAATTAAAGCAAGAAGACTTAGGTGGGCAGGCCATGTGGCATGAATGGGAGAAGGGCCTATACGATTCTTGTTGGGAAACCTGATGGTAAGAGACCTGTAGGAAGGCTAAGACGAAGCTGGAAGGATGGACCTAAAGAAAATATGTAGGGATGGAAAAGATTGGATTGATCTTCTCCAGGATGGGGGCAGATGGAACGTGTGTGTTGCAGCAGTCATAAACCTTCGGGTTTAAGAAGGCTAGAGAGTTAGTTTGAAGGACAAGAGGGGAAATCGAACTCTCTTGTAGCAACACTGCCCTAGGGTTAATATTCGAGTAAGGTTGCATGGATAGCACCGCCTTCGTTGCATCAACAGCAGCGGAGGATCACGTACCAGGGATGAGCAGCTTCTTCTCCGAAGGGCTGTTTTATTCACTTCCTCCTAAGGAAGAGAGAAAAAGGACCAAAGGCATTCTGGTCAAGCGGCATTAGGAGGCGTTTCGAAAGCGCCGCTTCGCAAGTCATTCAGCCCGATGGAATTCCACTTCTGGAGGGATTATGGCCACCCCATTGATCTCAGATGGTTTATTCATTCAGCTGGGATTCGATTATCCCCTCCGCCCCTTCTATTTGAACCTACCGTTTCTATGCTCGGCTGGCCACGAGAGGACTGCCTGGAATTCGGCAGAACATAACAAAAACTGCAACTAGAGTTTGTGTTTTAGGATTTTTTCACTTTATCTGAGCCCGGACCATGTTATATTCCTCTCTAGCGTATCTAGAGGTGTGGAAGATACAAGAGATCTCGCCACTGGTTCGAGTCTTGACCTGGATGTTCTTTGATCACTTTCATACATCCTGATCGTCGTCATTCGTCCAAAGATACATACGCGTAAAAGCGACGTACATCAAAATTGCAATAGGAAAATAAATTGTGTTCGAAATGGGTTTGTCTTCAAACTGCATCCATAAATTTACTATACTTAAAGACATTCAAAATGTGTCATTTTTATTCTGTTTGTTTCAATTATTGCTTTAAGATGCACAGATAGGCCAATCGGGAATGGGACTACAGTTTAAAGTAGAATTTGAACCACTGTGCTGTCGCTGGGTATCGAACCCACGACCCCTTGCCACTCCTATCCTGGACATCCTGTACATGTAAGACACACTCTGGGAGATAGATATCCGATTTCAGTTTCTTCTATTATTGGACTAATCAGAATATACAATAAATATCCTGAAATCATCCCATGACTGGATTTGGCTCTCCTTACAATCAGCATGTGCTTCAACACAGCCGGGAGCGACAAAACTGGATTTTACAATGCCATAAACCTGTTTTTGATGAACCGCTGTTATACGAGAAGAAAGTGCGGGGGTGAGGGAACACCCAGGTGAGACAACTTTAGCCACGAATACATACAGAGTGCTAACAGAACACTGTCTACTTCCAGTCCTGCAAGTGCTATTACTAAATGCCTGAAATATCCGCAACACACATTACACAACTGTCCAACGGGACAGAGAACGTTTCAGGATATGCCAAATTAGACAAAACATGCATCCTGACGATGTCTCTTTCCAGTCTAGCAGCCACGATAACCCGATTGCATATACGAACAGGGGACGGCGCTAATTATCCACCACGGAAGGATGATGAGGTCTGCTTACCTTGCCAACTCCGCTGACTTCTTTGACCCCGATGCGCCGCAGAAGCGCGGGGGGTGGCGGGGGCGGTGAGCGGTGGATGACATTGTAGAAGTGGGTAGGGAACTGTGACGTCAGTTCCTCTTCTCCCGAAGGATGGTGTTTCCGGCGGTGAGGCGATGACAAGTTTAGTCTTTGGGCTGCCCTAGAAAAAACAAAACAAGAAACAATATTAGAATCCCATTTAGATCCAAGCACAATATATTTATAGTAATTAGGGTACAGGGTAAACATCTGTAAACAGGCTACACAATGTATATGGACATACATATACAGGGTGCGTCAGAAGTCGAGAACCACATAAATACCTCTCTACTAAATGGACATATCTAAACTCTTAGACGCATACTCCTACAAGTCTGCCATCTTCAAATCATCTAAAATTTACAAAATGTCAATTAGATCGTGCAACCTGCCAAACTGACGTGGAATTTTACGTGTGTTCACTTGCAAAACGCTACATATTTCACAAAATGTACCGGAAATTATTGTGAGAGGGCTTATTTAAACACATTATAATTTACAAATGAATGAAGATTAGTGCCGTGACGGAGTGGTCGGTGTGAAAGGTTATCAAGTCAAGAGGTCAGCGATTCGATCCTAGTCAGGCCTGCAAAGAGACGCAAACTTTAAGAGGAAAGGCAATTTCTCCATCCCAAATTTCATAAGGGAGCAAGGTATTACACAGTAGCATATTGTTGGACAATCTTGCATTGAATAAAGGAAGGATGAAATCCAATGGGAACGGTCGGCTAGGCACGGTTCGGCCCAGCACAAGCGAGCATTGGTAGTTGGTTTAAAGGAGATGAAACCGGAAGTAACCTCTAAGCGCCCTATTCGGTTCTAGAGACTTCGCTTCCCCTCGTACATGAGCTGAACGGCCGGAGTGCCTCTGCGAGAATTAAAACCGATCGTGGGAGTTAGTCCTCAGCTACAAGCTATTTGTATTGAGCGGCCAGGAAAACTTCGACTATGGCCCGCAACCACTACCATAAACTCCTGTTCTGACGAGCTTCTTGCGTTGCAACTGTGGGTAGTTCAGTGGCGTGCGGAACTTTCACGCTGGGTTTCTTACCGAAATTCGAAAAAAACCGACGTTCTGCGGTTAAAACTACGGCTTTTAAGCAAAATATCAAGAATTAAGTTGAACTGTGCTTGTTAGTTGCAACACTGAGTTCCATTATTCCATAATTCTGTGGTTATCTGCGGCCCGTCACTAAGACGACGACTGCGCTTTGTGGAGATTTCACACTAAAGCGACACAAGTCGTTTGGGACCGAAAAGACGAACAGCAGCAACATGACAATCTTCACAAGTCTCCGTTCGATTGGTGAAATCTTCAAGCGACACGTGTCGCTTCGATGTGAATCTAACTTAAAAGTAAAAGGTTGATTTTTAGTTTGTTGAATTTTGAACTCAAAGTGCACAAAACGACTTTGGAGGAGCAAAATGTAGTTTGGTAAAAAAAAAAGGTAAATAAGGAAAACAGTCGTTGGCGAAAGGTGAGCTAAATTTCTGTACTCCGTCAGGTAGAAAACAGCCCAGGAAAAAGCGAATACAAATTTCGTTGAAAATCCTCAGACCATTCCGCTCCTTTCAGGTTGCAACACTGCGAACCAACGTCGCTGCGAAGAATGGAGTGGGCAAATGTTGTGTGAGATGCGCAACAGCTATTTGCAGCGTCTTGTTTTTAAACTTGTCAAGTTATAATTACCTACTGTTGGACCACGAAAACGAGCCCATCTCGAGTGGACGATTCGAAGTTCTAAAAGGGGAAGTAGGCAGAAGCATGTGTGATACTAAGATGTGTCGCTCGCCTTTCGTGCGTTTGTGATGGCAGATCGTAACGAACCCTTTCGACGTGAAACAATGACGAATTTCTTCTCCGTGTCTGTCTTCCGCTTGCAGCCATCGCCCGTATTTTGCCACTGGTCTCGTTCAGTTGGCGCATGCGCACTTAGATCTATGGTCGTGACTGATGCAGACGGACTATACATGAAAACTCTAGTTATCTTCATATTTATGATTATGCATTTTAGCATTACCTAAAGTTCGGCCTTGAGTCTAACATGATGCTTCCTTGTCAGTCAATGTAGTTTCAACATCAAGAACGCAGAACGCAGGAAAAAAAAACTCTCGGGTGGTTTTGTAGGTAAGGATCAAGAGATATGCAGAGGAACAGAAGATAAAATGGCGTCTTCTTTATTCGCAAGCATCACTTCCCGAGTCTGGCACGGAAGATGACTCCTCCAGGATGCTTGCGAAGGGAGAAATTTCGGCAAGTCCCAGGTGGCGGTACTGAGCCCTTCCTTTCCCTCAAATCGAATCAAGATCTGCAGAAAGAGCCTCGAGATTGCCTACTTCTTCTAGTTATGACGTCACTCCCTTCCCGAGGAAGAGACAAGATTCTATCCCGTTTCCCCCTCCTCCGTGCAGTCTTCTCCAGAAACCTTTCAGAGCTGGATTCCTGCGTGCAATTCCAGCCGCGCTGCTGAGATTCCGGGATCCTTCATTAGCATAGGGAACCCTTCGTCCCCTCCACCTGACGGGGAATATTCATGGCCCCCGAAGCAAACCTTGGGAGATAAGGGAACCAGGTGCCCGACTCTGTAGTCAACAACTATTACGCTCGAACAGCCGTGGAGGTATCAGTGTTTACAACGGCAGGGCGTGGAGAGAGAGGGTTTAGAGTTGGATGCAATCACACCCAAAAATCCGTCCACCGCCGTGCAAACGATCCGGTCGTATCCGCTCGAAGACAGAAAGGGTGTAAATTGGGTTTTGGCGACGTGCCCCTTGGTGCATATGCAAAAGGCGTTACTCGCGTGTTCGACACGGCTGCATACGCGCGAGGATGAAATACGCGTTCGGCGCACGCTCCTGTGTTATGAAAAGGAAATAAAGGCTGTAGAAATCAACTCGACCTAAACTCGGGTAGAATGCTTGATGAGCAGTGAAAAGACACCTTAGAATTTTCACATTAGATCAACAAACAACAAACCCTGAGGTTGGTTTGTTCGAACTCTATTCTGAATGGGAAAAATTTACGCCTTCCTTCTGTTATTTGCCTGACAACTTAATATTTCCTCCTTCAATGTTCCTTATATTCAGTGTCTTCATATTTTCGAAAAGGGATGTGGAACTTGTTTATGTAATGTTCTTCTTTCCTTGTTGCATTTCTCCAGTTGTTCCTGTCTTTATTTCTCAGCAGCTCTTGCAATTCATATCTTCTTGGACCATCGTGGACCTACCAATATGTTGTTCTCTTCTATTCTTCCTTCATTTCAAGTTTAATTGTTCCTTCATGTCTCAAGATATGGCCTACCATCCTTCCTCATCTTTTGACCTAATTCCTAAGGCTTCTCTTGCTATGCGCACGTCCCATCATCTTCGTTACTCTGTCTATACATTATATTTCAACCTTCTCCGGTAGCACCACATTTCCAAGGCTTTCTTTCACTTCAGCTTCAACCGCTATTCATGTTTCGCATCCATCTCTGGGTACCTCTTCCTCATCTCTATGTTTCTGGACCTATGAGTCTTCTCTACTTACCTGTGATTTCCAATTATTTGCAATTGTTCCAATCTTTTGCAGAAGCTAAACGCTTGAAATTTCCATTATGTTTGTAACAACACAATGTATGGTTGCAAATCCATTATTTTCTACATTAGGACTTTATTTGTACCCGTATTAATTCAATTTCCATCCGGAAGACTCTGGTTCAATTCCAGTTGTGAGAATTTCTCTAGCAATGTCCCAGCATTGGATTGGCTATGGGATTTCTCCCAGTCTCTAATATATAGGTATTTGGGGAATGTGCAATGTGCAGCTGTACCTTTACTATTAATGTAATATTGGACCATGGAAGTCTTCAGGCTCAAGGACAAATGGAGTATTGAAACTCGAAGGGTAACTAAATAGCATGTTTTCTTGTATATCCCTACAATCAAGTAACACACTACATAGAAATGTAGTTTAATATTTTTTGATCAATTTGAAATTTGAGAAGAAAGTTGCTCATGGAAGGAAATGTGTTGGTAACCGAAAGGAAAATTAGTATTAATACTTGTCCTACACAAGGGTTTTGAATTAGTAATCGTTAGTACTTTGTATTAAATAGTGATTCAAATAGGCAGAAAAATACTACTGACAGTGAAATTCTCTACGAAGCTGGAAGTTCCACGTACGAACCCTGGCTACAGCGCCTTGAATAACGTAGTGTGGAAAACGACCCAAGAAACTGGTTCCCGTGACTGATAAGAACATAGATGGCAGTGCGATCAGAATCGGTGCTAATTTTCTTATGAAAGTAATGCGGCTTTGTTAGTTTTTGGAATATATTATGTAGATTTGTTTGTCTTGAAAGGCGGTACGTGAATTGATGGAAACAGTTATATTTGTGGAGTGATTTGCAGTCACGAAATGGCATTAATTTGAAAAGAAAAGTAAAATAAAATGAATAAATAAATAGCATGCGTGCGTAACACAAGAAGAAACATGGCAATGTGATTCCGGACGTCAGGTCTTGGACTGTGTATTAGAGTTTATTTTTCCATGTTTCTATAAATAGTATCCTGAGAGATATTTCATACCAAGGCGACAAACCACAACGCAGCCTTTCGAACCGTAGGGACAAAAGCTCTGACTACACCGTTTCCTCAAGGAGATTTTACACCAAAGCGACACGCGACAAACGATACGAAGATTTCACACCAAAGCGACACGGGTCCTTCGGTCCAATGCAAGTTTCATACCGAAGCGATACATGTTGCTTGGAAAGGAGCCAATCAAGAGCAACATTTCACATCGTAGCGGCATGACGGGAAGCACAGGCCAGCGTTCGGTTGGTGAAATCCTCAAGCGATAAGTGTCGCGTGCCGCTTGTCGCTTTGGTGCGCAATCTCACTAAAGCAAGACACTCATTGCATCGCGTATGCGCGAACAACAAACCACGGCAACATGTTGCAAGCTATTGTGGAAATGGCCCAGTTTGAGCGACGCAGAAGCGACACGTGTGGCTTATCGTGTCGCCTAGATCTGTTGTTGTAATGTGCGGTTTATCGTGTCGCCTATCTGTTGTTCGCAAGCAACGCTTGCTAATAGACTGAAGGCACCATGTCGCTTGTCACTTAGTTGGGAACTCCCCCTGTAGCGCGTCGCTTCGGTCTGAGCACCCTTCCTTTAAGGAGCTTTCCGACCGAAGTAACAAGTAGCACGCGAATACGCTATATGAACGTGTCGTTTGCTGTTTGGACCCTCATGTGCAATGAATGCTATTTTACAGTCTGGAAGTGTGTGTCACTAGTGTGACAGTGTGAACATCCAATGTCGCTTGCCCCATTGGTTTGAAAGTTTCCTTACACTCATGTCGATGGCACTAAGAAAGTTTTTTTTGGGGTTCCCCTTGTCGTTTCATGCAATCATCATTATCATCATCGCCGCGATTAGTTTAAAGCGGAAGAAAAGAGACAGTAAATATCAAAAATACAAATGCTTCAGTGTGTATATCTTTAAAAGAAATAATGATGATGATGATAATAACAATGAACCTAATTCATACACAAAAATTTAGTTGCCAAGAGCATTCCACGCGTATCTTTTCTCTCGTATTATTAACGAAAGTATGACGATAACGGGACGTGGTCGACTGTCTAGAATGTTCGTTAATATCTTCGCGACCACTGTACCAAATATCATAGCAATTATCACATTCATAGAAATGCTTCATGTAAAAGAATCAGACGTTGCAGCGAAAACTCCATTTACTTCCATTATAAGCAGACGAATACCAAGCACCGGGTGCAACACCAGCGCTTCTAGCGGTATCATTTTCGAGTGGAACCAGCCAGAGAGCACAGAACCGTGCAGTTTTCCACAGTACGTTATTCAAGGCGCTGTACCCTGGCTAAGGCATGGATGCACTTCATGAATTCATATTCATCGCCGCGACAAACCCAAAGATAAAAGCTACGTAAAGAACCGAAATCGAAAGTGAATCAGGTAGATATATACAGGGTGACCTATAGTCCGTTGAAGAACCTTCTATGCGACTTGTGAATGCCTTATCGTGATGGAGATATGGTGTTTGTAAAACGTTCCACAATAAGTCAACATCATCACTAGAATTGTGATAGTGTTTCCACCAGTTCTCTTGAGTTCGAATCCTGGCGTCGGTGTTCTTTGTGAATGTCCATTCATCAAATTCATAATATTATGACTCAATCGCATCGTCGCGATTAGCCAAAAGTGACAGAAACGTTACGTAACATAACCTAACTATCAATCAAAACTAACGTTAGATGGCAGCACTCACACAAAAAAGCAAGGTTACAGTGACAAATGGCAAGCAGCCGAGAATTCGGCAAAACTTGAGAAGGTTAATGCATATTAATATAACACACTTAAAATAAACAAGAGCAGCCTGTAGGAAGAGCAGATTAAAAATAAACCAACCATCAAGTTAACGCATATGAATTAGGCGTAAAAATTGAGTCAAATATAAAACGGGAAAATGGGAAGCAAGTGTAGTAATCGCATCGTACCCAAGGTATTGGGCAAGAAGTATAAAGTCTTAGCATAGCAGGTATCAGAGAAAGGAATGCTGAATAAGTAATCAGGCAAAGGTCGGGTGATTGACTTGGAAGGCGTATGTGGCATGAGTATTGGAATTGTCAGGAGGTGTGATCAGTTGGCGAGAATACGAGAGAGAGTAAGGACTACGGATTGTGAGAGAGGAGCAAAGTGGGGAACGACTATTGGACGATGGTGTGTGACAAGAGACAAGTGATGGTTGAGAGGACAAGCTAGGAACAATCTCCATATATTTGTAAGGCAAGTGATATCCTTTCCTTAACCAATCCACATCGGTTCAGTCATGCAGAGTATAAAACCCATATCTAATCTAAGCTAATTTCTATCGCCATTCCTTTAAAAGGTAACCTCTTGCATTTATCACATTTAGGCCAAGCGAGTGATAACCATCTGAGAAATGAATGAGGAATAGCTACATCACCCAATTAAGTCTAGAGGTTCTTGGTTCGATCCCAAACGCAGCATGGGAGTTGCGTTACGTGGTGGAGTCTGCTTAGGGCTTCTCATCCATTTTTTTGCAAATGCGATGCGAAAACACTGCAGTACATGAAATACTGCGATTTTCATCTATTTCATCCCGAAATATGATGAAAATAATAGAGCCTTCTAGCTTTTCAAATTACTTACGTGAGATATGGCGCCGGAATTTTCACTTGTTAGCGCTTCACGTTGTATTAATTATCAATTGTTACCAAAGATCAAGAAAAGAAAGCAAAAGGTAGGCCTAGCAATATGCTACGCAAATAAATAAGTAGTATAAATTTGTGACTCCCACGACAACTCTAATTTCTTGACCAAACGACTACAAAAAGTTGAAAAACTCACTTTCTCTCCCCGTTCCGCGCCTCATTTATTACGCTGACGACGTTTCACGGGCGCAAAAAGGCAGTGATGAGTGAAAGATGAGCTCTCATCCCCTCATCCTCTCATCTTTCTCATTCTCTTTTTATTCTCTCATCTTCCTCTCATCCTCCTCTCATCCTCCCATCTTTCTCTTATTCTCTCATTTTTTTATTTTTTTATTTTCTTATTTTTTGAAAGATGAGTGCATCTTATCGTAATTTTCCAAGTCTGGGACCAAATGTTTATATATTATGACCTACGTAAACCTCTTTTCTTATTCTCTCATTCTCTCATTCTCTTATTTTTTGAAGGGTGAGTGCACCTTATCGTAATTTTCCAAGTTCGGAGCCAAATGTTTATATATCGTGATCTTCGTAAACCTCTCTTCTCATCCTCTTATTCTCTCATTTTTTTATTCTCTCATTCTCTCATTCTCTCTACCTTTAGAATATTGTCGTCAACATTAGAGATGAAGTTGGAGTGCTGGAATCAACGGGGCCAAATGTTTATATATTGTGATCTTCGTAAACCTCTCTCTCGGGGGGAAGGATGTGGCATATACACACGCGCGCGCTCTCATCTTCTCATTTTCTTATTCTCTCATTCTCTTATTTTTGAAAGATGAGTGTATTTTATCGTAATTTTCCAAGTCCGGGACCAAATGTTTATATATTGCGACCTACGTAAACCTCTCCTCTCATCTTCTCATCTTCTCATTTTTGAAAAAAATGAGTGCACCTTATCGTAATTTTCCAAGTCCGGAGCCAAATGTTTATATATATCGTGACCTTCGTAAACCTCTCCTCTCACCCTCTTATTTTTTGAAAGATGAGTGTACCTTATCGTAATTTTCTAAGTCCGGAGCCAAATGTTTATATATATCGTGACCTTCGTAAACCTCTCTCTCGGGGAGGGAACGATGTGCCACACACATACGTGCGCGCGCTTATGTATTGTAACACAAACAAACAAACAAATAATAATTGTTGTTTTTTAGGATGCCTGGCCCCTATAACCTCGCCAGGGTGCGTGGTGCCCAACCAAAAATGTAAAAGTTTTTTAATGGCTGCGGTTATAGATTACCGCACCTCTGTAGAGTTTCACGTGTTTTTTTTTTTTCCCCAAACTTCCATGAAACCCTACAGAGGACCTCCGTAATGCATGCAACGTGTACTAACGACTCTAGTGTTATTTGATGTTGTGATATTTTTTGGATATAGAGTTTTATTATGAGATAGATAAAAATAATTATGTTTATTATAATATTTTCTTGATGAAGATGGAGAATGTATGTGTGTGTGTTACAAATAAAGTTGCATGCTTATTTTCTAGTGTGTGTGTATATGTTTTTGATGTTTCGACAGCATCTGAAACGATAAAAAAGAAATTTTATTGTTAATTTTCACGTGTAAAAACAACAACAAATTTTTTTGTGCAAATTTTCTGATTGTCTCGTGCTATAGTGCAAAAAGATATTGTAGCTGATAGCTAATGAAATTGAGATTTGTAACTGATCTGAACTAGTGAAATTCGTATTGTGCTATTGTAACTGATTGTGCTAGTGCAGAAAATTTCTTATTATGCAAGAAAAGATGTTAAAAACTTGTTAAAACTGCTCTGTGACCCTCTCGTTCTTCACGTCGTAGGCGAAGGACTTCTCTGCAATCAGGATGACACTGCATAGGGTATCCTCGGGCAAGGCATCGTGGAACTCGCAGACGACCTTGATGTTGGTTCGATCGTTGACCACCACCTTCTTCCTCTTAGATGTGTTGATGACGGTCATGGGTCTCCGTGCTTTAAACTCGCTGGGCGTGTAGTACATGTCCACGCTTCCCTCGGTCACGCGTTTGTAAGCCGAAAACGCTTCGTAAAGTTTGAGGTAATCGTTTTTGGTCACGTCAAGATTGTAATTCTCGCGCGGGAACACTTCATTGCGTCCATTCTTGAGATAAACGTTCTTGATCTTGCAGTCGTCGAATTTGCTGGAATCTTTTTCCTGATTTTTGTCCCTCCCGGTCTGAAAGAGCACTACGACGAAATCTGGCATGTCGAACTGTATGTTGTTGAACTGTGTCGTCACGTCGAATTCCATGTGACTTCCCGACGCCATCTTCTGCACGCACTGGTAACTGTGAAAGTGAATCGGCACCTGCGGACTTTTCAAGATCTCCGCTTTGTACTTGAGGGCGTAGTTCGTTTCGTATTCCACCACCGGCATTCTCAATTCCATGCTCCGGATGACGCATTTCGCTGCTTCGGGTAAAGTGTTGGCTATCGGCGTGGTGCCGTCCGGACCCAAAGTAGCGTATCGCATCAGTGCGTCGTTGTCGTTGGCCGCTCTTCGAAACGTGACCCTCAGTCCTCCCTTCCACATGATCTCCTTGTAGTCTGAGAAGAAACCAGGCAGCAGACGCATGGGAAAGAGCACCGTGTGACTTTTCGTCGATATTTTGGTCCCGGCGTCGAATCCCCCGGCCTGATAGTATGCTGCATCCGTTTTGGATAATTTCAAAGTTCCCACTGCCGTCGACGTGATGCCTGGATAATCTATTCTGTCGATGACGGTGTTGTGTTTCCTCACCTCCACCTGCGAGAACAGGTGAGGCACGAAGTTGTCTACGAGTATCAAGTTTGCTGCTGCGGGAAACGTGTCTCTGCTTTCTTTCTTCACCACGTCGAATTGAAGGTAGAGGTCCGCTCTGTGAGGATGAATGAACCCATCGCCTACGTCAACGTCGTATTCGATCTCCCTGTTCGCTTCGTTGAGATTGGCGAACGTGCGACGGTTGGGAGGGAAAGATTGCAATTCGTAACTTTCGATTTGCTCCATTTTACATGTATGGTTATTTATTATACGTTGATCTCCACGATGGCAGTAGTTGTTGCACCTGCGAAATCCACCACGTCTCCTTTCTCGTTCGTCACCACCAACTCTATGTCGTCTATGCGGTTGCGACATACTGGAAAATAGATCGGCGAAGAGGGCGTGTAGATGATCGGTTCCATGAACTCGGAACTTGGTTTGAAAGTGGCTATGATTCCTGTCTGCTTGTGACTTCCTAATAATCCGTCCGAGGATTTCGTGATCATTCCTTCCGCCACGTTGCAGTGTACGTTCAAAGTCTCTATGGCCAAAAATTTAGGAATGTTTGTTGCCACGTGCTTGATGCCAGCTTCGAGTTTTGTGTTGTTCTCGAAACCTAAAAGTTCTCCTATGGTGCCCAGGTCCACGGTCTCCGTCGCCGACAGGATTTCCACTCTGTGCGTGACCGAATTTTGAGAAAGATATGTGCCTTTGGGTAACTGAGCTTGCAAAGTGGAAAGATTGTATTGTCCTGGCGTGACGACGATGTGTTCGCTTCCGACGCTAATTTTGTTGTTGTGCTGCGTAACATTAGGTATGAGGTACATGCTGTAGAATGCACGCAGAGCCACGGATTTAGGATAGACAATGTCGTCGTGCAGCGTGAGTTTCAAGATTGAAGATTCGCTCGTGAGATGGAACACGCCCATCCTAGTGATGCTGTTTCAGGTTCCACAGTACTTTCTGGAAATCCTCGATCGTAGGGTTATTTATTTTAGAGAGAAAGGCGAGCACGGAGAGGCAGAGATGACCGCAGTTCACGTCTCCGAAATCTTGAATGCGTTCGTCGTTGTAGTATATGGAGGTTTTGCTCGTTTTCAGATAATGAATTAAATTTGTAGGTGGAACACCTCCGAAAGAATCGAAAACGAATGCTTTATCATTATCGTTTTTGTGGTAACATATCCAATGCGTGCCTGGATTTTCTTGACCGTCCAAGTTGACTACTCCACATTCTCTTTTTTTCACGCTTGAAGGTAACGAGTCGGACATAAAAACTCCTCTCAAGTGTTTGATTTGTAACGGTTCGATCAGAGATTCAATGTCTCGGTTGGTGAGTGCTTCTGTTTCTTTTTTTTATATTTCTTCAAAGCATCGAGGTTGCTTTTTTGTTTTTTGGTTATACCTTTCCCCTTCTTCTCCATGGCCAGGTTGTGACGTTTCTGTTCTTCCAATTCCGCCTTGTTCTTCTTCGAGTCGATGACGGTTTTCGCAATGGCGGCACTTCCGCCGGCCAAACTTCCAACGGCCCCCAATGCTGCCAGGATGGCCGGGATGCTGAATATGAAACCTCCAATCTTTTGCTGTTTCCGCGAACGCTGCAACCTTTACAATTGAGGTGTGCTGAGCAGCAATTTCATTCCATGTCCTTTCGACAAGCAAGAACGTTTCTTCTCGCGTTGTTTCTTGGTGAGTAACCCATCGAGGGTACCTAGATTTTTTAGATTCGAATATGGTATCTGGTACACGACACCCTTGGGCTTCATGTTGATGCTCTATGTGTTATTTTCACGGTATGTTATTTATATATATATTCTGAGATTTTTTCTTGTGTAGTTTTTTACGGTATGTTATTTATATATAAATATTCTGAGATTTTTTTTTCACGGCCCCGCAGTCGCTACACAAATTCTATTACGTGCTTTGTTTTCTTGCCAAGAAGTTCCTTTGTCCCCTTGTACACGATTCGAGTTTTGTTCTCGATTAAAATAGATAGCTTCTCATCCGATAACATGTTAGCGTATCGATCTGGTAAAAATAGACTGTATTGTGCGTTGAGCAACAGGCGTACCTTGGGGCCATACTGGGTAGAAACGATTGAACCGGAAGTTATCGTGTAAGATTTGTCGACTTCCAATTCCCGAATTTTTACATACTCAAATGACAAATTTAGCATTTGTTTTAATGCTTGGAGATCACTCATTTTTTCAGTTGTCATATCGAAGAAGAGAAAAATTTCAGTGTGTGTGTTAGAGAAATTTAATTGTTTTTTTCACGATGTGTGTTATTTATATATACCGAAGATTATTTTTTTTTACGATGTGTGTTATTTATATATCAAGTTTTTTTGACACGTATATATATATATTATTATTTTTTTAACAGAGGAAGAAAGTTCGTGCTTCGGAAAATGCGATGATGTGCGTAGTGATATCTTCCGTCTCCTGCATAGACTTGTACCAATCATCAGTATACCGTCTTCTTCCCTGCCTTGCCTCGTACAGTTCGTCCGACCTATCGTTCAATTTCTCCCCCGCGGCCGAAAGCAGAATGTTGAGATCACCACACCTCAGGCCGCTGATCTCCCGAAGATGGTTCTTGAGAACCATTTCACAAGGGATGCGAAATTCCGGCGTTGTTCTTGCTATGATTAGAAGTTTATTAACATCTCCGTTTACTATCTTTTTGAATATTTTAGATAGTAGCTCGGGTGGCAAATCAGTTATACGAGACATGTTTATTTTTTACGGTATGTTATTTATATACCCCACCCCAATTTTTGTTTCGTGTTCATGGCGATGGTGGTACCCAGTGCGGCGACCCGTTCACCCAGCGATGCGTCTCTGCTGACGAATCTTTCGAAAGCTGCGTGCTCTAACTTTCTGTCTGCTTCGTGACGTGCATCCAGATCCGTCTGCGTGGTGTTATAAGCAATGTCGTGATCTTTGCATGCCGCGTCCAACGGATTCACACCCTTGTCTCCTCTCTCCAATCTTTTCTCGAGTTTGGTACCCGGTCCGCAGTACTGGTAGCCAGGTAAATGCATCTCGAAAGGTAACTTGTTGATGATGTCGTTCACAAGCCCCTTTCCTTCGGCCACGTTCCAAAATTTAGGAGGCAGCGTGTTGATGATTTTGATCAGGTAACCTATGCCCTTGTCGTCGTTCACGATGAAGTTGGAAAGTTTCGTGCTGATCATGTCCACGATGCCAACCTTCTCGTTGTAGAAATTACGGTTGCCTGCATTCTCCTCGCCGGCTATCACCAACAATCGGTCCACGAGTTTCCTCACATCATCCACCCAAACGAATTCTTTGGGTAACGTGTTGTAGCGTTTGACGCCGCTGCCTGTTTTGACCTGATTCCAAATCGGTTTGATGAGATTCCTGTACTTCTCGCCGCTGCTCGATTTCACCCTATTCTGCGAGGCGTCGTTGTTCTGGTACAAGGCATCCGTCATGATCAGAATTTCCTTGTAACTTTGGTAATCTTCGTCGGTGTAATCTTTCGGCTGCTTTTTGGCGACGAGTTCCCACAGTCCCACCGTACCCGGATACCTGGTCCAACTATCCTTGTCGCCTAAATTGACTTTAATGTCGTTGCCTTCGAAGGTCACCTTCGATTTCCCAATCTTCCACACCACACCGCCGCCTTCGTTGGTTTCCATGCTGGGATACAATCCGAACACTTCATCCTTGTCGAACTTCCCCGTGCTCAGGTAGTCTCGTGCCAAAGGTCCCAACTCGATTTTATCCGAAGACGACGTGCTACCAATGGCTCGACGTCGTACCGGTGCATCCTTCAGTTCGAACGGTGTCGAAGGAATGCTCGAAATGGGCGTGGGTACAGCATAACTTTTAGCTGCGAGCGGTACGAGTTCATTAATCAAATTTTTATTTTGTTCCGTGACACTTTTAATTTCTTTACCTAGACCGCTGATGGCATCGATCACAGGTTGATCCTGACGTTTCTTCTCTTCGTAGAATCCGCGATTCTCGGATTTCCAACCTTTGAAGCGTTTCGCGAGGTAATCGCGAAGCTTGAGATTTTCGTCTTCAATTTTTCGTTTCCTCATGACGTTATTTATATACGTCGTTTCTCACAACGTTGCAACGTTTAGAAAGTCGTTGATTTTGTTTCTGTATTTTCCGTCGTTGGGTTTCCTCGTCATGTATATCGTCACGAATCCGAAATCGTCACCGTTCCAGCAAGAAGAGCAGCAGCGTTCCGAAAATTGATTGTAGTTCATGTCCCCGCCTACGTAGTCATCGTACGCGTGCTTGAGGTTGGTGTGATCTTGACGAAACAAACATATGAAATTAGCATTGTCGCGTACTAACTGTTTTGGAATTTTGGAAAACGTTTGAGCTAGGTAGAAGCAATCCATTCCTTTGTGACGACCTTGCGTGAAAAAGTTGCGAATTTCATTTTGATTTTCCAGGATGGCGTCGTCGAACACAACGACTGAATTTTCACGACAATCGTCGAGTGGTTTTATTTCCGAGGCGAACGTTGCAATGTCCAGACCATCGTACAGTTTCATCAGTTGCTGGTATTTGGATTGCTCCAAACTTTTCGAGAACACGTACAGGTGCCTGTTCTTCCAATCTAACCAATTCGGTGCGAGGAGAAAATTGTCCACGAGCAGTGTCGTTTTCCCACACCCTGAAGGACCTACGATCAGACAGCGGATGCTGTCGGGAAGCAATTCGCCGTTCTTTTTCTTCGTTTGACTTTCCGGATTAGGTAAACGTTTCACAACGTTCCACGTACTCATAGAATCACTTCGTTTGAATCGATCCAACTTGTTTCCGGAAGTCCCAGCCATTTCACCAAAAGTTTGTTGCCTCTCTTGCGCAAAACTTTTTCAATAAGGTACGTGTCAGGGTATTTAGTTTTAGAGAGTTCCTCTTCATAGAAGCGCCCCAATAAAATTTCACCGCCACTGTCCTTTATTATATACGTGTGACGGTTCCCGGGTAGAACTCGAACCACGGTAAAAAGTTCGGTGCTCCAGTTTCGTGTGAAACCCCTGTCGAACGTTCGCTTCAATTTACTGACCCTCACCTGTTCTCCAATTTTGTATTTAGCCTTTTTTGTCGTGGGCGTGTATTTTGGACAGTAAACGCTAGAAATTAAACGTTGCTCGTCAGACTTGGTAACGTCAGCTGGCTTCATGCCTATCGTTGCGTGCCGTGTGTGATTATAGTCGTTAACAAGTTCCGGAAGAATAGTGACCCACTTGTAGCTTCCCTGAAGCGTGAAGCGTGACCACATGCGCGATTTCAGAGTGCGATTGAATCTTTCCACGATGCTGGCCTTGACGTCACTGAAGGTCGAGTAATGTTGAACGTTGTGTTTCTGAATAAACTTTTGGAATACGGCATTGTAAAATTCCTTCCCTTTGTCCGTGTGCAGAAACCGTGGTTGTCTGCCGCCGCTTTCGCGAAAAATTGTCTTGAATGCTTCCGTGACGCATGTTCCCGTTTTCGCCTTCAAAGGTAGAGCCCATGCGAATTTCGAAAACGTGTCTATGATGGTGAGGAGGTACTTGTTGCCCTTGTTCAATTTATGTACGTTTTTTAACTTGCCGCTACTCATCTCCACGAGGTCACTTTCCCAGAGGTCGTCGATTCCCTTGGTTACCACAGCCAAACGTTTGTAGTTGCGGCGTGCAGGTTTATGCAATTCTTGGACGATAGCTTGCCTAGACATTTTTATTATTTTTAGAGATTACGTTTGAAGAGAAGCACAAGCGTGATGGGATTCAAAGAGGGTGGTACTTCGCTCGTGTTTTGAACGATCAGCTTATCGCCGGCACTTACGTCGAAAACGGTGAGATCTTCGTCTTCGTGTATTTCATATATGTTGCGCGTTTCGTTCCAACGTGCCAGAGGAATATTTCCTGCTTTCTGGACACCACGATTCGATATCAAAGTCATGGTGGGAACGCTAGCTTTTCTGCCGTGAGACCAGTACGAAAATTCGTTTATCTGAATCGTACCATCGAGGAGAAACTTGTAGTACGGATGATAAGGATGCAACATGTACAGTTTGTTACCTTCGACGAACGTGGAGATTCTCTGTTGATTGGGTACGCTGTTGATTTCGATGGCTTGCAGAGAATGCAGTTTAGCGAATTTAGTATCGATGCTAACGAGGTTGCTGTGAAGCTGACCCAGTGTGTTTTGTACGGGCACCAAATGCTCGACTATGGTATCCGTTACGGTAGAAAATGACGGTTTGATTTTCACTTCCACGTTCAACTGCTTGTAGCTTTCGTTGAGTTCTTGCAACTTGGCACCGAAAGAGGCCAGCGTTGATTCCTGCGTTGATTCCAGCACTCCAACTTGATCTCTGATGTTGACGACGATGTTCTGAAGGTTCTCGACTTGATTCAATTTCGAGCTCTTCTCGGTAAGATCGTTCACGATGATTCGCATCTCTGTAAACTGCGTGTGAAGGTCGGCGACGCTCTGCGAAGTGGGCAGCATCGACACCAGCGAAGCAAGTTCGTCTCGAATCTGTTCCACGTTCGCCGTTTCCGTTTCTAGTCGTTTCAGCATTCGAGATATGTTCCTTTTCAAAGCGTGCAATTCTTTGGAGGTGGGGAGATTGGCCACTTTACTCTCGAGATCGCTCAATGAGCTTTTGATGTCGTTCGAATCGGATAGTGCCGTCACCGCCGTTTTCAATTTTTCCAAATCTTCGCTCGAAGGCACGCTCGTCCGTAACGATTCCAAGTCACCCTGTATGTTGTCCAATACGTGATGAAAATGAGTAAGATTGGATTCGACGTTCAAATTTTCCAAATATTGGATCTTCTGCTGAACTGTGCTTAACGTGTCCTGAATACTCGTCAACACACTTGCTTCAGCGTGAATATTTTTAATTTCTTCGTTGATCAACTCCAGAGACGCCTGAAGCGTAGCGATGGTGGTTTGAATGTGTTCGAAATCTTGATAAGCCTCCAGTTGAATTTTTATGTTCGCGACGCTTTTACCGATGACCTGCAGTTCGTCCGACGATGGTAGGTTCGTCATTGTATCTTCCAAAGTCTGCAACTTGGATTTAATTTCTTCCAACGTGCCGGTGAATTCTTCTTGTAATTTGGAAACGACGACATGCAAGCGTTCTATATCAATATCGTTCACCACAGTTTGAAGTTCAGAGAAATTCTTTTCTATTGCGGAAGTTCGCTCTTCGATTTCGAGTTTCAATTTTTCCAAATCTTCATTTTTCGATTGAAATTGTTGTAATTTGGCCAAATCATTTTGAAGCGAATCCACGTTCAACTGTATATTTTGAACGCTGTCGTAAGAAGGTACGTCGACATAATTTTTTATCAGCGTTTTCAGTTCGGAATCGATTTTCAGAATAGGGTCGAGACATTGCGTTTGGAGCGTAGCGATTTCCGACTCTAAACTTTTGTTTAAGGTTTCCTGCAAAGCGATCAAATCGGTCCTCAACTTCTTAACTCGAATGTCCAACATGAGAATCTCTTCTGCGTGGTCCACACGCTTGGTGTTGCCGAAAATGTCGTTAGGCATTTTTGGTTAACGGTTATTTATAATAGGATAGACGATTCGTAATTCTACGAAGAGAGGAATAAGTTTGTCGTAGTCTCCGAGGAGTTCCACGTAAAGATAATCTCCTGCAGACACATCGTACGTAATGTTAGAAAGTATCTTGTCGTGCTTCATTCGAAAAATGTTCTTGCCGGTAGAAATTTTGATTTCGCCTGTGTTCTCCGGATTCACGGTGATTTGGAGTTTCCCGTCGATCGGAATTTCATAGAAATGTAAATTGTTATTAAAAACATAAAACATCTTGCCCACATCGTTATTTATTTCCGTCCATATACTATTAAGATGTACAATTAGTAGACCATTGAGTTTAGATAACACGGAAGGTAAGAGGTTATTAGAATTTGCTGATGGAGTGTCCATCTTGCTTTGTTTGCGAAAACCAAAGAGATTCATTGTCCTTGTTAGTTATTTAACACATTGTGCTTTTTTGCTATTCTTCAAAATATACGGAGGAAAAGAATGAAAGAGGGAGCCCTCGGGCGATGAAAAGTTGCAACCTGTTATTATGTTGTTAAGCCCGCTCCAAACCAAGGCTCATTAAATTCAACTCTTATTTTTCATCGCCCGAGGGCTCCCTCTTTCATTCTTTTCCTCCGTATGCTATTCTTCTTCAAAAACACAGCGGACTTCATGGCTATGGGGTTATGGTTAACACACGTCACATTTATCGCTTTTATTGTAGTGCCCCCACTCTCGCGTGTGGATTTGACAATCGAGAACACGTAACTTGTTGTCCGTTGCATCCAATGCTACTTTGGTTACGCGCGTCGTGTACAAATCATGAAATTTACTTGCAATGCGATGATCGGTGCTGAGTTGCCTTTTACCATGAAAAAGGCATTCTTTGTAGTCTTGCATGCTAAATTTGCTGGTACTTATTTTTCCCACCCCCTTCGCCTTCTTGATCTCTTTTTCTTCTGTAATCTTTACACAGTACATTTTGGCACGAAGCCCCGCAAATTCGCTGATGTACTCCCCGCCAACTTCATCTTTGTATTTTCCAATCGTCATTTTGTTTTCTGCCGAATGTAAGTGATGGCCTGATGGTAAGTTGCTAAAATCAAACAGATGCTTCATCTTAGTCAGATCATGTTCGAGGCTTGGTGTTTGGATTAGAAAAATGAAGCTATCCGTGTCAATGTAACATATTTGGATGTTATCTCCATAAAAAGGTTGAAACTGATCGTAGTACGATTGGTACATGTGCAATTTTGATAGTTCAAGGACAGTGGCACCTATGGCAATCGGCTTGTTGAGCATCACTTGCTTCTTGTTCCTCTCGACGAATACTAGATTCTCGTCGAAAATAGTGAAGTTTTTGAAGTAGGGGGACGCGACGATCTTTTCAAATTTCTTTTCGTCCGTGACCAACGTTGCGTCGATGTAATTACGCACGTTCTCCATCGTCTTGCCGTAGATGGCGTTATTGAACAGTTTGTACAGATCCTTGTCTGCAGGCGATGTCGATTGCGCTCTGCGTCGCGTGTTCTCGGCTATGTACGGTTCGAGCCACTTGCTCTGTCGGAACTTCAATCCTCTATGAACTTTCTTCAACTGCAAGCCGTGACTTATGTAAAATTGGAGGAGTCGGTAGTGCAGAACGTAATTCCGCTTGTTCTCCATGCTTAGTATGAGTTTTGGCTCCGATCCTCCAGGTGGCTTCTTTTTGGAGGGGGCCAGGGCCAATCCATGATGTTTCTCGTGAAGTGTTTCGGGATAATCGAGATCCACTTCCAAGAAACAGCCCCATTCGTTATCTTCGCTCCAGTTGAGAAAATCCTCGCAGGAGAGTTCCTCTTCGGTCATCCACGCGTAGTCGCTGATGGGAAGACACTGGGACATGGAGTGGCCGTACAGGTTGTTGACATCCCAGTAGACAATATAGGTGTTGGGCTTCGATGCATCGTAACCAGGCGTATGAGGATTGTTTGCCTGAGCATGGCGTCGGGGACATTGGACGATGCCACCGCGTATCGCACTCTCCATGAAAGCATACTGTTCCTTCTCTGCGATGAGGCCCAGTTCCACCTTGGTGTATTTCATCATCGATTCCCAAGTCAATCCCGGCGTGGTGAAGAAATACGCAGGATCCAACTTGTATATCGTGATGCATCTCTTACGAAACGATTCGAAAATATCCATCAGAAGTGTCACGTCCAATTTCAGATAAAGATCGTGATAATCGCGAAAAGTTTGGCAATTGAATGCCGTCCATACACTACGAGCGTGTTCGTAGTCCTCTTCGGAACAGACGTCCTCCGTGAGAGAAGAATAAAATGCCTTCCGGGGTGGAAGTTCCGTCTCATCAAATTTCTCGAAATCGTTGACGTACTCGTAGGGGTAGACGCCCTTGCGACGCAACAGATTCAAATTCTCATCTCTCCCCGAAAAACATTTTTGCTTGGTGGCCACAAGATCTTCGTCGCCAAGTTGAGCTGCAAGGCTTGCGAGGCTGGAGGACAGGAAATTGTAAGAGTCCAGGATTCGCACTTCCACGCTTCCTCCTTCTTGGAGAGGGATCCACACTCTCACCACAATATATTTCTCGCTCGTTCTCGGAATGATGCTGATTCGAGAAGTTATGTTGTGGAGCTCTTTGACGAAGAGATGCGTGTCGTACTTCTCCGTGTAGTGCAGAAACACGGCAACAAAATGCGACTCCTTAATCTTGAGATTGCACGAATTACAGATGGTGCTTAGAAATAATCCATTCTGGTGGTTATGGTGGACGACCTTGTAATTTTCGGCGGTGAAAGTCTGGTTACACTCCTCGCATCTTGTCGCCGCGTCATGTCTCTGTTGTTGTTCTGTTGTGAGAGCAGGTGGAGAAACGTAAGAGCCTTTCAGGCTGGGTGCAAGTTCTCTCGCGCATTCCGCTATCTTCTCAACAAAATGTTTTGCCGCATCGGGTCCGCAATACAAGATGACATCATTCAATTTTTCTCCGTAGATGGAGAAACTGCAAGGCTCGTGGTGAAAAATTTGGATCGTGCTTGAGGTAGAGGGATCAGGGTCGCAAGACGTCATGGGAACTTGGAAGCTTTCAAAGTCGGCATAAAGGACAGCGGGATGGTGGAGAAGAGCCTGGTGTTTCTGAAATTTCATCTTGGTTCCGGGTTCCGGCATGACATCTTCGGGTTCTGCATTCACGGAGCCAAAACACTTGTGCTGTTCTCTCATCTTCTTACCCCCGCGAAAAATTCTCAAACACCGATCGCAAATTTCGATCTTATCGCGATTCTTGCTGATCTGTCTTCCTACTAATCCTGAGAAATTCCGTATCAAACTGTAACGGCCATCTACAAGCAAGAGTCGAATTACATTATTCTGGCTTCTAGCAGGTCTTAACACACGAATATTGCTGGAATCGTCAACCCCAAACACAGAAATATCGATATATTCTCCTTTTTCCTCTCTATAGTTTTTTAAAAATTGATTGATCTTATTCAGGGGCACAGGATAGGAAATTCCTCTCATCATATTCTCGTATCTTCCCTCGTATCCTCTGTAATTGGACAGGCGTTCGGGGTGAACATTATTAGCTGGGTGTAATGCGGCGATGACAGACCATAGGAAACTCTTCTGATCATTACTTTGTATGTTCAACACTGCATTTTGTTTTTTTTGTTTTTTTGTTTTTTTTTTTAGTGCTGCGTAATGGTTTGAAATTGCAGACTCGAAGTTCTAACATGTGGTTGTGACCGCAAAGACTCCACCCACTTCCTCTACCTTCAAACTCTTCTTGTTTTTGTGTCAGGTGCTCAAATAGCCGTGTCACTATCTCGTCAAGATTCTCGTTATTGTCATCGTGTAAGCTTTCACACCCTACGTAAAAGCTAAAAGTGCTTGACTCGGACGAGACAACTTTCTCATACAGCAGGGTCAAGACGAGATGAATTTTAATTGCAACATTGACGAGGCAATCACGTAATTTATCGACTACCAGAGATTTCACATTGTCGAGGAAGATGCTCGAGTCACATTTTTCGTCGCTTCCAGATTTATACGTCATGATGCGTGCATTTTTATTCAAAGCGCCATCTTCATGCACATCAATGCGAGATTTTTTTGCCGGCGGGGCTACAACATCATGATCCGGTCGACGACATTTTTTCAAATGCCTAGCAATATTAGGTTTAGAAATCGACTTTCCACAGTTGCGACATGCCACTTTCACGCAAAGACCGGAGGGACCTGGTTGCGGTTCCATTTTTTCTCTCTGTTATTTATATATATATATACAGAGAAATTTTTTGGGGGGGTTGTGGTGATGGTAGTGGAAAGCGCACTGAAACAGAAGGAAAAAAAAGTTGAAAAATGCTAGATATTTTTTCCTTCCACATATATATTAGACGCGAACAGTATGTATGTATGTATGTATGTGTGTGTGTGTGCACTGTTGTAGGGGGTTAAAAATATACGACATGTAAGTGTGTGTCAATTTTTATGACTCCTTTGAATATGTGTGTGTCAGACGCAAAACAAAAATATTAATATATCATGAAAAAATAAAAACTTACCTTTCAACAGAGATAGAGAGAGAGACTTCAAAATAAAAACTTGTAGCTCACTAAAACTTCCACGATGATATATATGTATACTGCTAGATAAACAATTAAGAATACTGAACTGCCACGATTGACGTTCACCTTTCAAGAGAGATAGAGAAACTTCAAAATAAAACTTGTAGCTCACTAAAACTTCCACGATGATATATATGTATACTCCCAGACAAACAATTAAGAATACTGAACTGCCACGATTGACGTTCACTATGATAATGACGTACAAAAAAGAAACTGATACGTTATATAGGAACTCCTCTCCTTTTTCTCCTTCCCTCCTTCCTACCCCACACGACTCTCTTTGGTGAAAACACAATGAGCGCTATAGTCAATGTCCTAGCAAATAAAACCCTTGTTGACTATAGCGCTCATGCTATATTTTTTTTCAACAAAAACTTTTGTGATGCGCACAATATCCTGTGGGGGACAAATAACAATAAACGGGACGTTGACAGTTCCATATTGTATGCATGTATTGTCGATCATTTCCCCTCGGCCTCTATTCCACGCCCCGTCAGGGTGTGGTGTGTGAAACAAACGATTCCCAGTATAAAACTCAAAAAGCGGAAGATGGTGCTGTGTTTGCTTCCGCCACATCCCCCTCTGATTCTATTGTTATCGGGGATGTGATGGATTCTTCATTCAGAACCGTGGGAAAGCTGAAAAAAAATAGAATCTCTTCGGGCGAAAGAGGATGCAAGGTGAATGGGTTCGGGGAGGGGTTGCTGTGGATAGTTTGGTCCGTGATGAAAATGTTACATTGGGCGACGAAACACAATTTCTCCACGAGAACGGGAAAAATTCTACCGAGCGTGGCTATCCACGCGAACATTAGAAATTGCCTGAATGTTTTGGGGGCTTGGCATAGGATTATCGATTTTCGTTTTTAGAGAATAATTTATGTAAGATTCTAGCATCGAGAATAAACAATATTGATTAAATTTTTGACAACATTCACAGTACAAATCTAAACTCGTGATGATTTCGTCGCCACCATGCACCCCGGCGAGGTTATATAGGGGCCAGGGATCCTAAAAAACAACAATTATTATTTTGTTTGCTTGCGCCACAATACGGAAAATAATAAGAGGCATACGCACGCGCGCACGTATGTGTGTGGCACATCGTTCCCTCCCCGAGAGAGAGGTTTACGAAGGTCACGATATATATAAACATTTGGCTCCGGACTTGGAAAATTACGATAAGGTGCACTCATTTTTTTCAAAAATGAGAAGATGAGAAGATGAGAGGAGAGGTTTACGTAGGTCGCAATATATAAACATTTGGTCCCGGACTTGGAAAATTACGATAAAATACACTCATCTTTCAAAAATAAGAGAATGAGAGAATAAGAAAATGAGAAGATGAGAGCGCGCGCGTGTGTATATGCCACATCCTTCCCCCCGAGAGAGAGGTTTACGAAGATCACAATATATAAACATTTGGCCCCGTTGATTCCAGCACTCCAACTTCATCTCTAATGTTGACGACAATATTCTAAAGGTAGAGAGAATGAGAGAATGAGAGAATAAAAAAATGAGAGAATAAGAGGATGAGAAGAGAGGTTTACGAAGATCACGATATATAAACATTTGGCTCCGAACTTGGAAAATTACGATAAGGTGCACTCACCCTTCAAAAAATAAGAGAATGAGAGAATGAGAGAATAAGAAAAGAGGTTTACGTAGGTCATAATATATAAACATTTGGTCCCAGACTTGGAAAATTACGATAAGATGCACTCATCTTTCAAAAAATAAGAAAATAAAAAAATAAAAAAATGAGAGAATAAGAGAAAGATGGGAGGATGAGAGGAGGATGAGAGGAAGATGAGAGAATAAAAAGAGAATGAGAAAGATGAGAGGATGAGGGGATGAGAGCTCATCTTTCACTCATCACTGCCTTTTTGCGCCCGTGAAACGTCGTCAGCGTAATAAATGAGGCGCGGAACGGGGAGAGAAAGTGAGTTTTTCAACTTTTTGTAGTCGTTTGGTCAAGAAATTAGAGTTGTCGTGGGAGTCACAAATTTATACTACTTAAATAAGAGTAGAGTTTTAACTAGGTTATTCGGCTATTGGCTTGTGAAAAGATGAGAATTAACATTAGGATGTTGCATACAGGTTGGTTAAATATTTTAAAGATGTGTTCGGTACTGTCGTCACTCTGTTACGCGATTGTTGAACCTAACTTATCAAATTTCCCGGAGAGTAAACAATTGAATTGCTGATAATGTCCTATCAAAGCCACGGGGGGATGAGAAAAGAAAACAAGCAACTTAGTGCTAATTTTAAGCTAATCAAGCATTTTTCCTGCGCATAGGCTAATCATAGAATCCACCCCGACATTTTCAAAACTATCCAGTTTCAAGGTAACATTCACGAGGATGTATTAAAATTCATTGACAAATTTGAAAGTTTAGCTATTCTTAATGAGTGGAATGACTCAAAGAAAAGGCAAATGCTACCGGCATTTTTGGCTGATTCAGCATTGGAATGGTTCAATACTTGGAGTCGAACTCAGGAAGCACAGGATATAGATTTTGTAACTTTAAAAACTAAAATTGTGGAAGAATTTACGGAACCGGGGGACACTTTTCAATTAGAGGAACAAATCAGATTACGCTTCCATCAGGAAAATGAACCTGTTTCAAAATATGTGAGAGAAAAACAGTTATTGTTATTAAAATTAGATCCTGCCATGGAAACTAGTGAGCAAATTAAGCAAATAAGCGGGGGTTTACAACCTAAATTTATGAAAGAAGTTTATAACAGGGAATATGATTCAGTGGATGAAATGTTACGAGACCTGAAAAATGTTGAACAATTCAAATATCTTGTGCAAAAACGGCAAATTCTAGAAACTGAATGTGAGACAATGAAAGCTCTGTCGTGTTCTGAATCGAGTCGAGCCTACATGCCGACTCAGCAAGCTATCACGTTGCAGCGCACGGTCAATGATCATGTTGACATAAGTTATTCTCAGGCTAATCGGGAGATCGAGGAAAGATTAAATGCACTACAACAAGACCTTGATCAATTACAGTCGAATACGGGACTCCAGTCTCATGAGTCAGATTTAGTTTCGCAATTTCAGAATCTTGAGGCTAAAGTAAATGCACTTGCAGAACATCGGAAAAAACATTCATTCACTGAGTCATCATTCTCATATACAGTTAGAGAAAATGAACATAGAGATAGAAACAATAGGAGAACCTATTATCATAATAGTAATCATAGAGCTCAGAATAGAAATACTTGGCATAATAACCACAATGATAATCTCGACACACAGTCGCAACGTTCGCGTAGGGGGCGATGGCGCAATGGCGGTAACCCTCGATTTCAGCGTTCGCATTTTTCATCTTTATCTCCGCGAACATTTTTGGAGCAACAACAGGGGCGCGAAGATCCAAATAACCATACCAATCAGGTTGTAAATACAAATCACTCTACTTTTCGTAAGAACAGAAGCAATTTTAAACGAGTAAGACCTGCATATGACGGGGACCTAGGTGTAGGACCTTCGGGAAAAACTCTAACGGTCTCTACTTTTCCTTCTGAAGATCTGATTTACATCAATGTGAAAGTAGATGGGGAAATTCGACAGTTTATCCTGGATAGTGGAAGTCAAATTTCGGTAACGGGAGATAAGAACATATCAGTCAATGCCAAGCGATTTAATATAAATACTGCGATTAGAGGGGTCACTAATAGTCAACTAACGGTTAAGGAAATTGTGTTACTACCATTTTCTATACATAACCAAACATTTGTTCATCCATTTAGAATCGTTAAGGATTTTAATCAAGTTACCATATTAGGAAATGATTTCTTGAAGGGACAAAAGGCTAAGTTAGATTTTGAGGAAAATAAGCTTACATTGCATAGATTCGGCACACCTCCTAGAAACCAAATTAAAAATGAGAATAAGAAAGCTTTTGACGTGTCAATCAAAGTTTCCCATTTGTTACAGCATGTTTTGCAACCAGAATTTGTAGCTGCTAAAAAGATAAAAGTAAAACCCAGGACACATTTGTGCATTCCATTGAAATTGGCTAGTTCATATGACAAAGATAGGACACTCTTGGAACCGGACCTACAGTTTCAAGAGAAAACGGGATTGATGGTTGCCAGAGCAATTATTAATCCGGATTCGAATCTCATTTGGATCACAAATCCTTTAAATTATAATGTTACAATTAAGAAAGGCACTATTATCGGGAAAGCTGAAACATGGGATAGGCCAATCATGAGTAACAATAATGATGAGAATAAGGATGAAATTGGTGAACAGGCACAGGTTTTCGCGACGGAAGAGTTAGGGAACGTCAGTGACGCACGGGCGGACCCTAGTCGGTTTGATGTGAATCCGAATTTAGAACCCCAGCAAAAGGAGCAACTTTTGGCTGTTTTAATGAAATATCCACATGTTTTTGCGTGGTCAAAGGATGATATAGGTAGAGCCACGAATTATAAACATAGAATTCAACTAAAAGATGACACAGAATTTCACTTAAAATCCTACCCGATTCCAGTTCACCTTCGTGATGAAATTAAAGATCAGATTGAGACTTTATTAAAGCAAGGTGTTATTTCTCCTACAAAATCACCCTTTAACTCTCCAGTTATCCTTGTAAAGAAGGCAAAGGGGGGTTATAGATTATGCCAGGATTATCGCAGATTGAATGTTTCGTCTGTATTTGACGCTCTGGGTGTGAATAACATCAATGAAATATTATACAATATGGGGGGCAAGAAATATTACTGTACGGCGGACTTGAAGAGCGGATTCTTTAATATTCCTCTCACCGAGGACAGTAAGAAATATACAGCATTTACAATACCAGGAATGTCACAGTATCAAATGAACGTCGTGCCACAGGGCCACGTCAGTTTATCAAGTGCGATGACTCGTTGCATTCACCTAGCGTGCTCAAATTTGGATCCCAATCACTTTGCCCATTATGTGGACGATTTATTTTGCTTCGGAAATACCTTTGAAGAAATGATCGTAACTCTGGAGAAAATGTTACAATGTTTACAGGCCGCGGGATTGAAGCTTGCAATAGAAAAATGTCACTTCGGATACACTGAGATTATTGCTTTAGGACATAAAATTTCAAAATTTGGCTATCGGATCAACGACAAAATCATTGATTCTATCAAGAAATATAAGACACCGACAACTGTGAAACAAGTTCGCACATTTCTCGGATTAACATCTTATGTCAGGAAGTTTTTAAAATCATATTCCGAGATGGCACTTCCCTTGCAAAAATTGATAGGAAAAAAGAAGAAATTTCTCTGGGGGGAAGAACAGCAAACTGCGTTTGAGAGGTTGAAAGAAGCTTTACTTACAGCTCCTGTATTAATGGCTTATGATCCATCCAAAGAAGTAAGGGTATACACGGATGCAAGCAGTAAGGCTATTGGCGCAGTGATTTTACAACCGAATGCGAACGGTGATTTTCAGCCTATTTCCTATTGCAGTAGAGTTTTAAAAGACCATGAAACTCGACTTTCAACCATCGAGCAAGAATTGTTGGCAATCATATACGCATTTAAGTCATTCAGATTCTTTTTACTTGGGAGACATTTCGAATTATTTACCGACAACCAAGCAATCACATTCATTCGCTCCTCAACGCAACTTTCAAACAAATTATTTAGATGGTACACGTTGATGGCCGAGTTCGATTTTACGCCAATTCACTGCAAAACTACACAAAATATGGCGGATGCTATCAGCAGAGAAACAGAACATGATCCACAGGGAGAAGACGAGGAGCTTCCAGAGCCACGTACATTATTATTATTAGATGAGACAATTGATGTTGCTATACACCAACGAGAGGATTCTTTTTTTGGAAATATCATTAATATTTTGGAAGGAAAAGAAGACGAGGGGGCCAACAACCCACCCAACCCCTCCCTGCAAAGGCAAGCTTGCTATTATGTTATGGAAAATGGACTTCTTTATAGACAACATAAACTGGGAGCTACGACTAAGAAATTATTATGCATACCGAAGTCACTTCGCAACACTGTCATTGAGACATTGCATAGTTTACCAGCTGGAGGAGCGCATTACGGCTTCACTAAAACATACAAAAATGCACTAGATAGGATTTACTTTCCATTTATGAAGAACCATATTCAGAAAATGGTCAAGGAGTGTGTAATTTGTCAGCAGAATAAGCGCATAAAAGGAGCGCCATATGGAGAACTTTTAACGTTCAACTCACAGAAACCATTCGATAGAATCGCTTTAGATTTTAGCGGACCGTATCCACCAAGTGGTTTGCTCCGCCATAAATATATATTAAGTGCAATCGATCATGGTACTCGATTTTTAATTGCTCAATCAGTAGCAGATACTTCAAGTGAGACAGCAGCTAACTTCCTTTTTGAAAATGTAATTTTACGCTACGGATGTCCGTCTCATTTAGATACAGACAGAGGTACTTCATTCACAGCAAGTTTATTTAAAGAACTATCGGAGAAATGTGGAATCCATCTGAAATTCGCTCCAGCAGCTAATCACAATTTAATTGGATTATTGGAACGATCACATGCTATTTTACAGGGACTTATGAAAAACTTCGTGAACTCAAAACACACAGATTGGCTTTTATACTTGCAATCGGCCGTGTGGTCGTACAATGTTAATTACCAGGAGAATTTGAAGAACAGTCCATTTTTTCTTCTTCATGGATTTACGCCTAGATTAGTCTGGGAGAGCGGACTACATTTAACGCCCAGTGTGAATGTAAACAACGAGATGAGATTCAAGATTCTCGGAAAAGCACGAGAAGCAGCTTATGAGTCTCTACAGAAACGCCACCGACAAGCAAAGAAGTACTACGATAAACGTCATCAGTCCATTGAATTTACACCAGGAGAATTGGTTCTAGTATACGATGGCAGTCATCGTGTACACACCGCTAAATGCTTTTCGGGAATATATAAAGGACCTTGTAAAATTATAGCAAAAGAAAATCCCAATGTTTACAAAGTGGAATATAAGACAAAACGGGGACAGACAGTCGTGGACTCAATTTCGGTCCAGAGATTGAAGAAGTACTACGCTTCGGAACACGGTAGCGGCGATGAGAATGTAAATGGTGATGAGACTGAAGAAGAGGAACAGTCAGGAGTGAATGAGTGAGAACATACCCTTTTACCCTGTACGTAACTTAATTTTCAGTACTCTGATGCACTACATAAATTTTACATCTTGCAAATATTTTTTTTTAAACTAACAAACACTAAAATTATGTGAAATATTATTGTTTAGCCCTTAATAATTGCACGGAAGTGTAAAACTAGTTATTACCACACTAAAATCATTAGTTATAACACGTAGACATCGAGGTTTCATAATAATGAACAACAAGTACAGTAACGCGCAAAAATAATAATAATTAATATTATTGTATTCACGGATAGTGAACAAAGGGAGTGTTGATGAATATAAATTGCGCGCAAGGAATTTTCCTCAGACTTCTGTAGGCCTGCAGAGAACTGATGGAAATAATCTTTTGTGAACTACAAAAGATAAATAGTGTAAGTCAATAATAGACTTTAGTATTTTTTATGAATAAAATGTGTTAAACACATTAGGTAAGGAAAATGAGAATTAAAATTCTCTATGATTTAGCGTGGTTAGTCAAAATAGGGTTTAAACAAGTACACATTTTAATATTTTAATCGTTAAATTTAAGTAATAATTACATTTATAATTTTAATAACTAAATAAATGACAGAAATATGAGATTATCAGTTTTATAAGATTTAAATAACGTTAAATAAAGAGAACAGTTATAATAAGAGCTGACTAGGCATACAGCCAGTAAATTATTCAATTAAACGAGCTACAGATCAATAATAACTAAATAAGAGCGATAATAAGAATTATAATATAGATAATTATAATAACGAAGAGAATAGTGAACATATTGAGTTCTTTGATATTTATAATAAAATGTATCACATGGAAATAATATAAATATTAAGATTACCTTTATAATTATACGCACTTTACATTGAGATTTAATTATTTTGTATATCTTTTTTACATAACTTTACATCAAAGCTAGATTTGAAATCTAATACGAAGATTAATAAGTCAATTAAGAGCATAGGAGAAGTTACAGCTACGATCGTGAGTTATCAGCAGCCACTTGTCAGATTTTATTAACAATTTAACGACACAGTCATGAGATGAATTACGACAGTCTTGAAGGAGTAAAATATCATTAAACATGTACATTACTTTGATCCATCTAATTTGGGATACTTCATTCCAAATACGACTCAATTAGTTTATTGAATGTTATAATCAAGTTACTTAGAGTACTTCCTAAGATATTTTCCCGTATTGTAAAATCCCACTACCATAAAATTTCCCTCACACGTATTTCACATTCTGAAAACGATATCGCAAATCAGCTTCGAACGTCTTCATGGTAAATTATCTGTCGTCAGCAAAAGGATAAAGTTCAACCGGGGTGCAACGGAAATGTCCTTCCTCCTTAAGCAATGGGGAAACTTGAGTTACATTCAGAAAGACCGAACAACTGAAGAAATATGCAAGTTAGGCATTCTATTCGTTTCTTGCGGCAACGATATCTACCTACATCGGTAGGAGCAAAATTCTCTTTGACATGAAGTAACCAACACGTTGCAAATTAAACAGCAGATATCTCACATTCCACATTAGCCGGGGAACTGAATAAACTGCCGATAGAGCATTCTTTCAAGTCAGGCTAGCGACTTCAAGGATACAAAAGAACATGCAACCTTATGTCCGTTCGGAACGATATTTCTTCATCTGGCAATATTTGGACTATAAATTGCAATTAAGTTTTCATTTTTATGTCATTTAATTTTAGGTGATTATATATATAGTTAAACACTACCAATTGTCAACTTTCATTTTTTCTCTCTCCATATTTTTTTGTATACACAATTGTATATATATTTTTAATATTCTTAGACTGATAACAATATCATTAGGGGGGAAAGAGTCAATAATGGACAACGAGATTTCGAATTCTTAGAATATTATTTTACGTATTTCAATTTATGTGGACAATATTAGCAAGTGCACAGGATATTTTACAATTAATCTTTATTAATTATTTTTAACAATATTATACTAACAGAAGGACGATCGTTCGACACATTATTTTTTTAGGTAATATTTGAAGTATTTCATTTCATTCAATTGTTATTTATAGATATTTTCAGTCAAAATTAAGTATTCATATATTTTCAGAAATCAATTATTATTTAAATTTTGCAGTAGCATACACTCATACAGGTAAATCTTCAAGAGTATTTACAGCATTACATTCCATTCATATGTAAAGTTCAATTGCTTTTAGTAATTATTAGTAGTTATATTTATTTATTTATTTTTCTCTTTTCAAGATTCTAATTATATTTGGTGTGTAAAGGATGGCATTAATTAGAATTTGGGTAATTTATAGTAAGAGTAAATGTTATGACTGAATCGGTACTCCTTTTCAAATTCCATTTCCTCAAATATAACAACCCTCAACTACAAGATTTTTCATACTTGTAATAATTACAAGTACTACTTTCTTAAAAATAAGGGTGACTTAGAGGCGCCCTTGTCTCAACAAAACCTCTACACATACCGACATATTAAGTTCTCTCACGAACAACATTACACTAACGATCAGGAGGAAATACCTGTTCGGTATATGATGCAAATTTCCTTTCCAAAACCTACCTGAATTGCCTCACAGATAATTCAAATTTTAACGGTGAAATGAACATTTTAACAATATTTTGAAACCATATTAACAGTTCTCAGTTCAGCTTTTTCACAGATGTCAACGTCTAGAGATGGTCACCAGCTAAAACCTTGGAGAAATAAGAAATCAACACGATTTACACCTGAAGGACGCAGAGAAATTATTTTGATCTACGAACATTTTTGATAATTTCTCAAGATTTTTATTTCTGAGATTTTCTTTTAATTTTTCGACACGTGGAAACAGGAATTACAATTAGACCTTTCACCAATTTTAATTACGCAGTTCAGCGAAATCAGTTGATAAGCACCAAATCGTTTAACACGGATCTCCTTCATTCTATTTTAATTAACTCCTACTGAAGTCAAGTAGTAGTGAGACCTGACATTCAACGCTGATAATTCATACATCGAATTGAAGGAATATTTACATACAACTAAATACTTCACATTCACAATTCGACGATATGCAGTTCTCTACTGTACGTTTTTCATCAATGACAATATTTATAGCTGCAAAGTTAATGCATCAAAGTGAAAAACATTTTTCACGGCCACAAGGAACTAATATATACATATATACGTGGTTTGGTTCAAGAAGAAACTTCATTGCTATACGCAGAGACTATTAAGTGATGATAACAAGAGTAAAATTATGGTATTTTACTTGAACTCTTTATGAGAATCAGGATAACTCAAGGATTATTTTATGGACAAATGTTAGTGCTGTGATTTTATCTATCGAACACTATTATATTCTTATTTTCAAATACATAAATTCATGTACATATATTATTATTCAAGGACAGTTATTGATACAGTGTATATATTTTGATTAACTTCAAATTTTCTAACTAAATATTTATTGTGATAGTTGACATATATTATAAATAAAAACGACAGCGATATTTAAATGATACAATAAAATAAGAGACGGTGAAATTTACATCGATAATGACATATGTGTACAAGTGTAACTCGGATGAGTATCACAAACGTTGCTGATTTTGTAAATATTAACTTCCAAATACACAACAGTGTTATACAGTGTCAGTGCTTGCAGGATCGATTACACTACTTCGCTAGTGTGTCATTGAGACATAAATTTTGACAAGATCCATTCTTGTGGAACAATGCTTTTATAATTTTCTCACGTGGTGTCAGAGTGTTGCATGCTTATGCACGGCCTACGTTACGTCATCATGTAGTATTGGAACTTAGGTGTGGAGCGTAAGACTCTCAATGAATACGCGCACGGGCAGATTGACGAGTTAGCAAAACAAACTCACATGTCAGTGTTTACCTTTCATATGCTGACAAGTTTTGTTTATTTATTTTGTTTGTTTATTGGTTATTTTTCTCCATTCCTTTTTTCTTTTTAAAGAACTATATTAATCAAATTACATATTTTTGGTTATGGTATGTTAATCCAATAATTTTGGGACTATATTTTATAATTAAAAAAATCTCTCCATAGAAAGGATCGATATGGAATACAACTTTAATCTTTCATCTTTAGGTGAAAATCAAAGGATTTTCTTTAGGGGGTAGAGGAGCGTATCGTACCCAAGGTATTGGGCAAGAAGTATAAAGTCTTAGCATAGCAGGTATCAGAGAAAGGAAGCTGAATAAGTAATCAGGCAAAGGTCGGGTGATTGACTTGGAAGGCGTATGTGGCATGAGTATTGGAATTGTCAGGAGGTGTGATCAGTTGGCGAGAATACGAGAGAGAGTAAGGACTACGGATTGTGAGAGAGGAGCAAAGTGGGGAACGACTATTGGACGATGGTGTGTGACAAGAGACAAGTGATGGTTGAGAGGACAAGCTAGGAACAATCTCCATATATTTGTAAGGCAAGTGATATCCTTTCCTTAACCAATCCACATCGGTTCAGTCATGGAGAGTATAAAACCCATATCTAATCTAAGCTAATTTCTATCGCCATTCCTTTAAAAGGTAACCTCTTGCATTTATCACATTTAGGCCAAGCGAGTGATAACCATCTGAGAGATGAATGAGGAATAGCTACATCACCCAATTAAGTCTAGAGGTTCTTGGTTCGATCCCAAACGCAGCATGGGAGTTGCGTTACGTAATTATCATTTAGCAACTCTACTATCCTGTTTTAATGTTTTGTTAACATTATTAATATCATACGGAAATTGAAGCGTGAATGGGGTCCGGCTTGTCCGTCTATGGGCCAAATGGCAAAAATCAACAATTCGGTATAATTTAGGGGTACTATTTTTCCTTTATGCCACAGTTATATGTGTGTGTGTAAGGATACCAAAAAACCATGTTTGCCATCTAAAAATGGTAGCTAATAGAAATGGCGGTCAATCCAAAATGGCGGATGTTGACATTTGAAAAAAAAAAGACTATCTCTGAAACTAATGGTCCGATTTCAACGATCTTTTTCCAAATTAAAGCTTAATGTGTGTTCTATATTTAATGTTATTTCAGGTATTTTGATAGGAGCAACCGTTAATTAGTTAATCACAAATTAGTAAAACAAAATCTTATTTCTAACTATTAATTTTATGTTTATCATTAATTTATTAATAATCTAGGCATCTGAGAAGAAAATGTTTCAAACAAAAATTGTAGCGTAAACACTTACCTTTAATTGACATATTACACTTGTTGGTTTTCACCTCAGAATTCATATAAAACAAATGAATTATGTCGAGTGTGCAGCGAATTCTTCTAGCAGGATGTGTCCTTAGTCCTATTTAATTTCACCTATTGTAACTGGTATAGACTATTGAAGAGTATATTACTGTTATATAACATTTAATAATAATTTATTATTATTGTTATTATCATCATCATCAGTTGTTGTTTGTAGTACTAACTAATGCTACCGATGTTCATGGAAGAATGTTATTGATTGATTGAAATGATAATTTTGGATGCATCAGCACTTAGGCTATTTGCAACCGTCACATTATACGGGGTGAAGCCCCTTACAATATTCAAGAAGTCACCGTGCGTGTTTCTAAAATCTCCTAGGGTATAAACCGAGGCTGAATTAGGGCACTCAACACATATATGGGCAAAACACAGGGCATCATTCAACCATACGAAGGAATCATACCCGATGGTTTAATGTAACGTTGTCGCCTTGTAATCAAGTGGTCTCGGCTTCGATACCCTGTGGAGACACAAAGTGGTTCCGATCTCACTTTAAACTGTAGGTCTAGTTCCAATTAGCCTTAATGTGCATAAAGTGGTTTTAAAACACTAAATCAATCAATTCTTAAAGTTTAGTGTGGTTGGTTACATTTCTAGCCTAGGTGATTTAAAATTGCAACTGAGATGATTGAGGCCAGACTTGGGTTTCTTCTACACTTTTCACATCTTCCTTTGTGTGTTTAGCAGCTTCATGAATAGAGTTCCCCCTTCCTTAGACCAAATGTGCTCATCTAATCAGTTCTCGAAGTTAGAGGGGATGCGTATGAATGGTATCCCCAAAGCTGGAGACATTTTTCGCAAATAATCTCACAAGGTACCTCCAACTAACTCCAAACTAACATTTTCCACTTCAAGAGCTGCTTCTAATATGATTTACGTCCTCAGATAGTTTACAAGTGGCAAATCCTAACTCAGATTACATACCCTACCGTCAATACTGGAATAAATTAAGGAGGAACCCAATTCTTAGTATACGCTATAACGGAATATTTTCTTGGCAGACACATTTTATTTCATCATTTTCATCCTGTAAGTACTTAAATTTGTTTTGAAAGGAAGTAACTTCGTGGTTCAACGCTCGAATTAAATAATATATCTTCTCGGATAAGATCAAATACCATAACTTTTTACAAGCCGATTTTCTTGCTTCACTACATTCACCAATGTCTTCAGGTTTATCTGATCTGAATTTGGTACAGACAAAGTAATAAGATTTATGCTAAGATGCTTCTGCAGGTAGGATCTCCCTTGATTTGATTGTGACGATTTCTTCTCACTTCTCTCACTTGCAGTACCGTGCAATTTCTTACCAATTCCAAGCTCAGCAACTTGAGTCACATTTCGGCTGTAATAACTAATAAAGAGTACGCACGTTATGTTATGCTGTTCTTCTCAACACACCCAAATGTTAACCTCATTTCCACGCACTTCACCTCGGCAACTGCAGTCTTGCAGGCCAACGAGGCTCTGGCGTCTTGACCTACGGCCAGTACAATCCCTTGTAGGGTTGTTTGATTTAGGATTTTATTTTTAACTCCACTTTATGCACAGATATGCTAATCCGGAGTGGACCTACAGTTTAAAGTGGGATCGGAACCACTATGTGTCTCCACAGGGTATCGAAACAGGGTCCCCTTGATTACAAGGCGACGTTACATTAAACCATCCGGGATGATACCTTCGTATGGTTGAATGATGCCCTGTGTTTTGCCCATATATGTGTTGAGTGCCCTAATCCAGCCTCGGTTTATACCCTGGGTAAGGAGATTTTAGAAACACGCACGGTGACTTTTTGAACATTGTAAGGGGCTTCACCCCCTATAGTGCGACGATTGCAAATAGCCTAAGTGCTGATGCATCCAAAATTATAATTTCAATCAATCAATAACATTATTCCATGAACATCGGTAGCATTTAAATAAAAATCATGGCTAGATAGTACTACAAACAACAACTGATGATGATGATGATTAGAGACCGGATGTTAGGCAAAATGCCTATTCTTTCCTGTTAGAGATATGATGAAAACGAATGTTGCGAAGGCCAGGGGGGAGGGATTAGCTTCATTTAAAGGCAATTAAATGTTGCCTATTTTGCCTATTTCATACGATATTGCCTATATTATTTCATAAATGCCAGATATTGCCTATTTTAGGCATTTTCTTTAAAATTGGGACATGACTGAACTCTGTGCATACAATTTTCTGTTCCCAGGATTAGTTTCCGATGCTTCCAAGAAATTTAAAAATAACAGTTAGCGAGTTATTGCAGCTAATAAGGACTTGGACAAATTAAGGGCAATTCAACAAGTTCTGAAAGGTGAAAATATACAAACTGAGTTATATCCACATGTTCTCGCGTGCTTTAAGTATGCTCCGGTAAGATCTGTGGAGGTTGAAAGATCTATTTCAATTCTAAAAAATGTGTTGTCCGATCGCAGACATAACTTGTCGGTTGATCACCTGAAGAAATGTCTTGTTGTGATATGCAACCACAATTAGTGCTTCTTATTCAGAGACTGCCAAACCGTACAGTACAAACTTGAAATGCATTTAAACAGATTCTTAGTTCGAACTGCTGTGTGGAATATATAGTGTAAATTTTTTAACTGAAATAACCCTGTGTGCAGTGATAAAGTGTACTGGTTGGAAGTAGCCAACAATTTATTTTGTCAGACTATTGTGTGTAGCCATTATACAATGGAAAATTTTGGGCTGACGTGACTGCTGTTTGCAGTGATTTATTAAGTACAATATTGAACTGCTGTCTCTAGTGATGAGCTCCTGGTTTATTTTGAGCAACTATAAAGAATATACAGGTATGTTTGTATATTTTTTAAACACCTATTTCTTTTTGTATGTCTATCTTCATTATTTTGAGTTAAATTTAATTGCCTTTTTTATTGCCTCTTTGTATTTTAATGCCTATTTTACTGCCTATTTTGAAAATTATAAGTGCTTATTTGCCTGCCTATTTTATATGTTTTTAGTGCCTAAACATCCGGTCTCTAATGATGATAATAATAATAATTATTATTATTATTAAATGTTATATAAGAGTAATATACTCTTCAATAGTCTATACCAGTTACAATAGGTGTAATTAAATAGGACTAAGGACACATCCTCCTAGAAGAATTCGCTGCACAATCCACATAATTCATTCGTTTTATATTAATTCTGAGGTCAAAACCAACAAGTGTAATATGTCAATTAAAGGTAAGTGTTTACGCTAAAATTTTTGTTTGGAACATTTTCTTCTCAGATGCCTAGATTACTAATAAATTAATGAAAAACATAAAATTAATAGTAAGAAATAAGATTTTGTTTTACTAATTCGTGATTAACTCATTAACGGTTGCTCCTATCGAAAAATAACATTACATATAGAACATATATTAAGCTTTAATTTGGAAAAAAGATCGTTGAAATCGGACCATTAGTTTCAGAGATAGATTAGTTTTCTTCAAATGTCAACATCCGCCATCTTGGATTGGCTGCCATTTCTATTAGCTACCACTTTGAGATGGCAATCATGATTTCTTTGGTATCCTTACACACCCATATAACTGTGGCATAAAGGAAAAATAGTACCCCCAAATTATATCGCATTCTTGGCTGGTCCATAGACTATGTACCGGTACTTTCAATATGAAAAGTAAACTTCAATGAGGACCTTGACTTTTTATGGTAATGAAACTAGGCCTACAGTTCATGACAACCGAACCACTAAACTGCGTCGAAATTAGGGATCGCAAGTCCGGTTAAAATTTTATCGGGTTAATTTTCTATCCGGCAGGGTATATTCTGATATCCGAATATACTAATTATTATCCGAATATTCGATTTCCGTATATTCGGATTACACTGCACAACAAATTTGAAGACATTTTCTGTCCTTTATAGTCCAGGAAACGAAGGCAAAACATTAGGGGTTGTCGGAAATAATTAGGGGAAAGCTCAATTTTGGTGTATTGTTAAGACCATCATAAGAGATGTATTTCCCCAAAAGTCGCTGCCCCTCCCCCCGTAGCTTCCCTCCATCCCTTCGCCCCCCCCCCCCCCGAACATTCAATATGCAGTGTTTTAGGAAAACGTCCATATCTCTGAAACTAGTGGACATATCGGGACGTTCTTTTTTTAATTTCAGTGTCAACACAACTCTCTATAAATTTGGTCCACTTCATGTTTTGAATATTCCCAATGGTTTTTGAGTAATTTTAAGACAAAATGAAAAAATGTAAATTTTTCTATTTACTTTTTTTCCTTTTTGGCACTGTATTTTCGTTACGAATGATAATATTGGAAAATTATCCAAACAAAAGTTGTAGGGTATAATATTATCTTGTATTTGATACCAATGATGATGACAAGCTTGCTACTAAAATTTGCCCTGTAGCGAGTAAAGTTTGAACGCGTGCGCGCGCTTTCAATCGCTGTGTGCGTTCTCCTACTCTCGCTACGTTCCGCAAAAATGCGCACATTTTGATTTTTTTTTGTTCATATGTGCTACATTTTAACAATATTTTTAATATTTTGTAACATTTTAAAGTAGACCATGTGCTGTATATGGATAGAATATATAATTTTAATTGTCTTATTTTGAAAATATTAAAATGACCTGCATGGAAATATTTGCATTAGTTAATAACCCGTTGCTTGACAGTCCTTGAAGGGCATAGGCCGATCTCCCGACTGCCAGTCTCCTACCCACAATTTTACCTGGAGGTATGGAGATCTTCAACCGGTAATGGGGTGACGTGTGGTCAGCACGTTGAACCCCCAGCCGTTATAGGAGATATCCATGACCGGATTACCTCTGAAAAATATTACTCTTGTCTGTCATTCTCATATTGTTGACGTCTACAGATGATTGTTTCAAGTATGTTTTCGTAGTCTAGTTACGCGCTGTACCTTGAATCTTTGGAGCAAGCCCGCGCACAACGCTAGAGGAGAGGAGAAAGCGAGTGGACGAAAAAAACAGTGCACGCTGCTGCAAACAGCTGATAGCTGCAGCTGTGTTTTCCCTCCATGCACTCGCTGATCGAACCCTCTTATGTAACTTTCAAACTTTGTGTTCTTGGCTAAGTGACACGTGATACACGGAAACAAATTGCAGATTCTTTTTTGTCGTGCACAAATGCATAAGTATATTAGAGACACACATTTTCATCTAGACAAATTTCGTGTTGTGCAGTGTTATCGCAAATATCCGGATATCTGAATGTGTGCATTATCCGGACAGTTTTCTCGTTAACCGTTTTACGAGCTATCCACATATTATTTTATTCGTCATGTTCGAATTTCACTGTACGGATTTTCTACAAATCCTTCATCAAATCTGAACTATCCGGATATCCGATTTATTCGGATATTCGCAGCCGGATATCCTTACTATCCGGATTATCAGTATATCCCTGCATCCGAATTATCTTGATTTTCGGATTATCCGTTGCATCCGAAACGGATATCGGATAATTTGAAATCCAGTTATCCGTTATGCGGATTTTATTGCCATCCCAAGTCGAAATCGAACACGGGGAACCCTTGATTGCAAACCGACAACAACAAACACAGGGTAGCATAATTATGTACTGAGAAAAATGGAACCTCTTGCATTTCGTACCATAGAAAAATCAGCATCCTCCGATCGAAGCAGCATCAACGCCTCCTTCGAGAAAAAGATGAAAAACGTGAAAAGAAAATAAATCCAGAGATAAACAATAACGAATTAACGGAACGGAACGAGATTTGCAGCACAACAATGCCCGATACCGTGATCAACATTGCTTGGGGACGGGATGGAGACAATCCTCGTCTGGGGATGTTCTCGAATAATCCCAGCTATTTTGTCTTAAGACCGGATATGAATCTGGAAGGAGCAAGAGAGGAGGTTGTCGGTCCTTGCTCGCGTGAAAATGGGAGAAAAGTGTACGAGATAGGGGGAAGGGGGAGACCACACATATACGAGGCAATCATTGGCGCTGGGGAGAGAAGCATCCCTCCCCTTCCAAAGCATGATCTCGTGAATTATTCATGCCGCGGGGTTTTTCTTTCAACACAAGCACGTTCGTTCGAACCTGTACGTACGGCGGATGGCCGGTTGGAGTTGTGGAGACACTGTTGCCATCTTGGCTCCTTTGCATCCATGCTTAGCTCCTAAATCTAGGGATATATAACGAAGTTAGTGTACTCGAAAACCACGTGACTTCTGAGAAATATTTCCTTCGCTGTATTACTTCTGCTGTTATTTTGTCCACGTATATGTAATATATTAGTCGTAGCCATACAGCCAGGGTTGGCGTGTTTTAAACGTTTAAATCGCATCCTCATATGTTAGCAAGTGTTTAAAACACCTTCATAATTGAATAGTGTATGTTTGATTGATTGATTTGGTTCATTTTACTTCTTTTCTGCCACTTTTGGCTACTACCGAAGATGAGAATGAGGGATGATATGATGAAAGGACACCAACAATGAACAGCCACGCCCAGGCCGGGATTCGAACCCGGGACCCCTGGCGTTTTGTTCTATACAGTGTTGTTATGCCAATATATTTTTTGCATTCACAATAAAATGTGATGTTTCGGAAAACAAGAGTAGCTACCATGGGGATAGAGCGAGGCCTGGCAACCCTGGAATAACGCACATGCGAAATTTATAAGTGACGTAGATAGATAGTTCAAATCGAGTGTTTTCTTACGTGAGAAACAGTCCTCCGTTGGATGATTAACAGATTCCTTACTAACCATTCTTGATGGAAAACCTTCTTGACAGTTTTTCAAAACATGTTTTTGTATTTGATTAAAATATTTAAAATCTGTTCAAAACATTAAAAAGGTTTTATTTAAAAAAAAATTGCAAACCCTGTATACTATCAGGTGTAATAGTATCAGGTCTCACCTCAATATAGTCCTACGTGTAAGATCCTTGCACAGCTGCCACTCGAAAAACCAATAGGATTATCGGAAGTCATGTGTATTTGTGTACATTGCCAGAGAATAGCTCAACATAAAATCTATCTAGATTTAGTGGCGAGACTCAGGATCCAAAAATCAAATAATGAATCTTGAATTCGACGACGAACCCCATAATTAGAAAACGAGAGACGTCGTTCTGTAGCTTCCTGTCATCCCTATAAAATCCTTTGCTGTCCCTTCGTAAACTAGCAGTTGGAATTGATTTCTTGATTCATTTTTCTTTAAAACCTAGTATTAGCTCTTTTCTGCTTGTGAAGTTTGCAACACTGCGTGGAGGCGACCGTCGCTGCACTACAGAGATGGAAGGGGACGGATGGCTGGCTGTATGGGTAATATTAATTTTGAGCTTGCGCAACACGTACAGTTATGCAAAATCTAGCCTTGCGTAGGAACCATGCTAGCGTTATGGAGTCAGGTTGCTTAAAAAAATGCTGCTCTGTGTAATTTCAAAAGTATCAATTGAATTCGATACAATCCTTCGCTACATACACCAGAATATTAATATTTCTTGAAGTTATTGCATGACGCTTTGGTACATTATGAAAGTTCGTCCAAGTTTGCAAAAAAGTCAACTGTATGCAGAGCTAGGCTAAGCGGGACTGGGCCGGTTAAGGTGAGATCCGAATCACTGTGCGATGTGCCTCCACCGTGGATTGAACTCCGGGCCTGTTGATTGCACGGTAACAGCGGAGCCTTTACGCTACAGAGGACGCTCTTGTTGCATCTTATGGTATGTGCGAAAGCCTGAACACCCAACTCAGCTGCCTTGCCTTTTACAACCACGTAGGTTTTCAGATGCAGCATCCTGTCTTCTCAGAGGCAGGGTAGCTAAAAGAAGATTGTGTGGTCAGTATTTTTCTTGGGTTTCCTTAAAAAATCGCGACTAGAACGAAATTGGACCTTTCGATTCTGTCGAGATGAGACAAACTTCTTACCCGAGACATATGCATGTCTATACATATAAAGGGTGTCTCAGAAATATTTTCGTTTTTGAATCCGCCCTCTGGGGCAATTCGCACATTACGGAGAAATTAGACAGGTCGCAACGCTTGGAGACATTGTTAATGTTTAGTTGCCGTGGAGCGCTTTACGGGGCAGCAACGTGCTTTTTGTGTTCGTGCGTTTTATAAAAATAATGATTCTTATGTTGTAGTGCGTCGTTTGTACCGGCATCATTATAACCTGGCAGGAATGAGAGACGTCACAAGGGCAAATTTAATTAAATATTGGGTGAGAAAGTTTGAAAACACTGGAAGCACTATGACTAGTAAACCGCCGGGACGTCCAAGGTCATCAAGATGGAACAGAAACGTTGACCGTGTGAGCCAGTCTGTTAGAGAGGATCCTCGCCAATCAATGATATTCCTCGTGCAATGCTTCGGCGAATTCAAGAATAATTGAATGTGAAAACATGAACGGTCACCATTTGTCTAATACTCTTTTCCTCAAATAAAAATTTCATGTTTAAGCTTTCTTTTGGTAACAAATTTATCTTTATACAAAAAATTAAGTATTTATTTTAATAGTTTTAAAAACGAAAATATTTCTGAGACACCCTTTATATCACACTCAAAAATCATTTATACAGGGTGAGTCAGCGAAATCCGGACAAAACAACAGTGAATTATATAGCAAGTATTTATTCGCCAAAAACTTCAACTTGAATTTTGTCCTGATTATGTTGACGCAGTGCGTGTGTGCGCGCGCGTATAAACGGTGATCTTTGCTTGATACACTCAACCCTGGACTGCAAGACAGACTCACAGCCAGGATAACTAATGCTCCGTGGGGCTCATCCATATAAGTGATTGCTCCCTTCGTTCAGCTCATCCTATCACCATTTATCCTCATCGTTGTGAATGGTAAAAGTGGCAGAAAAACGACAAAATAAACTACATTCTGTTACCCTACCCCCTTGTCAGTGTTTTTTTTTCTCATTGAAATATTTTGCTAATATGTTAATTAATTACTTAATTACGTGCATAAAAATATGTATATGTAATAAGTGTATCACTATTTATTATGCATTTTTAGGTTCGTATATATTCCATGTATAAAAATCCTGTAGCTCTCTGTTCTTTCTTCGTGTTTCGTACGTTCAAGGAAAAGGCGGGCAGTTTAGCTGTTAAAGATTAAAAATTTTGAACGAAGGACCGTTGGCAACAGACGCCAACCAAACGTATATAAACTCCCAGATGAGAGTGGGGAGAGGTCGGCGTTTGGAACTGAGACTTGGAAGGGAGAGGCTGTTTTTTATTCGGTCAACTAGGACCGGAGGACAGGTCTCCTGAAACGGATGCTGCAAAAGATTGGATTGCCGGGCAAGCTAGTGCCTTGGTGTCCAGTTTACAGGTAAAAAGGTAGTTTGTACTGGATGTTATTTCGAAGTAATTACGGTGCGCCGGCAGCCTTGTCACCATGGAGGTTGAGAAATGTACACGTCGGACGACCTCGCGCCTGTTAAGACGTTTCTTGGAGTAACGCGAGTCTACCTTGTGACAAGCGTACTCCCGATGTAATTCATGAAATGTAAAGCATCCAGTTATAAACAAACAATAGAGATTTTCAACATCAAAATTAGAGTTTTGGCCCGATAATTAGAGAAATGAACGTTCGGATACGACATATATATACTTCAAATTTTACGTTAATTAAACTTATAGAAAATTCCCAAAATTTCAGTTTTTAATTTCACAGATGCTGGACAAGGTAATTTATCTCCTATAACAATAAGGTTTCGTAAAAGGTAATACGTTGTCTCTTGTAGTTAATTATATAATTATGTTGACTTGTAGCAACCCACGTGCATTGTCGTACAAAGAAAGATACCCCTAGACATAAGTGCACCGAACCTCGAGTGCGGAGGTAAAGTGTGTGTGTGGGGGGGGGGGGGGGGGCAGACAATTCATACAACGATACACGCTTATATAGCTATATACATATACATACATACATACATACATACACGCATACATTAATGTGCGTGCGTTGTTTGCCGTAATTGCGAATTAATTCGTCGGTACTAAGTAAATCAGTGCTGTGTGGCGGCACATATAGTAAAACTACACACAGCCTTTCGGCTGCAGTCGAGATTTGATAACATATTCTGTTCCTTTGTTTCCTGTTTCTCTAAAGGTTCCACAGTTTGCAACTCTGGACAGTCCATTTTCGGTACACGCACCAAACCTCCTAAGGAACAACCCACTAACATGTACTCACGACCAACAGTTTGGCAACCAACGACATCCACGACCAAAAAAAAAAAAGCAGCAGCCCGGTGCATTCCAATGTACTACAAGGAATGATTATTTTTCCAAGCGAAGTGTTTGCTCAATCCATGCCAAGTAACGAAGTAACTGATTTCCACACCCCCGTTTTCCCTGTCTGATATTCCAAGCAGTTGTCGTTGGGGCCTAAGGAGTCATTTAGCACACCCTCCTCTGTATCACTGACACACAGATGTTTATCCGAGGGTGTTTATGAACGACTCTCTCCCCGTACGTTTTTCAATTTCACACATCTTTGAACTCGGGAGACATTTACACACCAAACCGAAACAGGATTAGTTTCCCACCCCTCTCAGTTTCATGTCAGACAGAAGATGAATTGGGGTGGGGGATAGAGAGAAACAAACAGGAAGTGACGTACCACGGTGACACCATGTGAAAAAACAAGAGTTGCCAGCTCTGCTCATGTACCACCGTCTTCGATTTATATTGTATTCTGTACATGTAACACATGACCCCTCTCAATGAGTACCAAGTTTAAACTCAAGTCGAAGTTCAATGTATTTAAGTTAAAATACAGAGGGTTCACCACTTGAAGAAAAATGTTTATGTCGAATTCAGGGTCAGATAGGCTAATTATGACTGGGCGTGCCGTTTATAGTAAGATCCGAACCACTGTGATATGTGTCTGCACCGAGCATCGAACCCAGAACACTTGGATTACAAGGCGACCGCGTTAGCAGTCCAGTCTAGAAAGCCTAGAAAGGATAGTTAATATCGGCGATGGGAATCGATGCGCTCGCAACGTTCATCCAATTATATGCCGCCTGGCAGGCCTTAGCATTCAAAAGTCTTCTAAACCAAGAAGAATAATTTTACAGTATGTTATAAATAACATGATTAGCATCGTGTCGTGAGGGTACAGGGGGGTGTGGAAGTTGTAGGATACGACAATGTTTGCTACAGTCAAAGTTTACTTGAAGTCCTGTTTATGCGCATATAGGCTGATAAGGACTGGACATATGGTTTAAAGTAGGAACTGAATCACTATACGCCTCCACCGGGGATCGAACCCGGGACCCCTTGATTTGAAGTGGAGGTGGGTAATGAGCACCCTGTTCCGATTGACTACCTCCAGATGCAGGTTGACAGAGGCTGAGTGAATCCCAGAGACAACGATGAAGAAATGCACCCGACCTGAGGAATCGACCTCTGGCTACTCTCGTCGTAGTTCGCTCTACCTCTCCGGTGGCTGAAACCACCGAGTGCTCGACTCACGGTCTCTGCAAGAAGATTTTGGAGTTCGAGTCTCTGCCAGGCTTAAGTATATATCATTTCGTTCATTTTTTATCTTGTCTAATCATTATTCATTCGTGTTCAACGTCGCGAGCAACCTAAAGAGAAAAGTTAATAACAAGAGTTTCATGACTTGGCAATACTGCTCCTCAGATCAGGATCCCTTCACAAAAAAAATCATGTGACATCCCCAACCGCGATCTACACAGTCAACAATGTCATTTAGGTTGCGATATCACGGTGACAGCCACGTTCAACAATGGTGACATTTTAATTGAGTTGACAACCCTGCATCTCAGATATCAGCATCTCTTCTCCACCCTCGCAGCATCTTCAGACTCTCGACAGGAACTTCATCTCATCCTCACAATTTATCTCCGTCAGGGTAGCCAGTGATGACTTTTAATAGCAACGCATCACCATGTCTCGCTGACAGCTGATGACGTCTTAATCAAGCATATGCTTCAACTCATTAAGTCCCCCATTTAGAACCTTCAGGAAGGCTCGAGTTTCATGTAAATAATCTTTTTATTATTTTTATCGAAGCTTACCTAAAAATAGCATTTTTTTTACCACTTTTTTCAAGAACTGGTGTATATCGTAATCATCGCCATGTACTTTTTTGCCAGTCTCTCTCAGATATCATCTGGGAGGGGAGAGGGAGGTACAGAAATTATTCCTAGTATCAGCGATGTGGCTAGACGGGGGTTGATGGAGTCAAATCCTTCCCTAGTCATAATTCGAAGGAGGATACTAAAAAAGTATGGACTTTTAAGTAACTTCCAAAACCAGCGCGTTCCGTTATTGGTTTATTTTACTTCGCTTTTCTGCCACTTCTGGTTAATTTCAAAGATGAGGATGGATAGTGACACGTTTAAATTGATGAAGGGACAATCCAATCACTAATAAACAAGGACAGTACGCGCAAGTTAAACAGAGGATTTTACTGGCTGTGAGTTCAGACACCAGAGCCTCGTTAGTCTGCATAATACAGTCTAGGGTATATATGGAGATGGAATATATGTTGACATTTGGGTGTCTTTAGTCGTAGAAAAAATATAAAAGCGGGAGAAACGTTAAAAATCAGCGAAAATGACGTCCTGGTTTATTTTAAAGTAGCTGATTGCCCGGCGTTGCCCGGGTATTTATTTATTCCAATCTTCCATTAGACAGGAAAATAATGAATCCTAACTATAGCGTAAAAAGAACTTTGAGTTGAACGGCATTGGGAGTGTCACTATTCATCCTAGCGACCCCGAAAACTATGGATTCCATATTAATATCGGTCGTTTTCGATTATTTTTACATGTCACCCCCTTCCCACCCCCACCCCTAGGGGCACCAGGGGTGTCTTACCCCCACAGTATTTCTTTCCAGATTGCAAGTGATATGTGTACCAAGTTTCGTTGAAATAGCTCCAGGCGTTCGAGAGTTATGCTGGAACAAACACACATACATACATCCATTTTTATAAGATTAGAAGGTGTACCAGGACACTAATGTATGCGGGTGGAGAAGGGCATACTTCGGAGGTTTCCCCTTTTCTTTCTTAGAAGAGATCACCCCTACACCCCCACGCGTTCCGTTACAAGTTACTTTTAAATACAACGGCCGTAGACCAGGAGCGTACAAACAAAAGGCTGCGTGCACTTGTGGTTAAAATGTATACCACGAGCGCACAAAATCCATGGCGATGTTGCCACGTTGTGTCAACTGTTTTTGCCTTTCAAGGGACCCCGGCTGGGTCCTTATAAGTTGACATACTATTATGTATCATATATTATGTGAATGGCTATATTCATAACACCCTATTCCATTTAAATAACCTCACTATCTCAAAGAATTTGGCCTCTTAAGACGGGCAATGTATCGCTGCAGAAGGAGGGAGACACCAGCAGATTCCAGAGACATAGTCGAAGCTAACCTAACCTCATCTAACCTAACCATTGCACAATCATAGATGTGGCAACGCAGCATTGGATGTTGTGCGCTCGCGGTACCTTTCATATACCACGAGGTCACACTTTCACATTTTTGTGCGCTAGTGGAAACGGACGGACACATCAGTCGCATAAGTATTTCTTCAGCTTTTGCTGATTACCACCTCAAAACTCTGGCATTCCTGAACCCGAAGGTTTGTTTCTGTACCAGAAGTCTTCCATCTGTTCACGTCCTAGGTTAGATCCTTCCAGTGTTGTCTGTCTACCCTTACAAATTTTCTTCACCTCTATCTCAACAGTGTCATTCCCCACATTCGCACTCATCTTCCTAAAAGGTCTCATACCTTCAGGCTTCCCAGCGTAGATTGCGTAAACAATTGAGGAGCATGACGCGGGGCTCAGTTTTATTGTTGTAGACTTCCACGTTATTGGAGTTACATGTGACGTTAATGCCAACATGACTTCGAATTCCTTACATGATCCTTTCCCATAAAAAATAAAGAAAAAAAAACAGTGTAGAAATCTTCCCCCTTAAATCACCTAAAACCCCCTCCCCTCCCTTTCTCCTCAGCAACACATGTGCTTTGACTCGTACGCCGCGCTCATTCCACTACATTGACTCCGACATGCGAGATGCAGGCGAACAGACGTCCCACATGGACAGGCTCCCGACGAACGGGTTGAACTGCTCGCTGAAAGAATGCGTCTTTCAGCACCTTCAGGCTTGTTTGCACATTGCGTCGGATTGGGTGAGCGGGTGGCTGTCTTCCAGATAAGGGTCCTTCATAATCGGCGGTTCATCATTTCTTTATCTAATTAATGCTGGGAGCTGCCAGTGGCTGGTTATGGAGATTAATGGGGACCTAAACCTTGCGATAACACATTTCTTCTTAAAGTAGGGCATGAATTTCTCTGTGTGCGTGTTCGCGAGCGGGCGTTTATGCGTCTGTCATCCTCACTTCCCTATATTTCCTTTGTCCATCTCGACATTTATTTTCGGTCTCCTCAATCCATCATGAAAGTTATGTTTACAATACATCGAATGGTAAAGCTATGACAAGATCATGTTATCGGTCGGGGCCTCCCCGATGGTGCAGTGGTAGTAGCGTCGTCGCCTTGTAATCAAGGGTTCCCAGGTTCGATTCCCGGTGGAGGCACATAGTGGTTCGGATCCCACTTTAAACTGTAGGTCCAATTCCGATTAACCTTACTGTGCATAAGGTGGACTTAAAACAACAAATCAATCAATCATCGGTCGGTTACTGTTACGCGACCACCCACCAGTCTGTAACGTCTGATCGGGACTTTACTGTATGCGATAAGGCGCATACGTCAAAATACAGTCACGCTGAACGTGATAATGGACTCGTCGAACATAGTGCTGAACACAATAATTGTTGTTATAGCAAGTGCATATGAGAAATGCATTGTCGTCACATCTCGTTTCATCGCAACCTGCATACGTCACAAAATTAATATCTAACACACAGTGAAATGTAGTAAGAGTTTGCTTGATTTCACAGCCAATCATCTGCCAGGAGTAGGACAGCATTGGTTGGTACTTTGGAGAAGGTAACTGGTTATGTGCAAGACAATGCATCTGCATAATTAAAATCCTATCATGAACTTTCGTGACAAACTCTGCCTGCCATCAGATGTGTTCCTCCAGACTTACAGAGGTCTCAAGTGTTTGTAGACCTATCCGGGGTTCCAAGATGTTTCTTGCAGTTCTCCTACGATCGGAGCAACTGAGACATTCCGTACTTTAGGCATCGTTATGCATTACTTCATTAGGTTTATGAGTGGGTGAACTGAAAAGCCTTCCTTGTTAGTTTCTATAATCAGATTCACGGTAGGCTGTGCCATCAGGAGACAATTGCCGTTGTTATGTGCTTATTGAAGAAGAAAAAAAAACGTTGTTAGCGACTTATTGAACAACACGCTGAAATTCCTGCAGATTTCCTGGCAGACGATTCTTTGTCGTTGGTGCTGTTTCTTGGAAACTGCATACCCATCGTACGATGACATTACCTTTGATGAATACGGACAATACGATGAGCGCTTTGTGGCGTCGAAACAAATGACGAACTGCCACTGAAGATTCCTTGCTTTCTTAAACATCCCTCGATCATACGCTTCCGAATCTAACAGTTCTCCTCACGATGGTCGCAAGAATTATAAAGCAGGCAATGAAGTGATTATAGAGCATATTGAGATAAATTAATAGGCACCATGTTTTCAGTGTTACATATCGGTTACGAAATTGCTTACTGTGTTTTTTTCCGATTCTGTTACTGTCTCGTGTCTCTATCTGTATTTTAATACGAATCGCATATAGGACAGATACGTAATAACGCTACAGATTTTACGCACGTAGGAAGCTACATGGAGTTGTATGTTTTCTTTTGCTTCTTATACAAAGCTTACGTGTATTCGTGTATTCATCACACCCTTCATAAGAGATTCTAAATTCGGATGCCCACGAACATGTCGAGATGAGACGCAAGTAAGCGTTCCTCGCCAGAGACCAGACGCAAGGAGGCGTTCCCCAACCGAGAAGATACGAAGGCAGGCGTTCCCCAACCGAGAAGATACGGAGGCAGGACTTCCCCAACCGAGACGATACGGAGGCAGGACTTCCCCAACAGAGACGAGACGGAGGCAGGAATTCCCCAACAGAGACGAGACGGAGGCAGGAATTCCCCAACAGAGACCAGACGGAGGCAGGAATTCCCCAACAGAGACGAGACGGAGGCAGGAATTCCCCAACAGAGACGAGACGGAGGCAGGACTTCCCCAACAGAGACTGAGACGGACGCAGGAATTCCCCAACACAGACGAGACGGAGGCAGGAATTCCCCAACAGAGACGAGACGGAGGCAGGAATTCCCCAACCGAGACGAGACGGAGGCAGGAGTTCCCCAACCGAGCAACACGGAGGCAGGAGTTCCCCAACCGAGCAACACGGAGGCAGGAGTTCCCCAGCCGAGCAAGACGGAGGCAGGAGTTCTCCAACCGAGCAAGACGGAGGCAGGAGTTCCCCAACCGAGCAAGACGGAGGCAGGCGTTCATCAACCTAGAAGATACGGAGGCAGGCGTTCCCCAACCTAGAAGATACGGAGGCAGGCGTTCCCCAACCTAGAAGATACGGAGGCAGGCGTTCCCCAACCTAGAAGATACGGAGGCAGGCGTTCCCCAACCTAGAAGATACGGAGGCAGGTAACCATTACGAACTTTATTCGCCAGATAAACACTTAAAACAGTACAAAAACTCTACTTAGACACCGAACATTCGTAAAGTACAGAAACGTCTAGCCATTTCCCCCAGTTGTTTGCAACACTGTAAGTTGGCCGAGAACCAATATTCGTGAGAAGAAACACCTGGGGCTACCGAAAGAAGGCAGATCAAATGAACACCGTACGAGTCTATGACAATACACTCTCCTGCCAGGAGGAGTCTTCTTGTCTCTCGTTTTTAGTGATTATCCTAAGAGCCTTTCATACAAGCAGTTGTGCCACCAACAATCTATCACGGAGATGACATTATCACAGACATCTTTTGGGGGAAAGTGGTACCAAGCGAGACCCTGAGTCAAAATGTTGGCCTTTTTTTAATTTGCATAAATGGCTTGTCAACAGATGCAAAGCCTTACCCGCGGACAAAATAAGGTTTTGTCCGGCCGCTCCACTATTGTCGGACTGCGCATGCGACATAGACGGAAAGAATGCAGTTTCCGGGAAAAGTCAACTGCTCAAGAGGCGATGAAACAGAGATTTCATCTGCACAAGCAGGCAATCTAATATCACACCGGTGAATTGTATATTAGTGGAGTTAAATACCCAGTGTGAGCAGTTTGGGATGAAAATAAATGTGCACAAGACAAACCCAATGTCACACAACTCACACGATTTGGACAGAAATACCAAATCAACTCCCTACCTCTTCTTGTTACATCTGCCATTTTTATGACTTCATGCAATATTGCCATTCACACATATTTACATTAACTGTTATTACATATTTGATACTCTCACTTCCATTTATTTTTTCTGAAGACTTTTCATTGTGTTTTGCTATAATCGAATGCATACTATGTATCTAATCTTATTATTTACACCCTGATTAAATTTACCAATTGCTCCTGTTCACGCTCAAAATTTTATTTTATGACATCCTAAACACTGATAGTGATCATCATTTGCTGTGTCATCACTAATGTACCTTGTCATAGATATAAGATGAAGACATTTCTCCAGAGTACACCCAGAAGTCATCCATAAGTGGCAAGAAGATCCAGCATCGAATAAATATTGTTACTGAACTTTTCATGCGCACATATTTTGTCTCCAATCAACTTATTTGTGTATTCTTTTCAACATTTGAGACCTACTAACTTATCTTCGGATTAGTGTTACTAGTGATATATTTATTCAAGAGTTTCATTTCTCGTTCCTGTTGATCAGTTTCCGTTCCGGTTCCAAGTGACCAGAGTTTCCGTTCTGGTTCCTGTTGATCAGTTTCCGTTCCGGTTCCAAGTAACCAGAGTTTCCGTTCTGGTTCCTGTTGATCAGTTTCCGTTCCGGTTCCAAGTGACCAGAGTTTCCGTTCTGGTTCCTGTTGATCAGTTTCCGTTCCGGTTCCAAGTAACCAGAGTTTCCGTTCTGGTTCCTGTTGATCGGTTTTCGTTCCGGTTTCAGATGACCCGGGTCTCCGTTCTGGTTCCTGTTGATCAGTTTCCGTTCCGGTTCCAAGTGACCAGAGTTTCCGTTCTGGTTCCTGTTGATCAGTTTCCGTTCCGGTTCCAAGTAACCAGAGTTTCCGTTCTGGTTCCTGTTGATCAGTTTCCGCTCCGGTTCCAAGTAACCAGAGTTACCGTTCTGGGTCCTGTTGATCGGTTTTCGTTCCGGTTTCAGATGACCCGAGTCTACGTTCTGGTTCCTGTTGATCAGTTTCCGTTCCGGTTCCAAGTGACCAGAGTTTCCGTTCTGGTTCCTGTTGATCAGTTTCCGTTCCGGTTCCAAGTAACCAGAGTTTCCGTTCTGGTTCCTGTTGATCAGTTTCCGTTCCGGTTCCAAGTAACCAGAGTTTCCGTTCTGGTTCCTGTTGATCGGTTTTCGTTCCGGTTTCAGATGACCCGAGTCTCCGTTCTGGTTCCTTTTGATCAGTTTCGGTTCCGATTCCAAGTGACCAGAGTTTCCGTTCTGGTTCCTGTTGATCAGTTTCCGTTCCGGTTCCAAGTAACCAGAGTTTCCGTTCTGGTTCCTGTTGATCAGTTTCCGTTCCGGTTCCAAGTAACCATAGTTTCCGTTCTGGTTCCTGTTGATCAGTTTCCGTTCCGGTTCCAAGTAACCAGAGTTTCCGTTCTGGTTCCTCTTGATCGGTTTTCGTTCCGGTTTCAGATGACCCGAGTCTCCGTTCTGATTCCTTTTGATCAGATTCCGTTCCGGTTCCAAGTGACCAGAGTTTCCGTTCTGGTTCCTGTTGATCAGTTTCCGTTCCGGTTCCAAGTGACCAGAGTTTCCGTTCTGGTTCCTGTTGATCGGTTTTCGTTCCGGTTCCAAGTGACCAGAGTTTCCGTTCTGGTTCCTGTTGATCGGTTTTCGTTCCGGTTTCAGATGACCCGAGTCTCCGTTCTGGTTCCTTTTGATCAGTTTCGGTTCCGATTCCAAGTGACCAGAGTTTCCGTTCTGGTTCCTGTTGATCAGTTTCCGTTCCGGTTCCAAGTAACCAGAGTTTCCGTTCTGGTTCCTGTTGATCAGTTTCCGTTCCGGTTCCAAGTAACCATAGTTTCCGTTCTGGTTCCTGTTGATCAGTTTCCGTTCCGGTTCCAAGTAACCAGAGTTTCCGTTCTGGTTCCTCTTGATCGGTTTTCGTTCCGGTTTCAGATGACCCGAGTCTCCGTTCTGATTCCTTTTGATCAGATTCCGTTCCGGTTCCAAGTGACCAGAGTTTCCGTTCTGGTTCCTGTTGATCAGTTTCCGTTCCGGTTCCAAGTGACCAGAGTTTCCGTTCTGGTTCCTGTTGATCGGTTTTCGTTCCGGTTCCAAGTGACCAGAGTTTCCGTTCTGGTTCCTGTTGATCAGTTTCCGTTCCGGTTCCAAGTGACCAGAGTTTCCGTTCTGGTTCCTGTTGATCAGTTTTCGTTCCGGTTCCAAGTAACCAGAGTTTCCGTTCTGGTTCCTGTTGATCAGTTTCCGCTCCGGTTCCAAGTAACCAGAGTTTCCGTTCTGGTTCCTGTTGATCGGTTTTCGTTCCGGTTTCAGATGACCCGAGTCTCCGTTCTGGTTCCTGTTGATCAGTTTCCGTTCCGGTTCCAAGTGACCAGAGTTTCCGTTCTGATTCCTGTTGATCAGTTTCCGTTCCGGTTCCAAGTAACCAGAGTTTCCGTTCTGGTTCCTGTTGATCAGTTTCCGTTCCGGTTCCAAGTAACCATAGTTTCCGTTCTGGTTCCTGTTGATCAGTTTCCGTTCCGGTTCCAAGTAACCAGAGTTTCCGTTCTGGTTCCTCTTGATCGGTTTTCGTTCCGGTTTCAGATGACCCGAGTCTCCGTTCTGGTTCCTTTTGATCAGATTCCGTTCCGGTTCCAAGTGACCAGAGTTTCCGTTCTGGTTCCTGTTGATCAGTTTCCGTTCCGGTTCCAAGTGACCAGAGTTTCCGTTCTGGTTCCTGTTGATCGGTTTTCGTTCCGGTTCCAAGTGACCAGAGTTTCCGTTCTGGTTCCTGTTGATCAGTTTCCGTTCCGGTTCCAAGTGACCAGAGTTTCCGTTCTGGTTCCTTTTGATCAGATTCCGTTCCGGTTCCAAGTGACCAGAGATTCCGTTCTGGTTCCTGTTGATCAGTTTCCGTTCGGGTTCCAAGTGGTCAGAGTTTCCGTTCTGTTCCGGTTGATCTGAGTTTTCGTTCGGGTTCCGACTGACTACAGATCCAGTTCCGGATAGTCAGAGTTTCCCTTCCGGATCCGTGTGACTCCAGTTCCCGTTCCGCATTCGGGATCCCGAATTGCAGTTCCGGACCCAGATTCTCGCCGGACCCGTAAATGTTTGGCCATCCTGCGGTGTAACGCTTCCATATCTTTATTGCAATATGGCCATATCCAGAACGTTCAGCAGAATACTGTTGCTATAGAATAGAAATAATGATTAAGAAAGAAATGTTGGAACCCTTCAACGTGGGTGTCGGTAGCGAAAAATGACGAAGCAGCGATCGTAAAACTCGACGTTCTCGACCGTACAATTTCAGGATCCTGTCCCCCCCCCCCTACTGCGTAGCTGAAGTTATCTTAAATTTTAAACCCAGTCGGTTCAAGAGGAAACACTCCAGATAGCCCTTCCTGTACTTCTTAGCTCGGAGCAGAACCCTGTTCACCTCTAATCCCCCCCGACGCACCCATAACCCCGTCTCGGCGACTGCACACTGGCGAAATGGGGGAGTATATGCCCCACGACCTCCTCCACTCTTTGCAAGATGCTGACACAGGAGAGGGGGAGGCGCCACTCCCCAGCCAGCGGCAGATCTGAGCTCGCATCCATCACATCGGCCCCTTTTATTGTTTCCATAAATTTCCGCCCAATATGGCTGCCACGGGGGCAGATCCGAAACTTTGCATAATGGTCTGAAGGTTTTCTGGAAGTGTGTAAATCTCGGGGCGGAGGGAGGAGAGGGTGCGAAAAGACTTCTTTGATTGAAGAACGGAAAAGGTTTCGGTCGAAGAAAGCGGAAAAAAGAATAAGGGAATTCCGGGAAGGAGGCTGCAAATTGAGTCGCTCCTTTTTTTTCCTCCTGCACGCGAACGCGCCTCCTCATCCTCCCACCTGGAGGGTGTTCGGGATCCTTTATTTTCATTGGTTACGCGTCAACGGGCGCATCTGTACTTCGCGTGAGGTGGCAGTATATTAAACCGCGCAGTTTCCTTCAAAAGAATAAATGAGGCGGAGAGCGGCCATTATCATTTCCCAACCTCTCGCAGCTCTGGAATATCAACACGTTATGAGAAGTCGACGGAAGTTGCACTGTGGTAGCTGACTGAAATTGTAAGTGTGTCCTTAATATTACAAACTTAAATCACGCAAAATTACATGGAGGGTGAGGGGGAGAAGAAGATCGCGGAAGACTGAATAGGAGAGAAAGAGGTGAAGAGGGAGGGAGAAAGACAAAGAGAAGAGGAGAAAGAAAAATATTTATAGGAGAGAGAGAAAGGATGATGAAAGAGAAAGAGCGGGACTGAGATAAAGAGAAAGACGGACGGAGAGAGAGTGTTAAAGAGGGGAAAGAAAAGAAGAGAAAATAGAGAAGAGAAAAGAAATATTTATGGAGAGAGAATGATACAGAGATAAATACAGGAGAAAAGATTAAGAGAGGGAGAGAGAGAGAGGGCGAACGATAAAGAAAACTGAGAAGAGGAGAAAGAGTGAAATGGTATCAGCACACATGAAAAAGAGAGAGAGTTAAAGAAAAAGAATAATTCGCTAAACATATGAAAGTAAAAGACCCGGGCAAATACGAAAGAGGGATATCATTATTACAGTACGAAATAAAATTGGAGGAGGGAGAGAAGAAAAAATAGGAATGCGAAGTCGATGAAATAAGGTAGAGGTCGATGTGCTTGTGTCTGAGAGTGAGAGGAGAGGAGAGGGAGGGAGAGAAAGAGGAGCAGGAATGCATAAGAAAAAGTACCCTAGAAGAAAGGTCACCCTCTGCGTTCTGTCTCTCTATCACAATAAGATAGAGGGGTATTCACCATCCGAACTTCCATTTCATTGGCTGTGGATTGCCAGTGACTTGGCTCTTCACGGTGTGCTTTCATTCTACTTTAAGTTGGTCCAGTCCTGATTATCCTATCTGTGAACAAAGTTGACTTAAAAAACTCAAGGAAAAAAAGGACGGTGCGCATGAGGGTCCCTCGATCTTTCATGGCAAGCAATATTAGTACTGCAGCAAAATAATTAAAGGCTTCGAAAAAAAGATCTACCTGAAAAAAATATTTTAGAAATAAATGGTTACACGGGTTTTCTTAAAAATACCAAAAAGTATATTTTTTGTATGTGTGAGGTCTGACAACATGAACTTCACGACTAGAATTTTCCCTTAACTTTCATAGATTTTTCTTCAACGAGGTGAGTAAAAGGTAAAATCGAAATAGAATAAATACGCTATTCAGCATATTAACAGTGTGGACTGTCAAAGAAATTAAGAAAACAATTTCTGCCAGATGTTCAGAAATTTGCTGTATCGAATAGAAGTCTCTACGCAAGTATACGAAAATAATAAATTTCAGATAAAAATTATTTATACTATTTAACTTATCGGAATGACATGCTCTATGAAAATTTCCGAACAAGACGTTTCCGAAATTGAATCTCTCTCTCCTGAGTTATTACTTGTTTGGTTTTCTCCAGACACAAATACCCGTTCTATATGTACGACATATGAGGGGAGGGGGACGTAACGTGGCTGTTTCCTGTCTTGACTATGTGCCATTTGTCAAACCCGAACGTTTCCCTCTGACGGCGGCTTTTGAACTCGAAGAAAGGAAAAACACTTGGTACACGAATTTAGCTGTTACGTGGTCCACAGTTGCATGAACAAGAAAACTTAAGGCTGTCTTACACTCCCGTCAAGCTAGTTACGTTTGTTCGACTTTCGGGTCCCTTATGACTTGACATTTGCTGGGGGAAAACCCATCGTTTCAAATTTACAATCATCGTATTACTTTTCGGAGATTAAATAATTTTAATCTTGACCCCTGCTGCAGCCAGCTCAGTGGTTCATTACCCGACCGTATTAAGAAAAATATCACAAGAACTTTGCAATTTCAACAATAAAATTAACTTGTTTCTTTCTGGGAAGATAATACTATAACTGGCAATTTCCAACAATGAATTGTGAGGAAAGTTCTCTCTCGGTGGTCAAACAAAATTACAAGACTTTCTGTCTATTGGTTCTCGAGATAATTATGACCAAGCCTTCACACCGGTTATAGGAGAGAAAGGTACGGTCTTGAGTATGGTACACGAGATCCTTAAGATAATATCCTTACGAGGATCAAGGACCCGGCGCAGTCAAAAGGTTAGTAGTCTTGGCCCTGGGTTCGATTTACGGTGGGACCCCCAAAACTTTGGCCCAGCAGCGTATTTATTGGGGAACTACTAGAGAAGAAGTGGCGGGCTTCGGTCTCGAAAGCCAGAAAACAGCGGCGATGGGACTCTATGTGCTGACAACATTACATTCAGTCAATGAAAAAGCCGCTTGGTAGGTCTTAGCTCTTTTCAAAGGCTGTTTCTCATGGAATTCTGTACTTACTTGATGACAAAACTATATTTCATTTATTTGTTTCGTGTAATTAATAAAACGAAGCATAATAGCGTAGAACGAAGCTTGAACAACCCTTAGGGTAGTTATCAGCAAAGGACGTACCAAATACGTACACCAAACACAACAAACAATCCTGGAAATAGTGGAGGACAATATTACGTTATCTTTGAACTATGCTTAAATCAACGTGTAGTTTCCTGTGCTTATGTTAGAATGTGTACAATCCAAGGAATGCGAGCAACGAAAATAATTGGGAAGAGTATGTTCAGCTCCTGAAATTCCACATACGCTCCCATATCCTTTGAATCAAAGTGTATCCGTTGCATAAGCATTTCAGGGATGCCTGATGGATCGATATTTCATAGCATCATGTCGACAAAAATGCCGACTGCATATGAATGATGCAAGAATGCCGAGAATTTAATATTAAAAACCGGTTCCTAGTATTGTGCAAAGCAACAGCGTAGAATAACCACATCTCTGGGTGGCTTTCACCAGCCCATAATATGACAAAATAAAATAAAAAGTTCAATTTGTGTCAGAAGCAATACTGTAAATTGCAACAACAGTGTGTGACGTCACAGACAACTTCTGATTGGTCAACGAGACGCCGTGCACAAGTTGCCTACAAAGATCTTGTAACTTAGCACTAGTTCAACAGATGGCTTGGTTAGTCCTGATGAATTTAATGCTGGAAGAACTGCCATGAAACATTCGAACGATGCTTTATTCGGGATTGGAAAATAGTAATTACAGTGTGGGATAAAATCGAATATAATACAATGCTTTTAATACAAAGATAATATGGTCATTATATTGCTGTTTGTAGTAATGGAAACACAACGTCATGTGAGAAAGTAATTCGTGGACTATTCTTAAAAATCAGTCTGTGATTCATACCACAGATTATATTTGCCTGGCGAAAGAACATTGTTCAGAGGTTTACAATTAATGATTTTGTTTGGTCTTGACTGCTCTGTTTCAAATAATACAATCTGGTACAGTGGGATGGAAAAGTATTTCTTGTCAATTTGCCCTTAAACTAATTTTCCTCTTGCATCCTATGTGTTTTTGAGAAATAGATTTTGCTGATGCAGAGGCTGTCAGCAGCTTGTTTGGCGTTTGCTTCAATTCCTTGTACTCTCATTGGTAAAACAAAGTGTATGAGTGGTCAATTTGATTGATAATAATTATTCATCCCACTGTACGGACAGATCTTAGTGTCCCTGTTTTAAAAAATCCAATTAATGCGCGTTCACTGCCTACGATTGATCTCCCTGTACGCAACAGCCTTGGGCAAAATATATTTTAAGAATCGACAAATGAAAGATTTGTGCGCAGTTTTGCCAGATCCTACATTCGCCATTTCGCAAGAGTTTGGCAGATTCCACTGCTTCCCAACATGGCGTCCCACGCGCAAGAACCTTCTGCTCGGTTCTCACACTCCACGGAGCTCTCGTGGGTTTTTGACAAGCGAAGAAATACAATCACCGCTCACCTGAGCCTCGGCAAACGCCAACTTTAGGAAGCAATTACCTGTGTAAACGTGGAAGCGTGGTGTATCTTGTGCGCGAGCTTCGAAGCAAGTAATTAAACTGTTCCGTAGCGAATAGGTTTAAGAGATGAAAGACTTTGTTTGTTTTACCCAGAGTTCCCTCCGAATGGGAGAACTGCCGCGAGAATCCCTTGGCCACGGGAGATTTCCCCAGCGCCCCTTATTTATATTTTAAAGCCACTCGCGATGAAGGATTCTGCCCCGTTATAAGCTGGGTTGTATTAAAAATTAATTTCAGCTACGCAAAGGGAGTTTCTGCAGGTAAAGAGTTCAATACTAGTGTGCTACTGTATTAGCCCCGTCTAGTTCGTTGCAACTTTTGACACTAGGTGTAGTGCAGGTGTATCCCGGTGTCAGACTTGGGTAAACGTATAGCGGTGTTCAGAATAAACAACAAATGTCTGTCTGCTGCTCTAAACGTTCGTTTGATTAGTTAGCACGCACCATGTGACCATACACCACACATTACACCGCTCCGGAACGTGGTGCAAACAGTGAAGACGCCAAATACACTGACACCAAATCAACGAAATAAATGAGTCTGTGTTGTACCGTGTAACCAACTAGTCGCGCGAGTGCAGTGAACTAGATGGGGCTGTTTGTAGCTACAGGTTAGATGAAAGTACAGATGTGATACAATAGCTCGGATTTGAAGACAGCATTCTCAATCTTGCTTGGTTTCAGTTATAAGTTAATTCCAAATTGTTTCAAGCTTTTGTGAAAATATTGATGGCCATATAATGCATGCTTTTACTATCTTAAAACTTTGATCAAAAGATGGCGTGTATTTTGGTCACACTTAATTGTATTTTTAACATTTCACCTGATAGTATCCATATAATCATTCTTGGACACGTAATGCAAAGACATTTCGTTCGTCTGTCATTCAGTACGAAAGTGTGCTGTGATGAAAAGCGTGGCTGCAAAATACTTTTCCTTCTTTCCTCACCCGAAATAAAATTATTCAGTTTATATTTTATTCCTTTAAACCGCGAACAATATACAGCGTGTCCACCTTCAGACTCCAACATTTAAGGTCATACTGTTGTGATTCCAATTGGAACAGAAGCAGAAACTCGAAAAACATTTACGTGGTAATGTTGTACAAGTAGTTCGCGCTAGAAACACAGTGGCGCTAAAACAATAAATTGTTTCTAAAACTGAGACTCCAAACGAGCGTTCACAATGTATGGTGGTATGTAGAAACAATCCATGTAGATTTTTTCTTATGGGGGTATGTCAAAGACAGAGTGTACGCTAGAAGAGTTAACGACATACTGGACTTACAACATCGCATAAGAAATGCCATACACAGTCACAGAAGACATGGCGTGAAATTATACAGGTTAGATATTCTTCGTGCAACCAAAGGCGCTCATGTGCAAGTGCATTAAACTGAGTTTTGTGAGTTACTCTGAAAACTTTGTGAGTTACATTCAATTTCATGTATAATAATGATGGTATACAAATTTCCCTGTCCACTATATTTGTTTAAAATGTTTGTCTCTCACGGTGGACACCCTGTATTATCGTAAAGGACATACTGAATATCAAAGTTGAGATTGAAGGAAACTAACATGAGTGGCAGTGTATCGCTTGCTCTACAATTTACCAAACAGAGTTATTCGAAATACTGGGCGTGGTTTACGACGAGCTGAGATGAAGGGTAAGTAGAAGCAGTCAAGAAAGTTATGACGGCAATAACTACCGTAAATTTAGAGTCTTTCAGCTTAAATTCTTACAGCATTTACATACTTTCAAGGGCTGGTCTCGTATTGTACTTGAGCGAAATCGGAAACCACGAATAAGTGGATGATGTGATGCAGTGGGGAGAGACGGCAAAATTCCCAAAATTTATATTTATTTTTGGTAGACAAGTCAAATGGAGGTTGTCGACCACTGTGGCTCACTGAGCCGCGCATACCCGACCCGTCATGTGTTGGAAAATTATAGCATTTACGTTTTCTTTGCTTCTACAAGGAATGCCGGAAACACACGAGAGCGAATTCGGAAGCTCCGTGAACGCGTAAAAAATCCCTCTCTCCGTACGTGTGTCGTGGAAATTCCACAAGCTGCCTCCGCGCTCAAGAGGAAATACAGTGCTAGATTTTCTTTCAGGATGAGGCGTAAATTGCAGGAATTTCAGAGCGTTCTTTATCTCCTAACCGTACATGCGTTTCATGTTTACACCTGAAATCACCCTCCCAAAAGCCAAGGTACATAATCAAACCACAATCGAAAACTCGGACAGCACCGGTTTAACCAGTCTGTCCGTCATTGCACGATTGCACAATAGGGTAAGAACCGCACGAGCACCAGGGGGGTTCTCCCTACCGTTCGCTCTACCATCTCGAAACAATACCAGCAGCACCGCCCTTCAAAACCTGCCGATATCGAAACAAATATGAACAAACAAGATCGATAGGTGACCGTGGGCAATCGCGGAGGAATAGTTCGATGGTTAATAGGAATTCCACAGGTGTTTGTTCACCAGCGGGATTCCAGCTTATTGATCAGGCAGCCACGGTTCCAACGCCGAGCAGAGCAGTGGTGTGGTGGCCCTTGATTCAATTATCCACGGCGGTGGACGCGTTAAAACACGCACTCCATTATCATTAACGGAATTATCAACAACTCCTCCGCGAATTCTGTGCAGCCCTGATGCAGGCTTTCCAGATTTCTTAAGGCTGACGATCGATCTTCCAACAAATCTCTGTTCCGCTGTAATCAAGACTGCAGTTTCAGGAAAGGTATGGCATTATTATTATTATTATTATTATTTAAAAAAAAGTATTTTGTTAATGTGAGATGCAAAGTTTACTTTATTCATGGTGGTCCAGTCACTAGGAAGATATGGTTTGATTCTCGGGAGGAGTATTTCAGTTTGTGTTCCTGAACAAGGAGGTCTGTTTTGTATGTAATGAAGGAGTGCCGGGGTCAATCCGGCTGGACGCACACTGACTCCACTTTGAAATGTACGTCCAGTTCCGATCAGCCTTGTTATACATCTTTACGTCTTTAGCCATTCTAAAGAAGTAGTTAGGCAAGATTTTACAAATATTTTACCCGAGTCAGAAGACTGCCTCAGTCCATCTAGAGTTTTTTACTCATTCGACTAAGGGGATTTGCCACTCCCAGACCAATGAAAACTTGCCGCTCTTCCTAATCTGAAGCAGTTGTGCTACATCTCTTGTTGTAGAAATGCACTCCCTATCTGAAGTGCTTAGATATCTAAATCTACTTTACATGCAGTAGCGGTAATTAGGAGGGGCGTGAAGCAGTTCCCCCCCCCCCCCACAAACACACACTTTTTCCACTTCTTGCTTCCGCACTATGGCATCAATGTTGATTCCCTGGACGAGACGCACGTGGGCGAAGCGCACAAGGGAAGTTCGGTGGGCGAAGCGCACAAAGGGAATCCGGTGGGTCACGTCGTGGGTTACTCTTCTGTACAAGCAACTTGTATATTACTAGAATGACTAAGCCTAATCCACAAATACAGTCAGAAAATATACAAATATTTACAAGATGACATCCCCATCTACAGAGATATACTATAATTATAATAATAATACTAATAGCCTAACCTAACTTACAACCCTCCACTCTACTATCTTAGTCATACGACCAGTTCCGCGAACCGGAAGTTAGGCGCAGTCAAGGCTACGAAATCAGGTGCGCTTCGCCCACGGCACCTCAATGTTAAGCCTTCCCTCCCAAGAGAAAGTAAATTGTTCTTTTCACCCTAGTTTTGGCACTCCATCGCCGTTACTGTTTACATGCATAAGCATTTTTGCAATAATCTTGTGCAATTGTTGTCAGATTAAAGCTTTCACTCAAAACAGATAATGTTTTCATGCATTACATTTGCAGCCATGTTCAAAGTTCACCATCCCTTATTTTTGAGACAAAAAATAAATAAAAAAAAAACATTATTTTTGACTGTCGTAAATTTCCAACACTTACTAGATTTTTCACACCGGTAGCGGTAAGACTTAGAGACAGGATGTTGAATAGTAAACAGCGCAACTGTATTTGTTTACGTCACGGTTTCAGTTTAATCCGAATCACCCGTAGTCTTTAAGATGAAACTAAACAAAAAAAAAATAGGGGAAGAAAGCTGTCGGACAACATTACGATGGGGAAATTTTACAGCTGCAAATTCGTACACCTTCGGGTCCTACTATGTTGATTGAATTATCGGTACTTGGTGAAACAATATATTTTACAGACTTCAGGAACGCACTGCGCGAAAGCATCAATCGCCGTCCAGTGGGAGACCAGTTCTTCTCGGAGAAATAAAGTCTATTTTATGAACACTTATCTTCGCATCGCTCACTGTTCAAATTATATTGTATTTTCAGAGTTAGTAAAGTTTGAAGCCACCGGGCACCTTCATTGCCTACGTGTTGCAGACGACTTTCACAAGAAACTTTACAGTCTTCACGCGAGGACTTAAGGAAAGGACTTCGACATGGCACCCATTGCAAATCTGGGCCTGGGATCGCACCAGTGTCAGCGAGGAGGACGGGTGTGGAAGTTCGAAACGTCGACAACGACAACAGAAGAATACAATGAAAGGAAATTAGACGTCTTCCGTTTCCGGGGCCACGTTTATGGAAGCGATTTCTCAGAGCTGTCCGCAGGTTGGTAGACAAACAGAAATTGAGGAAGCGAGGTGGCTACGCCTCATTGGTTCCACCGCGACGTGTCTGCAATGTGACAGGACGGGCGAGGAAAAATGATGGACACATTCATCAGAGAGACTTCCCGTCGCGGCATAGTTTCGCAAGTGCGGATTCCTGTGGCTCCTGACGCCTGGAGAAATTACGTCATCCGTTTTGGTCCAGAGAAGAGATGAGGCTGACGAGGCAGGTCGCCATCCGTGTCTAGGCGTGGAGAAACAGACCGTGTTCTGGGAAGTGCAATCTCGTCGCAGTCTGCGTCACCGAACTTCCTTTTGCAGAGGAAGAATGCATTTGAAGCAGATTTCGCACGATGCTTAGTTCAATATTGACTTCAGGATAAATCTACAGCTTCCTTACTTCAGGATCGTGAGAGAGCTTGTCTTGTCTCAGGTCAGGAAAGAAACAGTCTTGAAAAACCACCCTCAAGACCATTCAACCAATAATAATCAGAATTCTATAATATATCTCAACATAAATTTCCCTCCTGTGTATCAACCATACCAAATTCTAAGTCCACCATATTAAATTGTCCTGATTGATTTCATCCAAATGTATACCATTGATTGGTTTGCGTTATTTTACATCGCCTTTTGTGCCACTTTGGCTAATTTGTGGATGAGTGATCATATTATGAAATTGATGAATGGACGCTCACAAACATCTATGCCCAGGCCAGGATTCGAACCCGGGACACCTGGCGTGGTATCGCGATGTGCTACGGATACGGGGACCGGCTCAAATGTATACCAGATCTATCTTCAAAAATATCTGACCACTACGAAAACTGCTGATCAAAGGATGTAATTTTACTGCAGTTCTCATGGTCAAAAGTTGGTGATCCCCTGTCCCTCCCCAAACAACGCAATATATTTTACAAGTTTTTAACTGCCAAACTATAGGTGATGCCCTAAAATTGTTATTTCCTTAATCTCCAAAGATGTAGTATGGATTTGAAAGTATCATCAGAATTTGTAGCTACCTTGGCATATTAAAAATCAATCTTTCATTCACCAATAGGAATTGACATCAAAGTGCCTTCAAAGAAGGTAATCCCGACCATATGACTCTTCCTCAAACAGGTATTAATATCTCTATTATCAACGAACTTAAATGTTGATGACATCTGAACATACCTGAAGTTTGCAACTAGATCACACGGACATTTTTTGGCATTTCATTTATATACTTCCACTCCACACTTAGGATCACCAACATCCCATTTTGTCAAATCACATGGTTTGATTGATTGAATTGCTGATTTAATTGCACTTTATGCACAGGAAGGCTAAACGGGACTGGACCTACAGTTTAAAGTGGGATCCGAACCACTATGTGCCTCCACCGGGTATCGAACCCGGGACTTCTTGATTACAAGGCAAGGACGTCAAATCACATACTCTACCAGTAGCAGCATGGGGGAAACTTTTGTATGAACTGAATTACACATGCACTAGTAAAGTGTCAGGATCTTGTGGATAAGGAAATTGAACTGGTGCGTGTGAATGTAGAAAACTGATGTGGAGGTCATCACTGTTTTTACATACAGAGATAGATAACGTATCCCATTCACAATGTCCTTCATACTCGCAGGTAACAAATCCATTTATTTCATCAATTAGTAACATTCCTTCAATTTGTGAGGTATTCTCTAGTTCGAACTGTTCTGCAGAAGAAGAATAGAAATTTGCAGTCACTTTCCCTGGTTGCAAAGGAATGATACGCTTGAGCTTTTGTATTCTAGGAACGCATCGAGAGTTGGCAGTTAAGCGCAATATATTTGTAGCTTCATGTACGTTAATTCCAACAATATTGTGTTTATATTTTATTTTCATTTCTGTTAGACTTTTGCTTTTTCATTATGTGAATTTATCTATCAAAATAATATGCTATCATGCATTATCTGAGTTAGCCTAACCTAAATGTAACATAACACCGGATCCCATTGGCATCCCATTTTCAAATTGTGTGCAGTGAGTAATAGTGTATATGGCATATAATCTTTTTGAAAGAAAAGAAGAAAAAAAGCTGTCGTGTGTTCATTGGTGGAGCCGTCTCGCGTCACTGCTTGCACAGAGACTTGTTTTCGTTCGCCTGCTCCAGAGATAGTTGGGACAGGATATAGTTTAATTTACTTCGCTTTTCTGCCACTTTTCGCTAATGGTGAATATGGTGATTAGTGATGAAGAGACAAAGAACACCTATGCCCAACCCGGGATTCGACCCCGGGACCCCTAACGTCGTAGCGCGCTGTGCGAAACCACTCCTCCACAGTGGCTGGCAAAGTCTGGAACGAAACCAAGAGTCTCGGGCATTAAGTCTCGCTCTGAATTTGATTTTACAGGTCTGTCTCGTTCTCGTCAATTCTCGAAAGGTGTCACCTCGGTCTCGTCTCGATACCATTCACACCTTAAATCCACAGAGGTGTTATTTGGAACGACACAGTTTCCATAGGAAAAAAAAAAAGAACTGCGATGTGATTCGAAAAGTAATATGTTTCCGTGTGTGATATACGGTGCGGCTCCTATTTTTTATGGCGGAATCCTAATGATGATTAATGGCAAGGATTGGGTCGACTCGCAGATCTCCTCTTCGAAGGCGTCCTCCTCCTCCGGGGAAGAAATTGGATTAGCTGAGCTCCGGGCCGAGCTGTCGGCCATGTCACGTTCGCCTCGCAGCACGTCTCTTCCGGTATGAGAGCCCGGAGTCCCGGAGTCCAAATTGAATTATTCCCCGGACGAGGGTATCGCACCTTCCTCCCAAGTAATTACAGGCCGGGATGACCTCCTGGGTTGTCCTTCGTGCAAGACGACTTCAGACGAAGAACGTCTGCTGGAGATGCGTGGTTGCTGCCGTCCAGCTATACACCTCCCTGTCCCCATATATATATATCCGCAGTTAGATTTCAATAACGGTGTTACTAGTACATGAAGTGATACTCAGACAATGTCCAACTATAATTGCAGTTGGGGTGTAAGGGGTGGCCTTCTGATAAGGCAACTAAAAGTCAACCTCACATCCATGTAGTACACTCCGGTAATTGCATTGTTGCAGGCAAACGAGGCCCTGGCGTGTGGACTTACGATCAGCATGACCTTCAGTAGGGCAGTGTTGTCCTGCGTGCTGAGTACCCCCTTACAGCGCCTCAGCTTTTAGTAGGTAAAGAGATTTTTATCCTCGGAGACAGTAGTTTTAATTCTTGTTTACAAGTAAATAAATGAATTAGTTTTAAAAATTGAGTAAGGACGCGTTTAACAGACATTTTAATTTCTAGTTAGTAGCCTGTCCTCATGGGCGTCCGGAAGGGGGCCGTGCCCCCCCCCCCCTGGAAAATGAAAGTCAACCAAAAAATATGTATTTCACGCATATAATTTCATTTTAGCCACAATAATATGTGTTAATTATTGCATGAACACCATAAATTCAAATTTAAGCTATGTTTTTTAGGGAACAACCCTATCTTTGGGGAAAATTTGCCTTCGTTTGCCCCCCCCCCCCCCGTGGAAAAATATACCTTCCTTGCCTCTCCCTGGAAAAAATGCTGTGGACATCCATGCCTGTCCTCAGTTGTTTCAGTCAAAGGTTTCATTCCCGTATCACGTGACGGGCAAAATAGATGTCCTAAAGTGCCCACAATAAGAAAATATATCAATCAAAAATTGCAGTTCTTTTTAAGACATATTACACAAACTCCTTAGGCTTTAACGGCAAAATTTCCAAACAATCAAGTACATTTCAAAGATTCCAAAGAATTTTTTTCCAAATTCCAGGTTTTAAATCGAATTCCAAAATGTAACTAATTCCAGATTTCCAAGGGAAAAGATTCAAGTACATTTCCAGGTTTTAAAGTCAAAATTTTCAAAAATTCATGTACAAGATTTTCAAGGTAAAATCGTAGTGCTGCCTCCTGGAGGAAGAAGACACAAACGACTGTTACTATGAATAGTCTGTGCAAACAGAGTTGGAAGACGTATTCAAACATGTGAAGTTGTATGTTCATTCTGTGTTTGAGAAGTTACTCGAAAAAATGTAGTTTATATCGGCAATGCCTGTATTTCTATCCCACAACAGAAACAAGTTATCATAATTCATTGTACATCTTAAAAAATATGTGAATAATTTGGAGGGAAGGAAAATGTACCTATGATTGACGCAGGAAACGGACATGTGTAGAATGGAATTCGATTTAGGTAGAATACAAAATCGGAACTTGGAGAGACAGAGAAACTTACTCTTTAAAAAATGCGGTATTCTTTCAATTACGTAATTGGAAGTCAATTACAGTATTAAAAAGTCAATTAACAAAATGCGATGGAAATAAAAAAAAACAATAACAATTGTGGCTTTCTCTTCTTTCAAGCGATTCATTCAAAGCAGCACAGATACATTAGTGAGCTCAAACACAGATTTTCCAACGACTTCAGCCCCTTCCACACGCAATTATTCCCCGCACGTGCGTCTCATTGCGTGGCTTCATGTTTCATGTACAGAATAAACGACTTGCTGCCCGCAAAGGGGCTATTAATGCAGTTGCAACCACCGATACACAGGGAGTCTCTCGGAATATATGACTTTCGTAGGTTATCCATATGGTCTCTCCACACACCGCCTGTTTTGGTCAAGAGAAGAACTTAGGAAACACGCAACAACTACTTAAGTACTAAATTTTTAGCAATTACGTAATAACTTACCCGGAGAATTTATTTATAATTTGTATGTTACATTGTACGAGTATGTTTCATATTAACAATAGAGGTTTTGAGCGTTCTAGGATCTAACCTTGGAATGGTACAGAGTTTGAGTTTGTATTTGAAGTCCACAGATAGGCTAATTGGGACTCTATCTACAGTTTAAAGTGGGATCCGAGCCACTATGTACCTCCACCGGGTATCGAACACAGGACCCCTTGATTACGAGACAACGACGTTATCACTAATCCATCCGGGAGGCCCCGATACGAGACAAATTTGTCTCTGCAAGTACTGAGACGGACTTGTAAAATTGAGACTTAAAAAAGACCATATCCTATGAGACTTATCGAGAGGAGACCAAGAAACAGAAAAGATCTCTGTAATATAGAGTTTAGACAGATATTTACAAGTTGAGGAACTTCCCAGAATTAACTCAAATTCTTTGCCACGGAACTCTAGGAAAGTTACCCAAGAGATGAATTACTTCCCCGGTGTAAACGTGTGTACGTTATTTTAGAGCAGTGACCAATCTGCTATCACAGAGAGATAGAGAGAGATTAGAGGGTGAAGAAGGAGATAAAAATCTGGAGGATTGGTAACACATTGAGGAGAGACGGAAATGAGAAACACGTACAGGCATTTTAATACATAGAGTGAGCGAGAGCAAGAGAACAGAAATAGAGAGAGATACAAGAAGAAACTGATGAAGCAGTAGAACAGAGAGAGTAATGGAGAAATTAACAGATCGAGGGAGATAAAAAGAAAGAGAAAAGAGGAAAAACAGGAGGTGAGGGAGATAAAAAGAAAGAGAAAAGAGGAAAAACAGGAGGTGAGGGAGATGAAAAGAAAGAGAAAGAGGAAAAACAGGAGGTGAGGGAGATGAAAAGAAAGAAAAAGAGGAAAAACAGGAGGTGAGGGAGATAAAAATAAAGGAAAACGAGGAGGTGAGGGAGATAAAAAGAAAAAGAAAAAGGAAAACAGGAGGGAGAATAAAAGCAGAGAAATGGAGAGATATAGAGAGAAACAGAAACACACACACACACACAGAGGGGAGAGAGAGAGAGAGAGAGAGAGAGAGAGAGAGAGAGAGAGAGAGAGAGAGAGAGAGTGAGTGAGTACAGACTACATTAACAAATACTTAAAATATAACAGCTAAACCGTACGTTAAAGACTCTATTACCGAATTTTAAACAAGAGGTAATGAATTTCCATACCATGGATTCAATTTTCGATATTCGTGTTTGCAAATAATTTGCCAACAACTGCCAATGTTGAAAGTCCAATATTTTAATTAAGCTTTGCTGGATGTTGACAAAAGAGGTAAATCGAGCATATTTGCACAACGTGCAACTCTATATGGATTAGATTGGGCATCTAATGAAAGATAAACAAAGCAAGGGGGCTCGCTGGAGTAGATAATAATTAATAACCTTCGAAAATAGGATTACATGCAACGTTAAAAACCAGGAAGGAACACACCAGTGTCAAATATGCATTTATTACATTAATGATCGAAAAGCATAATTTTCTTTTCGTGGATGTGAAAAGGAAGAAAGAGGGAAAACATTAGATCAACTGCTGGAAATTAGAACAAATCCAAAGGATTTTTATAATGACAATGATTGTTTATATTTTGGTATATTTTACTTCGCCTTTCTACCAATTTTGTCTAATCGCGAAGATAAGGATGAGGGATGATATGCTGAAATTGATTAAGCGACGCTCACAAACAACACGCACGTCCACACAGGGATAAAACCCGGGACCCCTGGCGTCGTTGCGCGCTGTGCTAACCACTCCGCCACTGGGGTCGGCAATGAAACGCAAAGGAAGAATTCATCTGACGCATATTGCAACAAACTCAAAGTAAAACACCTTTTCTATTACTGGATGTGATAACAAACAAAGGAGTTTTAAAAGTGCACTTTTTACACATGTAGGCTAATTGCAAGGACCCTAAACTGCTCCTCCCCCACCGACCTTTCCAAGGGGCGAGCTGGAGAAAGAGAGGTCTGTACGCTGGATGGTCGTAGGAGGAGAGCATTATGCTTATGGGAGCATTATTTTACTTGTTCTCTTGGGAATATCAAACTTCCAATGGTGTAGAAAAAAACATGAACGGGAACAGGACAGGTTGAAGATTTCATTTCCAATTAGAAAAGTAGAAATATATTCAACTTAAAAAACGTCTTCCACTTGCAACATTGGGAGAAATTCTTTTGCTTCTGTCGTTTTATTTTTTCAGTGGCAGTTCAAAATGTTGACATTATTGAAAAAAATGTCCTCCTGGTGCGAAACTGGCCCTCGTAGCCTTAAAGTGGGACGAGAAACACTATGTGCCATCACCGGGTACCGAACCTGGGGACCCCTTGATCACAAGTCGACGTTACCATGACGTCATCGGAAGGAGGACACAAGGGTGGGTATAGAGAACATTCTTCTGGGTGGGTGTGAAAACAAACCTAAAGGAAAAAAATCTTTTTTGGTTGAAGTGAGAACAAAATGAAAGAAAAACGTAACAGCTTTTCCCTTGGTGAACAAACCTCGACGAAAACATAACCTGTTGTCGGATGCGAAAACATACCAGCATAGAAGAAAAAAAAGCTGGAGCAGCAACCTGTCGAGTCGTCGGACCCCATCCACTTAATATCATCTTGAGGTCGTGTCGGATGCTGAGATAGCATCAATCTCATCACAATTTAATCCCGGCATAGTTGCACATCATCTCTCTTTTTTCTCCAAGCGCTTATTATTCCTACCTTTCAAGGACACAGCACGTAGCAACTTCGGCAAGAATGATGCGCACAGATACACCATCCGACAGGTAGAAGTGGTATTTACACACTATTAACGATAATAGTCTTCTCGAGACACCGCCCCTCTTCCTTGGGTAACGTGATAAAATATGGTCATATTCAAAGCAGCAGAGGAGGCTCTTTAAATGCATTCTAACGACTCGTTCCTGGAGTACGTGTGTGCTGGAGGGATGCTGGAGTGGGATGGGGGGGGGGGGTCTGGAGCCTTGGTAGGAAAAAGATGGCAGAGTCATTAAAGTGGGGGGAGGGGGTCTCGTAGGAGCATGGCAAGGGAGATTTTCATTCTTAGGTCCCTAGCATTGGGGCTATCAATCACCAAGTGCCCTCTTCCCGAAGGTAAAAGGGAATTTTAACAATAGGGCCACTTAAGGGAGGCCTGTAAATAAGGGATACAGTTCTGAAATAGCCACTGTGTGCACTGAGAAATACTTTTTTTTAAAAGACTCGATGCGGGGGTTCCATCAAGTTCGGATCGCTTTATCGTTATTCATGTAGAAGTAAGTGTGCGAGGCTTAAAGTAAGCCAACTGGTCAGACTGGCGTCATTTCTATTTATGCATTATAACTGCTGTTTAACCTCGTTATTCTACACTTATCTGGTGAACGGCGAAATGCACAAGGAAACTAGCGCAATGAAATGTCTATGCTTATCCCAGGATTCGAACCTAGAGCTCATGGGCTGGTGGTGCAGCACGCTATCCAATCCGGCATGCTGCCCGCCAACATCGTTAATCTTCTATATATACGTATATGTATGTATATATGTTTCTTCCAGCATAACTCTCGAACGGCTGGAGGAATTTCAACCAAACTTGGTACACATATCACTTGCAATCTGGAAATAAATACTGTGTGGGTAAGATACCCCTGGCGCACCTAGGGGTGGGGATGGGAAGGGGTGACATGTAAAAATAATCGAAAACGACCGATATAATGTGGAATCCATATTTTTCTGGGTCGCTAAGATGAATAGTGACACTCCCAATGCCGTTCAACTCCAATTTCATTTTACACTATAGTTAGAATTCATTATTTTCCTGTCTAATAGAAGATTGGAATAAATAAATACCCGGGCAACATCGGGTAATCAGGTAAATAGTTATAACATAAAATTGAAGGACAAATCGAAATTCGAGCAGAAAAGCTTCTCGTGTTTCTCTATCCCTCTCTCTTCTTCCTTCTCTCTCTCTCTCTCTCTCTCTCTCAATCCCTCGTGGTATCTTCCTTCTCTCCCGACGCACGCATGCTGCTATCGACAATACTGTCGAACACATAGGCAGAAATTCAGTTCAGATTGGACGTCCATATAGCGCTACTAATGATGTGTATATCGAGATACGTCTGCCCATAAACAAAAGAACATTCGGCCAAAACCTTTCGCGCATCTTCACCTCCATCCCTTCAACTATGGTCATAAGGGAGAATGCTCCTCCACTCTACCCCTGCCTTCCAAGCGCGGGTACGAAGCGGTTCTGCACAATGTCGGACCGGAACCTTTATTCTCAGACAATTTAAATTCGGTCCAAGTTGCGCACCGTTTCATTTCTATACGAAACTTGACCCTATTTAAACTGAACCGGAAAAAAGGTCCCTGGGCAGTTTTTAAATTGATACGGAAAAAAGTTTCCGGTCCGAAATGAAATACTTTTACAGATAAAAGTCTTTGGTCCAGAATCAATTCACGCTTGCTGATTCTCTCTCCTGAGCAGGAATTGAATTTATTTAAAATTCCTAGACCTTTTAACAACCCGGCTTTCAAGTTATTAACTTTCATTTTATTATACTTTTAAACCGGACACACACTAGCATTTACGTGCTTCAAAGAATTGGACATTGAACGGAACAGGTTAACATGTTTCAAGATGGCGGACTTTACACCCACGACAACTTTTGTAAATACACTTGTCGAGGTTGATGCGTGTTATCATAGTTATCCAAAAGTGTCCAGTACTTTGTTCTCACCATGTACTGTGCTAGGGAGAGCACTGAAATTGGGCATGGTCCGTTTCGAGAGAAAACTTCTTCCCTCTTGTCAACACTACAGGTTCCTCCCCCTTCCCCCGCCACTCACGCTGGCAGACCACATCTCTCTGAAGACTCAACCGCGGTCTGCCAATTCCCTTTCTTCCTTTTTCTCCTCCTAGCATCCTAGAAAACCCTGTTATTTTCGCTTCAATTATCACCCTCTCTCCTCTTATCATCTGCACTTTCTTTTCTTGCCTTCTTCATTTCCTCCCTGGTCAGAGACTCCAGAAACCTGCTTCAGATCTTTTTTCTCCTCCGGAGTGTGTTCTTCCTCAGGAGCAACGCTGGGGCAGCTCAAACGTTATTTAGAAAGGGGTCGGTATAAAACTTTAGAAGTTACGTGTAAAATGCGGAATTTATCTTCGGATGCTCCAAACGAATGCCGAGATGGTACCTTTAAAGTACAGGTGACCGCTGGGTTTCTCTAAGGTACGGATCTAAGGGGGGAGCGCAAATGACAACAACAACTTCTTCTCAAAGTATTGGCAACATAAACAACATATTATGTTTATTAGAGTTGGAAGTGGTGGTGGGGGCGGGGGAAGGAGGAACTAGCCTTTTGCAAGTTTTTTTCGCTTGGGAGATTTCTGTTCTTTCCACTTTAATATATTAGTATGTATTGTTCTCATACATTTTTCTTGTTTTGCATCATTCAACGTTTTCCAGCAAGGAAGACTTGTGAGTTTACTTACTTGAAAATGTACATAACGTTATCAAAATATTGCAAACAAATTACTGTGTCTATGCAGAAAGTGTGAAGTGTTGCAATGGTTCCGCGGCAGGAAAACTGTAAGAAGCGTGTTGCAAATCCCTTAAGACTCCGGTAAGTCGAAGTTCACTTTTTCAACAATATTCGCAAGGTGTCTGGAAGACATGCTAATTTATACATTATGAAAGACGACCGTGCTGAGATAAGCTGTTTCTTCTGAAAGACGATTGTGCCGAGATAAGCTGTTTCTTCTGAAAGACAATTGTGCCGAGATAAGCTGTTTCTTCTGAAAGACAATTGTGCCGAGATAAGCTGTTTCTTCCGAAAGACGAACGTGCCGAGATAAGCTGTTTCATCTTAAAGACGATTGTGCCGAGATAAGCTGTTTCACCTGAAAGACGATTGTGCCGAGATAAGCTGTTTCACCTGACAGACGATTGTGCCGAGATAAGCTGTTTCACCTGAAAAACGATTGTGTCGAGATAAGTTGTTTCACCTGAAAGACGATTGTGCCGAGATAAGTTGTTTCACCTGAAAGACGATTGTGCCGAGATAAGTTGTTTCACCTGAAAGACGATTGTGCCGAGATATGCTGTTTCACCTGAAAGACGATTGTGCCGAGATAAGCTGTTTCACCTGAAAGACGATTGTGCCGAGATAAGCTGTTTCACCTGAAAGACGATTGTGCCGAGATAAGCTGTTTCACCTGAAAGACGATTGTGCCGAGATAAGCTGTTTCACCTGAAAGACGATTGTGCCGAGATAAGCTGTTTCACCTGAAAGACGATTGTGCCGAGATAAGCTGTTTCACCTGAAAGACGATTGTGCCGAGATAAGCTGTTTCACCTGAAAGACGATTGTGCCGAGATAAGTTGTTTCACCTGAAAGACGATTGTGCCGAGATAAGTTGTTTCACCTGAAAGACGATTGTGCCGAGATAAGTTGTTTCTTCTGAAAGACGATTGTGCCGAGATAACTCTTTTCTTTTGAAAGAAGATTGTGTTGAGATAAGCTGTATCTTCTGCAGGGGCGGCGCCAGGAGGGCGCGAGGGGGTGCTTGCGCGCCCCTTAATTTTCTTCCGCACCCCCTACGTTCAACTGAAAACACTAACCTTTAGAGTGCCATATTATGTCATGTCGTCATATTGAGCGTCCGAATGTTAGGTACTGAAGTAAGACCATTATTATTGTATGGAACAGGAAAGCACTGAAAAAGATGCCGATATACATACTATCCTGTACTAGCGGCAGCCTCTATAAAGATCATCGGCCGTTTTCTTCTTTCGTCAGCATTGTTGTTATGGTTTTTTCTTCTTTTCTTTCTTCAAGTGGTCTGTTCGTGGTTTTTATAATTGCCTATAGCTTAATGTTTTTCTTTGTTTGTTTTTTTAAAATCAACAGTTTATTTTCCGTCTGCTTGTTCTTCCTCGCACTGGAGCAAGAATTTCAGCTGCTTTCAAGGTATCACCAGGTCATGCTCGGGAAATTATTTAATGCGAGTTGTAACGTGAAGGATAGTTTTCTTGTTAATACGTTCTATGTATTTGCTCCACGTAATTTCTAGTAAACGTACCATTTCAGGCTATTTTAAAAGCTGTTAGGAAGAGGCTCAATGTTCACTAAATTTTACAGTTCGTTGTTGGGGATAGTGCGGAAGAAGGGATTTTAACGAACACGAAGTTGCTGTGCACTTCACGTTTTGTCCTCAAGTGGCAGACGGAAGGTATAATGTACTATGTATTGAAACTCCATTGGTTACATTGAAAAGGTTCAAAATTTGTGTTTTTAAAGACTGCAACGTGTATCTCAATGTTTACACTGTATGACCACTTTCATGGAGTACGACATTTAATACACATCATCATGGACGTCCATAGGAAGGGCAGGGGGAGGGGGCACAGACTGCCTGGAAAACTAATGCCAATCTAAAGTTATATATTTCACACGTCACATAATATAATTTCAGTCAGTAATTTATGTTATCAGTGGCGGCGATTAGGGGTGAAGTTGCCCCCCGCTTTTTGCTATTTTTGCCGCCCCCGCACTATGCTAAACAAGGGAAAGTACGCTATCTTTGCCCCCTCCCAGTTTTGGCACCTTGCTCCCCCAGTTTTTAAAGGTTGCACGCGTGTCTCATGTTTTCTTTATTTTCAGCATCGCACCCCCTAAATTTCTTTCCGCACCCCTAGATGAAAAATCCTGGCGCCGCCGCTGATCTTCTGAAAGACGATTGTGCCGAGATGTGAAGGAAATATAGCGAACTATATTTTATATAACCTTGAGGATTTAAATTCAGCCCTTAATCCTTGATAAGTTACTTTCAGCAAATCTTTATTGTTAGCAAAATATTCATTCTCTTCAAGACGTCAGTAAATGTTGCGACAACAATATCGTCTCTAAATTAAGAAAAAATGCAAGTCTTTCTAAGCAAGAACTTTACATCATAAAAAAGGCTATAACAAAATATACATGATCGAATTGAGATTAATTTAATAGCGTTGCTGCGAGAGAGAGAGATGCGATTCAGTGGTGTGGGGCGACCAACCCAAGGCCTGAATCCACTTTCTCCCCTCCCGTGGGGCCGTCTGATAAATGTGGCTGCTTCATTACGCTGGATGTGAAATTCATAGGCTGGAGGCATCTGAAGTGGGATCTAATCATGGAGGCCTTCCGAGAGATCCCTTCGCATCAAAATCGCTGGAGCCGGGAGCGTCTTACTTGGCGGAACATAAAATGTCAGCGAGGCTATTAAAGCCACCCTGCCCCGTGAAACACGCATGCCATTAGAAGGGTATTTTTTTCTACCCTTAAGGACGAAATTGGTCTACACGAGGGAGGGGTGCGCGGAGACATGCTAATTTATACATTTTTTGCCTCAGGTGTTGCTGAAATAGAGCATTTGGTCAGCTTAGCACAAACGAGAGGTACAGATCTGGCAAATGAGTATTATAGATTACACTCGACTCACAAATAACTGTTTAGATTTAAGTAGACAAATACTTCTGTTATCAGTTCAAGGTAAGATCAAGAAGAGGCAATAGTTTAAAAATTCAGATTAACATTGATCATTCCTACTTACTGAAGTTTAACAAAAAAGACAACAGAGTATAGCTTTCCCAAAATGCAACTAGCTTCTCTCAGTCTTCTGCTCACCTGCAAAGAGCATAAACCAGTTTCCCTTTGCACACTTGCACGGAGCATAACATCTGCTTCCCCTTGCTCACCTGCACGGAGCATACAATCTGCTTCCCTTGCTCACTTGAACGGAGCCAAAAACAGCTTGCTCACCTGCACGGAGCATAATACCTGCTTCCTCTTGCTCACTTGAACGGAGCATAATACCTGCTTCCCCTTGCTCACATGAACGGAGCATAATATCTTCTTCTCTTGCTCACTTGAACGGAGCATAATATCTGCTTCCCTCCCCTTGCTCACTTGAACGGAGCATAATATCTGCTTCCCTCCCCTTGCTCACTTGAACGGAGCATAATATCTGCTTCCCTCCCCTTGCTCACTTGAACGAAGCATAATATCTGCTTCCCTCCCCTTGCTCACTTGAACGCAGTATAATATCTGCTTCCCTCCCCTTGCTCACTTGAACGGAGCATATCTGCTTCCCTCCCCTTGCTCACTTGAACGCAGTATAATATCTGCTTCCCTTCCCTTGCTTACTTGAACGGAGCACAATACCTGCTTCTCCTTGCTTACTTGAACGGAGCGCAATACCTGTTTTCCCTTGCTTACTTGAACGGAGCGCAATACCTGTTTTCCCTTGCTTACTTGAACGGAGCACAATATCTGCTTCCCCTTACTTACTTGAACGGAGCACAATACCTGTTTTCCCTTGCTTACTTGAACGGAGCACAATACCTGCTTCTCCTTGCTTACTTGAACGGAGCACAATATCTGATTCTCCTTGCTTACTTGAACGGAGCGCAATACCTGCTTCCCCTTGCTCGCCTCCTCCTGCTCACTTGAACAGAGCATAAAACACACTTCCTCTTGGTCACTTGCACGGAGCATAAACCTGCTTCTCTGTTGTATAGCAAGAAACATGAAGCAGGTGCGGTGCATCTGCTGCAAGAGGAAAGTATTTACTTATTCACACATCACATATCACTCCTTTTAGCAATATCACGGTGCACGTAAGTAAATTTTGCATTCTTGACTTACGATGCTTAACCAATGATTCTTTGATGTACTGGTAGAACACATGCAGAAGGAAATTGGAAGTACCATAATATGGAAATAGCTTTGAAGAGTTCATTTAGGGGTGAATACATTTCGTACGTGTATGTAGCCCCATAACCTTTTCTGTACGAGTAAGTAAGTTTCGAAAAGCGCGTACCGTGGATGTGTAAACGTCGGTTGAACTCCTCATTGAGTACGCAGAGCAACTTGTTCATGAGCAAACAAGAGCTCGCGCTCTAGGCAACGAGAAATCTCTATTAACCGCAGGAACAAACATTAGTGTTTTCAGTGCGAAGCAGTGTAGGGAGCTCAGCAGTGCGTCAATGCTTAAACTAGGGAGGAAAGCCACCGTTTTATCTTCGCAGAGGCTTCAACCCCCATCGCCGTCCGTTAATCCCCGAGCCTCTTCCTCCGTCTTGGTTGCCATGGCGACCACCTTGCGTCTTCCAACTCCCAGGTAACTAGCGGAGACGAGGCCAGCAAGCAAACAAGATGGATGTGAGGCCGGCGTCACGTGAAGTGATGGCAGAGGATGAAGGGGAGGGACGGAAAAGTTTCGGCGAAGACAAACCTAAAGCCTGCTCCTCTGAAACTTTCGGAGCGATGCTTTTCTTTTTGGCTTGGTCGTGGCGTGATGTAGTGCGTATTGGCACCAGAGGCAATTTCATGGATCGGTGGACCCTGTCGGGTGACCTGTCTTTGTTTTGGCTCCTGAAGAACTTAATAAGAGCTTCTCGTCTACCAGGTAGTGTTGTGTACAGGCCAGACTTCCTACTAGATTCCCTTTCTCGTTAATATTTGCAGTCGTCTCGATGGCTAAGCGCGTTCATTGTTTGGGTCAGAACAGACGGTCTCGTGTTCGAATCCTAGGTGTTCCGTTGCGAGTATCCCTCCACTCGCTTCATCTTGGTTAGCAACGTAAATTGAGAATAACACAAGTGTGCCTTTATATTTGTCGTTTGCGATGATACCAAGGGTGAGCTCCAGTCCACGCTTTTGCCCATCCAAAAACCCTGCACGGGAAATTTTGAAAACATTGTGATCATAAGATTCATATTCAGGGAGACACACACACACACAGAAAGAGAATGCAAGATTGAGATAGTAACAAGACGATGAAAGAAAATAAGTTAATGTAGACAAACACATGAGAGAAAGGAAAGAACCAAAAGTAGGCAAATATAAAAAGAAAGAACAATAGAAGAAGAGCGGAAGAAACAGAAAGGAAAGAAACCAAACTAAGGAAATATGAAAGGAAGAAAGATCAACAGGAGAACAGAGGAAGAAAGTAAAGAACAAAATTAAGGAATTGTAAAAGGAAGAAAGAAAACAGGAGAACAGAGGCAGAAAGAGAAAACAAAATTATGGAAATATGAAAGGAAGAAAGATCAACAGGAGAACAGAGGAAGAAAGGAAAGAACAAAATTAAAAAATTGTAAAAGGAAGAAAGAAAACAGGAGAACAGAGGAAGGAAGAGAAAGAAAACAAATAAAATTAAGGAATCAGGAAATGTAAAAGGAAGAAAGAAAACACGAGAACAGAGGAAGAAAGAGAAAAACAAAATTATGGAAATATGAAAGGAAGAAAGATCAACAGGGTAATAGAGGAAGAAAGTAAAGAACAAAATTAAGAAATTGTAAAAGGAAGAAAGAAAACAGGAGAACAGAAGAAGAAAGAGAAAACAAAATTATGGAAATATGAAAGGAAGAAAGATCAACAGAGGAAGAAAGGAAAGAACAAAATTAAGAAATTGTAAAAGGAAGAAAGAAAACAGGAGAACAGAGGCAGAAAGAGAAAGAAACCAAACAAGATTAAGGAATAAGGAAATGTAAAAAGAAGAAAGAAAAACATAACAGAAGAAGACAAGGAAAGTAGGTGAAGTGGAAACACTGCAAGGGACGAAAGTAATTTTCCAAGATCAAGATGAAAACAAGAGACGACAACGAGACACATGCACTAAATTAAACTTAATCCGGCATAATTGCAGGTAAGTGTTGATTGTTGTTTGAAACTAGAATCTACGTTACATTGTCCATGAAGGCTGTGACTGTGTAGCTTATAATATGAGGCCCCACAACTTCCATATAGCAGTTACGTTGAATGGCACAGCTTATATCACGTGCACTGTATTCCTACGCGCAAGAATGCTGCACAGCTGCCATTGGAATATCTAACGAGTTTCCTAACAAAGTACGTGTATCTGTTTACAGCGGACAGAATATTTTTTGCGGGCAGAAAACGAGGCGTGAGAAAACAAGCTAGCGTACCATTGGTCTACGCCTCATTCTAGTCTCAAATTTTTAAAGAGCCATTTTGTAGTAATATTTAATGAAACTGCGAGAAATTTTTCTTCGGCTCAATTCTCCCCTCAAGACAGGTGCACAAAGCGCATTTACTTCCTCATGAGGACGCTGCCTGTCGGTCGTGACCACTAGGCTATCCTCCAACGGTCAACGAGCACTCGAAACATGCCCCGTCACTTAGGCCTCTCGACCGGACTCCTCCTTCGCCGGGCCGCTGAGGGGAAAAAAACGCTAGACGAGCACCGAATCAAGAGTCTCAAGTGACTCTCATATTGCAAAGAGTTCATGACGCGAGTTTGTGGATCGAGGGCACGAAAGAACTCAAGAAGATGATGATGTCATAATTTTTCTTCAGTTAACCTGAGAAGAGAAGACGAATCGTGCAGGCAGACTAGAATTTTACACCTAGGTTTCGACAGTATTTTTAAAATATTATTTTTCCAAATGGGAAGTGACAGTAGGGTGCCCGCAGATAAGATAAGTACGAAAAAGGGGTTATAATTGACACCTCGTGGAATAAGGAAAATTTGTCTATTTATTGTTTACTTTTTCATCCTCTCTTGTATTTACATCTAACCATCCGTCTTGTTTCTCAGTTTTGTGTATTTCTTAATCACTTCTGTTTAATCCCAAATTATTTACATTGTTCCCCCTCTCTCTTCCCTATTTCTTTTCTCTTCCTTTTTTCTCTTTTTATTTTTTCTATTTCTTTTTCTCTCCTTTCTTATTGTATTTTTCTTTCTCTTTCCCATTTTTCTTTGATCTCCTTAATTTCCTTCCTTTTCTTCACCTTAATTCCCTTCTCTTCTCAATTCCCTTCCTTCTCTTCTCAATTCCCTTCCTTCTCTTCTCAATTCCCTTCCTTCTCTTCTCAATTTCCTTGCTTCTCTTCTCAATTTATTTCTCACTCTTCTTCTTAATTTCCTTCTACCTCTTCTTAATTTCCTTCTCCCTCTTCTTCATGCTCTTCTCCTTTCTATATTTCTTTCCTTCCTCTTTCTAAACTAAAGCTCTAAAAACTAGACTTCCTGGCGCAACAGCTCTCAACCGGCCAGGGCCTGCCAGATAGGCTTTTGCATTGGGTGACGGGTGGTCAGCGCTTCGAGTCCCATTCCCGCGGTATTCTGGTTTTCGAAACCGGAGAAAATATTGTCCTCACGACGCTGGGTCAACGCCGAAATTTTGAGTAGCTCCTACTGGGAATCGAACCCGGGACTGATCGTACCAAAGGCAAGAGCGCTAATCATTTGGCTACGCGGGAGCCCTCTTTCTCTCTTCTTTATTACTTTTTCTTCTCTCCCTTTTCTATATTCCTTTCACCTGTTTAGAATACCTGACTAGGATATTAACAATTAAGACATGATATTTTACATTAGTTTCCATGAAATATCTTCACCTCGCAAACAACTGTCCTTCGCCAGTATGACTCCTGCAAGATCACAGATTATAAACCATCATTTAAAGTGTACTTACTTTGCAATTTGTCGCGCATCGTACAACACCATGATAATGACAATATTGTTTCCTTTAATATCGTAAACAGATTAGATCATACACAGTGATGTTAAAGGTAGCTTGCGTGAACCTTCGGCCTTTCTGTTGCCTACGAAGGTTTTGTCGTTGTCACCTTTACTCTAAGGTATACGTTCAATTTGTAACTATCGCAAACGCGGCGATACGTTTCTCTAAATAGGCACCTAGGGAGCTTCACAATAGTGCTGGGCATTTACACAGGTTCATCGCACCCTCCTCCTTCGCATACACTTGAGTAGCTATGTTCATAATTTTCAACAAGAAATGCAACGTATAGGACAATGAAAATTTCAATTATTTCCCCCACTGCCAAGGCGCTAGTCTGTGTTTTCAAGTTTTTACTGCGTAGTTGTCTGAAAATACACAAACAGTTTCTAACATTTAATCTAGTTTTTGTAACCTTGGAAATGCAAGGTTCGTTTTTAAAAAATGTCACCCGGTTGTTGGCAAGAAGTATAGTTTCCTTCACGAGTCGAGAAACCAAACGAGATGATGATCTAGCGGTCTAGGATATTACTTTTTAACTTATTCCAGGAGGATGTTACTTTATAGACCTACACAAAGCACACGAACAGAAAGGAGAGAGGTCAACGAAAAAATGTCAGACCAGGAATGCCAAAATGTGGCTTTAAATACTGAACATTATGTTAACGAAGGTGCTATTTCATTGTCGGTAAGAAATGCATGGGAGTATAAATAGATAACTCCAAAACACAGATTTTCTTTTAATATTCGCGCGCGCGTTTTGAGAGAATTTAAATAAAAATAGCAGCTTACGCGTAATTGTGCCTAATGCCCCTAACTTCTTCATTGCGGACAAGCATTAAAGTTAACTTTGCGATACCTTATTTGAAAAGATCTATCCCTTTATTGTAAACAGCTATGACGTAATGCTGGTAGAATCCCTGGATGCAAGAAGAGCGATATCCTCATGTGAATTTATGAGATTTACGTCCCGTGAAATTGGGGTTTATGGCTGTGTATAATCACCCCCCTCCCTTCCTCGTAGCTATTTGCTTGCCGAGGCGTAGACCTTCGCCCTTTCGGCTGCCTACCAAGGTTCCATCTCTGTGACCTTCAATCTCGTAAGGTGCACGTTCAGTTTGTAACTAGCGCCAACGTGGCGGTACGTTTCTCTAGCGCCTGGGAAGGTCTGTTACTAATACTTGTAGGTCTAGCTCCACAATCCTGCCGAGAGTTACATATAGTTCAGCGAGTTGGAATGTAAGTGTAAATAGAATGGCGCAAGGGTTCTCGCGGCATAACTAGCTGTAACCTATGCTACATAGTATACTTATTCTAACTCGTTAAAAGGATTATACAATAAAATGCAAGGAAAGGTACGAGTTTACGTGATTAAATCCAAGGACAGCAAATGTGTTTGGAGTTCTGCACATGCGGAAAAGAAGTTTCATCGTGTAACGTGGATTTACAACCAAATTAAAGAACTTTACATGAGGAAGGAGTGTTTTCAGATCTGTAGAAATCTAATCTCCAGCATTACACCGCCGCTAAATCACGGCTCAATAACAGTCTGGTTTCATATTAAAGAGGATCGTATTGCTGTATCTCCTCCCTCTGCCCGAAGGTCGAGAATCATCTCCTTTATTCAATCTCATTCTCTCCTGCTCACCTGACGGCTGCTCCTATTGTGCTCTCTCTACGTGTAAGGTCGGTCGATAAGGTTAGCTTTATTCTTGCATGGCTTTGTGAGGCTTATGCCATTGTGCGGCTAAAAGCTTATCCGCCACTGTGTTTCGTACAAAACTGTGCAAATGGCGCTGTGGTTAAGTTCGCAAAGCTCATGTTTATTCTTGGTACAAGCGAAACTCTGATGTCAAAACAACTTTGTGAAGTTTGCGGGGACAAATCTACGAGGGTTGTTCATTTATTCACGTCGTGTCGTGAGCTTACATTTTATTGGGTGGTGTGACCTGTATACATGAAACGAATAAATGGACAAACACAATGACATACTCATGCCTTAGGTATAGTGCAGGTCAACACAATATTCCTTCATAAACATTATTTTTTTGTTCTTGATATGTTGAAGCATTATTTTAGACAATCACGGAACTACGAATGTTTGATATTCTCAGTATTTTTTGCCTTAAAAAGTGCAAAATATGTCGAAATTCGCCAAAAATAGAGAAATCATGTTAGTTAATAGGTATCAAAAAACTTGATCACGACTATCATTGCACAAATTTAACACTTCCTTGCAGCAATTCATTTTTTCTCGGGGTCATCGCGTTTGTGAAAATCAAAGTCCATACTTTTGACTGTTCATTAAAAGCTGTACGCTCTCGTTACTTTGCTTTAAATTAAAACAAAAAAAAGTTGCTAGGAGAACTTACTGAGAAAACCAAAGACTTCAAACGAGAGAAGTAAAAGATGACAGAGCAAAAATAACAAAACTTAATTAATTTTTATAAAAAAACTCAATCCTAACCGAGTTTTAAAGAGAATAGTTTTGGTACCCGGGCAACAAATGAAAATGGAATTTGGAGAGAGAGAAAGGGAGAGAGAGGGGGGGATCCTATTAAATACGACGTTCTTGGAAGAAAAACAAATGCATGAAAAATATCCAGCAGATTTATTCAAGGTTAGGCTCTCGTTGGTAATGTTTTCCTGAATTATAACGAATCCATTTGTATGAAGAAGAAAAATATGACAACAGGGTTGGTTCCAGAAATTAGAAAATGCATTCATTGAAGATGAATATAGTTACATTACATCTTCCTTCTTAATGGAGCTGCATTTTCTCCCGAATTCTTTCAAAAGGATTCGAATAATGAGATGAGAATGAGAGACTCTCTGTGTCATTTGAGACTTGATGTGATATTTTATCTGGGCCAAATTTACTATACCGCCACTTCGTGATACCTTCAGATGTACCAATCGTGTATCATCCGATTTTTCACAGAAAATTCATATGCTTATAAGATACTCGGTGGCTCAGTGTGACTGCTCGCGAAGACTTTAGTTCGTTTTCCAGGATGGGTGATTTCAGGAGGAAAATTTTCCGGTATTGCCCTGTATTGCTTTGCAGTTTAGCAGCCTCCCCCCAAAAAAAATTGGTGCCTGGGGCCATCTTTGGGAGTAAAAGCGGCTGGAATGTGATGCTCGTCACACCACCTACACAAATGGTCGAGATTTTGAATGTGTGGAACCGTACATCCACCCCACCCCTTCATCGCCATTGGTTCCCCATTGTATTGCATTGCCCAAGAGTTAGGGTTACAACCTTAATTACATAGTCGGCCCATTAGTGGAATTAAGAATCTGTGCTGCGTTGTTGCATACACGTAAACAATAAAATCCCGATTTTCGAGGCTCGTAGCGTCGAAACGAGATGTAAAGACATGAAGGAAATTTGTTTGCCTTAATGACCTCTAGACGCTGCGAAAGTTTGTTTGGTAACACGTTGTACAGTCACAGACACTTCTGGGTTGTAATGATCCCATTGAAAGTAAATAGCGTTGCTACAACCCAGAAGTGTCAGTGACGTACTTCACGGCTTGATACGAGACAGAGGCTTGCTCTTCGAGACCGAGAAACTACAAAGTATTGCCTCGATACTATTCCTGGAAGATATTATGCTGCTTTAATATTCTTATCAAGAGGCTGCTTGGAAAAATAGCCTCCCATTAATTGAATTCTTTAACGAACTATCTTTGTAAACATTTCACCACTATATCTAATTCTCTGCCTTTATTGTGATTGGGTAAGGCAAAAATAACTTGGTACATTGTCCAAAGGAGAGGCTATTAATCACAATTTGTTGCGTGGATGCCTATGCTCCACATGTAGCTAGCTATACGTATATTAGAAAGCTACGAATATGCATTTTATACAGCTTTGGTCGAGCTCTACAGTTACCATCTCAGCGAATCCAAACGTTTCTAGCTCCACCATGCGGGTGGCTTCAAAGATCGGTCGCGAACCTGAGACAATGTGCACAACAATTAGCAAAATGAGTGCATAATTTCAATGCCATTTACATTACAATGAGTGCTCGGTCTGAAGTTGGTGTTGTATTTCTCATATGTACCTCGAAAGTGAGATCCTATCATCAACCAATAAACGTCAACTGCTTCAATCTTGCATCTATAAGCATCTTTTCCACAGGGTAGCGGCTACAGCATTATTCATTACTACACGCATAAAAGCACACAATACATTTCAAGTACTTACAAATCCAGCACCTCCCCCACACTTGATATGCGCTTGGAACGAAGTTTACATACCTGAAAGAGAAAAAGAATATCTTAAAATAAAATAGGTATATGCCTTTGGAGTAATTTAGAACTGATTGCAATACCAGCGTTCCGAAAAATAACCACAGTAATCCATGTTTACAGATGCTTATTTTCATATATTTAAGAACCCAAGCATGTTGGAGTGTAAATATTAAGTAATTAAATCTGCTGTTCGACCGCGGAAGACAAGCCTAGCTCCAGTGGACCATTCCAAACGCGAAAGGGGAAGTAGGTAGCAATGTGTGGTGAAACTATGCCGTCAATAATATTTCGATTATATGCGTCCGGTTTCTTTATTATCGCCAGTTTTTTTTTTTTACTAGGACAACGTTATACTTTTGAAACTTCAATGTTCACAAGTTGCAGACGATTGCCATGGAACATATTTTCCCTTTCTGCTTTCTTCTTGCAATCATCGCCCCTACTTTGACACTGGATTCGCCCAGTTAGCGCATGCGCCCTTGCGTCGGTTTTCGTAACTAACGCAAGGTGGCTGTAGAACTCGAATCTGCTTCCAACGCCTTGTAGTTAGGCAAGCAACACAACACAACGAGGGGATCTGGATAAGGAAGAAGTCAAATGAGTTCTGAAGCGTCATTAACAGTTTGCCATCTCTACTATTCCGTGGTGAGGCGAGATGCCGAACAATGGACTGTTTGAAGTCAGTGTATTACCATAGAAGTCAAAGAATTGAAATGTTTACGTACGAAAGAAGAATACTGTAAATTAATAATAATAATAGCCAAACCCCGTGTTGTAACATCCCTTCGAACCAAGCAGCTTTTCAGCGCATCGAGTCCCATCGCCGCTGTTTTCCGGATATCCAGACCAAAGTCCACTACTATTGGTTTCTAGTAGCTCGCCAATAGGAGCTTCAACGGTGATCGAACCCGGGACCGCCGTAGCAAAGGCGAGAGCGCTAACCAATCCATTAAGACTTCGTGACGTCAATGACCAGGCGTGGAGCGATTCTCCTTCATGTACGTTCCATGTAGACTGCGGAGGTGGGGGGCAAATGGCAGAACGTTGATATTGATTGATTTACAATAACACCGTCATAGTCAATTTCGTAATATATGTTTAACATATGCATATTTACGAAGTAAATGGTCTTCAAGTTTACACAGCGATTTGTAATTACCAGATGCACGTTATATCATTTAAATGGACGGGTGTGGGCGTGTGTATTAATTCCATAGGTATATCTGATAATTGCTTTATTGCTATTTATTACAGCAATAACTTGTTAATGTAACAAACGTTTCTCTTCTGAAGTACCTGGTGTTTCATAAATAACTGAGGGGTTACAAAAAAGTAATGCAGTCCTCCTTTGTTTTGGACTGGTTTCTTCAACGAAAGTTCAATAGTTTAATTGCAATACATTTTTGTAACCCTTCAAGTATTTATGAAACACCTGGTATTCAATTTTAATCTTTATACAGATAAGACGTGAAAGTTAGAACTGCTTGTAAATGTGCCCTATTCAGTGTTTTATCAATTCTTATTAAAGTTGGGCGGATGACCAATCAAACGGAACTAAACGATGTAATCAAAGAGTTCCAGGTGGTGGAACATTACACAGTGGTTCGGATCCCACTTTAACCTGTATGAGCACAACGCGGGCTTAAAGTTTACCAAACCTTCGACAACAATAGGAAACCTGACTTGGAAATCTCGAACGCGCGAGAGGTAGAATGGGACAACAGAAATTCTCAGCCGAGGAAGTGCGGACGACCGAATGCTCCCCTGCAGCAAATCTCCTGCGACACATCTTCCTTTTCTCTCCAAGGTCTTAACTTCTTAGCCACTCGGTGCTCTGAGGAGAGTCTTCAGCGAAATCCCAGATAGAACCGTCGCTCGCCAATCGCTCGTCTCTGCCGAACCACGGCCGTCGATCGACGGAAGAAATCGCCATTAAGAGATTTAGACTCGCGGCGGACATTATGATACGGTCCGCTTGAGCGGGGTTGCCTAAGCCTATCTATTCCGTGAGGTTACTTATCACATCCACATCTACCACGTCCAAGACTCCAACCATTTAACTTTCTCACTATCAATTCCCCCTCACATCATAGAATCACCGTACGGTCGCGCCGGCGACAATTGTTTGGTCTCAATAAGTCAATCCTTGCTAGAAAGAAATAGTACAACCAAGTTTCAAATTGACTCTGATTTAAAATGAAAAATAAGAAATTCCAAAATTAGCCAATCTGAAGGAAAACCTCCTGTATTAAGCAGTAACGCAAAGTAGTTACTAAAAATCCTTTACTTGGCACTCGCGCCCTTTCCCTGTGTTATGCTTGACATATCTGAGAAATCAATTTGTGGCAAAACGTGAATGTGTCAATTCACCAACACACCTTTGGTTTACGAATTAAAACAAGATCCATATCACGCAGTATACATGTCCCTAATGCCAGACAAACATTCTGACATCTCTCTCACCTGAAAAAAGGTTTCGTAATTAGTAAACATTCACTACTTACAAACTAGACATCATTCATGTGTATCTGGGTGAAATCTAACTCACAGGAATGTTCAATACTTTATTCACATTAGTGACGAATGCGAGTTTACACCAAATTTTGCAATTATTTTAAGTGACAGACTTTTGATAACGAATAAACAATTTTCGTGTAATTAAGTCTCGACTTGACAACTATGACGTTAATTTTAACGTACTAATGACATCAAATGAAAGAACACCTGAGGTACCTCCTTTCATAAATAGACTGAAGTGATATTTAAATGTCAGACATATTTTTTATATTCTGATCGACCAGCTGGTGCACCTAGCTTAACAACACAATACACCCACAAACTGGAAATTACCAAATGACCTCATATCACGTGAAAGTGGGTTACAATGTATATATCCAAAGTCAATTGTTCCTTTTAATAGCCAATTATATCTGAACTGTCCGTGCACTGGACATTACCCTAACCCAACAGCTTTGGTGCCAATTGCTCGTGCTCGAACAACGCGAGGGAATGCATGCGTGACGTCACTTTAACGTACGAACAAAATAATGCTGATTTCTGTTCCGATTCTTCGGTTACTCACTGCGGAACCTTTTATACGTAGTTTAATTTCAATCTACTTGAAGTGAATTTTCTCAACAAAGGATATCCTTTCTCTGGTCAATATGGCGGCTTCCGTTGAGCCACATGCACGTCTGGATTTGAACTTAATAATGCGTACCAGTATCGTGAATGACACGATGGACAGTTAGTTCTATAATTAGTAATTGTACGTGGCGTTTATTTTATATTCTTTCGTCGCGACCAACATGAAAGTAATTTCACCCGACGTCGATTCCTCTTTTCGATCGTCGTTGCACTTGGAAAAAACAAAGGCCTTACCTCGTGGGCGGGCTCTCCTCTGTCTCCTTTCACGGTCCTTGCAGTCGTTACTCACTGCTTAAAACACCACAATCCATCTGGATTCCCATTTTGATGGTCACGAGTACTTTTTCGATCTCCTTTTTTGATCATTACCGTGCCAAACCACCCAATTCTGTTGCGTCGTTTTCTCGTCGACCAACAACTTTTACCTCCATCTTTTTGAGTGTGTTCATTGTTTCCTCCACGCCTGACGTAGTTTCCGAACACCTGATGACCAAACACTATCACACGTTCACACTTAAATCGCTTTAACATCCACAGGTTTCTAACTACGACAGGAGTGCGTGCGTGTGTGTTAAGGCATAATTAACAAATACTTATACCCAATCTTTAAAATCTTATTATTAGAATATTAGATATTTGATGTCCCCTTTTCCTCTTTTTTTTGATCACATCCGCCTCCCAGTTTCCGAACACTACTGTTTTTAACCGATTAGTCAGAATGTCCCTCATCGAGCGACAATTAGATTAAAAAATATTCACGCGAATTTAATAACAAATATTTGATGGTAGTTAAGTTTCTAATGAATAAACTGAAATTTCTACACAAAGTTTAATAATGTTTAATACTAATTCAATTAGTATTGGTTCCCTTTTTAAATTAACACAAAGAGCGATCTCTAGCGGTTAAATTTGTAACTTTGGCTTCCAGCTCAATTTATCCCCGTAAGCAGCTGCCCTCTCTCGGGAATTTCTCCGAGTTACGTATGCAATCACAGCACGGACAAGCAATCTTTACAGGTTAGGTTAGTTTTTTAACCATCGGAATATTGCTGCAGCTGACTCACGTTTCATCACCAAGGAAATTATGACTACAAACCGTCATAAATGGCGCTCAACATGGGCCAAACCCATTGCACCCCTTAACTCTATCCCAACACAGCTTTCACATCACATATTACAAATAAATAATTTTCTCTTTACCTAAGTATAGACATACACTCATATTCTGTACATTATTTACAACATTCTATTACAACACAGTTCACATTAGTCCCACCTCCAAAGTGAGAGAGATCCCAAATGCTTGTCTGACTTACGACTTTAGAGACTACTGAAGAACCAAGAAGCGAGGTGACAGGTCATCTAACTCTGTGCCAGCCCGCCGCGTAATCTTTTCTACTTGATTCTCATATCCGCCGCAGTAAAGATTTCACTTGGCCCACAAGAGTCAGTTGAGAGATCTGAATTCCCGCCGCTTCGCCCCTCATTTTGCCTCACTTCCCACAGAACCTCTAAGCCTGTGAGAGTCTGTCAAGTTAGGATTAACCTGATCATCTTTGATATAACCCGAATTCAACATTTTTGTGATCCATTGCATTTGCTTTTGCTGTGTGCATTTCCACAGCTTGCAGTTTTCCACAGATTGGTTTTCAACTCTCTCGCCGGTAACACAATCTAACAATGTCAATGTTGAATCTTGACTGTTATCAACACACCAATAAGGACCCAGAAACAAATCACAATATTTTCTTATTACTTTATTACCCAAATTACCGAGAGCATGATTCCTTGTGAAAACAAGATCCCCTCTGGCAATTTTAGAATGATTAATCCCTTTCTGATTAAGTTTCTGGAGTTTATCTCTCCGTTTGCCAATGCTAGCAAGATTTGCCATGATTAATTTTTTATCCCACGGAATGTCATCCTGAAACAGATCTTTCAATGCCACAGCCATCAAGCTCTTGTTCAAGTTCAATCTTAATTCCTCTGGGGAATACCCAGTTTGTGAGGAAATGGAACCGTTTAGAAGAAACAAAGCTTGTGATACCTTTTCCGGCCACTTGGCATGATTGTCTGAACATAAAACTCGCATCAGCCTATTCAATTCGGCATGATACCGTTCAACCATATTTGTGCTAGGATGATAAACCGGAATATATACAATTGCAACCCCCCAAGATTTCATGGTGTCTTGAAAGAGTTTCGATTTGAATTGAGGCCCATTGTCTGAAAAGATGCGATTCGGGACCCCCAAATGAACAAAATAACTGTTTACTATCTTGTTTATTATTGTTTTTGCATTGCTGTTAACTACGGGATACGCCACAAGATACCGAGAAGCAGAATCTAAAATTGTGAACAGGAATCTTTCTCTTTTTGGTCCAGATGCGAACGGCCCTTGCAAATCTACAAACAAATCTTCCCCCGGCCGATCCGAGACATGTATCCTGGCTACAAATCTGGAGGGGTGTTTATTAGGTTTAGTTCGTAGACAGACTTCACAATCTTTGACGTAGGATTTCACATCCGACTTCATTCCTTTCCAGAATAAAGACTGATATATACTGGTTAGAGTCTTAGCTGCTCCAAAATGTCCCAGAGTGTCGTGATAATGAAACAAAACTGTACCAATCAAACTCACCGGCACGCAGACACGAATCTTGGATGCGACATGAAAATCTCTGATAACCAGCACCTCATTATGTAGACAATAAATCTGATCCCATAATCTAGACCTAGAACTTCCTTCACCTTTCTTCCCCTTTAAGTGATCAATTATTTCCTTGAGCGCAACATCGTTCGATTGGGAAACAACCAACTCCTCAACTGAAAATAGTTTCTGATCTAAATTCATAGCTGTAACAGCGTTAATCAAATAACATGAATCTGGCATGTTGGGAAAGTTTCGACTGAGGATGTCAGCTAATATGTTATCGGATCCCTTACAATATTTGACTTCAAAGGAGTACTGCTGGATTTGCAGGAACCAACGAGTTAGCCTCGCATTCCACGAATGAGCAGATTCGAGCCATGTAAGTGATTTGTGATCCGTAACAATAACAAACTTTCTACCTTTAAGATAAGTGGCAAATTTACTAATCGTGTACAATATTGCTAGTACCTCTATTTCTGTGGAGGTGTACGTTTTTTCAAAAGGTCTGAGCAATCGGCTCACAAACCCCAGCGGTTTAACATCTCCTTCCTCTAATTGATAACAATATCCACCTACGCCAATTAGAGACGCGTCGGTTTGGATATATAACATTTTGTTAAAATCAGGATAATTTAGAGTCACATTCTGTGCTACTAAGACCTTTAGTTTTTCAAATGCTTCTTCAGCTCCTTCAGTCCACTTCCATTTAGTTTTTTGCTTCAACAACTCATAAAGTGGACTGGCCGTCGAGGCGAAGTTTTGTATATACTTAGACAACCAATTAAAACAACCCAAAACTCTCTGTAATTGCTTTAAATTCGTCGGCCTACTCAAACTAAGCACGCTCTCAACGTACGTAGGATCCTTCTTATACCCTCGCGTACTGACTAGGTGTCCAAGGAATTTCAACTCCTGAACTACGAACTTGCATTTGTCGATCTTCAAAGTGAAGCCAGCCTTATGCAATCTGTCTAGAACTAATCGCACATGTTCCAAATGTGACTCAAAGTCCCTTGACTTCACGATGATGTCGTCGACATATACTACCACAAAATCAGAATATGGTCCTAAAATTCGATTCATAACATCTACAAAGACTGCTGTACCATTGATGGATCCAAAGACGACCCGCTTAAATTGATACAGAACTCCCTCAAAGGAAAACGCTGTATATTTCCGACTATTTACGTCCAACGGAACTTGCCAATATGCGTTGCCCATGTCTAGAGATGTTAGAAACGTACAATCTTGAAAAGACGATAGCAACTCATCTACTTTCAAAGGAGCCAATTGTTTGAGTCTTACATGTTGATTTAATTTTTTTAAATCTACGCACAACCGGATATCCCCATTCGATTTCGGAACCACCAGAAGCGGAGAATGGTACTCTGAATCGGATAACTCTATTACATCCCAATCCAACATTCGTCGAAGTTGGTCCCTAACCTTTTCGCGATATGCCATGGGTATGGGGTAGTTTTTCGCCACAACCGGCTGATCCGTATCTAGTTCCATTTTATGTGTATATTCGGTACATAGCCCTGGCTTGTCTGAAAACATGACCATGTAATTTTTTATCACGTTTGTGAACAGAGTCTTTTCATGTTCATTTAGACAACTATCGTGATCCAATTTTTGCGCAAAATCAATCGCCCTATTTTCACCCATCTCTGGTTCAATTGTTAGTTCCCCTACACTTATATCCCCCAGTGGAGGATCCACTTGCTCTAAAGGCATAAACCTTTGAAAAACACGACCGTTAGGCGTATTATAGAAAAACGCATTTTGATCAAAATTTAACTCCCCTTGAAGATTGTAAATTACATCAAGACCCAAAATCAAATCTACATTCAACTTCTTGACAACTAAAAACTGGACATAAAGATTATATCCCCCTAGATCAATCTTCATTTGCGTGATACCTTCTACCACCTTTGATTTAGAACCTGAATAATCCACCAATTTTATGTTACGCGAAGATTCTAGCCTTGGCCTAGAAATCACAGAAGATATCCCTTTCCAAATGTCAAATGCCAAGACGCTGACCTCGGCGCCTGTATCACACAAGGCCTTATACTTTTGATCAAATATTTGAACCTCCACCATCGCAGAAGCCCTGTTATTAAAATTTGTATTCATGGGTACTTCTACACCAACTGATTCCCCCCAATCTTCTTCACTAAATTCATTCATAATATTTACATAATAAATAGCAGGATTATTCAATTTCCTCTCACCCCCTGCTTGCTGGTAAGAGTTCCTGCCCAGTTTCCCGAAGGATGTTGGCCACTGTTACTGTTGGTCACACCTTCTCTTTTAGCAGTTCTAGTTCCGTAGTTTGAATTTCCTTGATTAGATACGAAATGACCTAGCCCCGAAAAGACTCCCTTTTGCTTAAGATAAGCCAAGACCCTGATCATTCCTTCCCTATTCCAATGAACCTTATCGACTCTTCCTTTAGAGGGATTTCCAAGGAATTCCTCAAATAATTCCATTTTAATGTTCCCCTTTTCATCAAAGAATATATGTGTAATATCGTAGACCTTTACTGAATCCCCATTATGGAATGAAAGAATATGTTTATTCACTTGTTCCCATCTTATTCTACCATACGTTGAATCAACTAGCATTGTCCGCGGTATAGCAGGTAAAGTGATCCAATGGATTTCTTTAGTTCTGGCCTTAAGTAAATTTAACGTCTCAGTAAGATCACGTTTAATTTTATCCACAGACATAAACTTCATGACATCGTTAGTGCCTATCATTACCACGACAGAGTCAGCTAACTTCGTACATGTTTTAAGTCGTTCATTTAGTTGCTCGCTAGTCTGTCCACTCACTGACAACCCTATCCTCCTCACACCATCATTTTCAAAATTCACATGATAGCCCCCAAATTTCTCTGCCAACCTGACCATCAAACTGTCCCCTAGTAACTGTTTGCCTTCCAGAACCGGTTTAAAGGATTTTTCACCCTCACCGAGACTAGCCTTATCAGTCACAGAGACCTGGTTAACAGGAGGATCATTCCTAAACCAACTCATGTCACCCCCTACGGCATGAGTTGTTCGCCATTTCCCGAACTTGTACCATCCGAAGAATGCCCTTTATTTCGCGATCGTCTGAAGCTTTTTGGACTAAAGCGTAACCTGTTATTGCTATCGTTTTTGTTCGTTGTCCCCTTCGAGTCACTTTTCTCGCTTGGAGGCGACTTCTCCAAACCTGGGACAGACAACGATACCTTATTTATCCCTCCTTTGAAGGTTTTTGGTTTTTGACCAAGAGTGAGCTCCCTCTTTGACCCTACTTCCTTCAATGATTCAAAATTTTCAATCACGTGGATTGCATCAGAAAACGTGCTCACATCTTGCATGACAAAATGCTCTCGCAATCGGTATGGTAACAAGGTACCCACTTGAGCAATAATATGCGATTCCTCAGCTTTTGGCTGTATTGATCTCAATAACTTAAAGTTTTTAGAGAAAAAATGCAGCACTGTATCATCCGAAGACCTAACATACGGTGAGTTCAATATTTTGGCTAGGCACGAACTCCGCCAACGAGAGCTCTCATAATGAGCTATGAACTCCGCTTTGAATGAGACGTAAGTGTCTAATTCTAACTTTCTATTATTATACCATAATTTAGCACTTTCCGTTAATAGTTTAGGTACATATTGGAGGTAAGCAGGTTCATCTATCCCATACAGTTCCAGAAGCTCTTCAACCTTCTCTATGAACTCGGTAGGTGTCACATCAGTGATTAACCCATCAAATTTAGGAAATTTCAAAAGATCCTGTGGCTTAACCGTTAACACCTTTGAATGGTGAGAGCTGACCTTTTGGTCCTCTTTCAAACCCACCTTATCTCCCTGACCTAGACTCTCCTTAGAATCTTGCTCTTTTGTATACCTACATTTATTTCTCTTGTGTCTTGTTTTAAGATAGCCCTTCTTTTTGCAACCCTCATCCCTTAAGGATATCTTTCCAATCTCGTCTGAAGAACCTACACTAGATGTTCTAGAACGTACATTTTTTACTCTCTTATGTGAGCCCAGAAAACCATCCGACCATGAGCTTTCGGTAGAAGTGGCTTTATCTGCCCTACCCCTCTTATGACCCACAACATTTTCCTGAAACGATTCCCTATTATCACCAACTATTATTCCCCTCTTCTGACTACTGTCACCACCCACATTCGGCTTAACTTCCCATTTAGACATTGCATTTACCAAGATAGACATTGTTGTCTCCAACGCTTTCAATGTCGACAAGATACTTGACGAAACTACTTCCCCCCCCAACTGAGATTGGCCCTCAAAATCAACAACGCCAAGAGAAGAGTCTTCCTTTTTTATGGAATTCACCTCCTTAACACGAACATCTAGTGGTATCTGTCGATCCGAACCTTCTCGTACCAACCCACTCTTCTTCACATCTGTACACTCCTGCACTTTTATCTCCAATCGCTCCCCCCAATTCCTAATCTGTTCCACCTGATCTACTTTCAACTGTTCCACCACCTTATACACCCCTTGCACTTCAGATTCTAGCTTGTCCGACAAAACATCATATTTTCTCTCCACGGCTTCAGCTCTCGTCATACATTCAACCCTATACTGAGACAAACTTAATCGTAGATCTTCCCCCCTTTGCCTAAGTTCTGCCACATTCTCATTTGTGCTTCTCTGAAGCTCAGCTATGTCCGCTTTTAATTCTCCATTGAGAATATTAAGCTCGGTTTTCAACTGATCATTACTATCCCTTGATCTCTGCTCACTAAGTTTCATGAACGCCAAAAGTGACTCTAAAGTCACCGGACCTTCTTCCGTACCCATTTTAACAATGGAAGCAAGAATGTGTAGAATTTAAAATTCCCTCAAATTCCACCCTGAAATTAACTATCCCTCCAGCAAGCAAGACTATGAGAACTCAACAAACTAAGTCTCATAATCTTATGATACGGTCCGCTTGAGCGGGGTTGCCTAAGCCTATCTATTCCGTGAGGTTACTTATCACATCCACATCTACCACGTCCAAGACTCCAACCATTTAACTTTCTCACTATCAATTCCCCCTCACATCATAGAATCACCGTACGGTCGCGCCGGCGACAATTGTTTGGTCTCAATAAGTCAATCCTTGCTAGAAAGAAATAGTACAACCAAGTTTCAAATTGACTCTGATTTAAAATGAAAAATAAGAAATTCCAAAATTAGCCAATCTGAAGGAAAACCTCCTGTATTAAGCAGTAACGCAAAGTAGTTACTAAAAATCCTTTACTTGGCACTCGCGCCCTTTCCCTGTGTTATGCTTGACATATCTGAGAAATCAATTTGTGGCAAAACGTGAATGTGTCAATTCACCAACACACCTTTGGTTTACGAATTAAAACAAGATCCATATCACGCAGTATACATGTCCCTAATGCCAGACAAACATTCTGACATCTCTCTCACCTGAAAAAAGGTTTCGTAATTAGTAAACATTCACTACTTACAAACTAGACATCATTCATGTGTATCTGGGTGAAATCTAACTCACAGGAATGTTCAATACTTTATTCACATTAGTGACGAATGCGAGTTTACACCAAATTTTGCAATTATTTTAAGTGACAGACTTTTGATAACGAATAAACAATTTTCGTGTAATTAAGTCTCGACTTGACAACTATGACGTTAATTTTAACGTACTAATGACATCAAATGAAAGAACACCTGAGGTACCTCCTTTCATAAATAGACTGAAGTGATATTTAAATGTCAGACATATTTTTTATATTCTGATCGACCAGCTGGTGCACCTAGCTTAACAACACAATACACCCACAAACTGGAAATTACCAAATGACCTCATATCACGTGAAAGTGGGTTACAATGTATATATCCAAAGTCAATTGTTCCTTTTAATAGCCAATTATATCTGAACTGTCCGTGCACTGGACATTACCCTAACCCAACAGCTTTGGTGCCAATTGCTCGTGCTCGAACAACGCGAGGGAATGCATGCGTGACGTCACTTTAACGTACGAACAAAATAATGCTGATTTCTGTTCCGATTCTTCGGTTACTCACTGCGGAACCTTTTATACGTAGTTTAATTTCAATCTACTTGAAGTGAATTTTCTCAACAAAGGATATCCTTTCTCTGGTCAATATGGCGGCTTCCGTTGAGCCACATGCACGTCTGGATTTGAACTTAATAATGCGTACCAGTATCGTGAATGACACGATGGACAGTTAGTTCTATAATTAGTAATTGTACGTGGCGTTTATTTTATATTCTTTCGTCGCGACCAACATGAAAGTAATTTCACCCGACGTCGATTCCTCTTTTCGATCGTCGTTGCACTTGGAAAAAACAAAGGCCTTACCTCGTGGGCGGGCTCTCCTCTGTCTCCTTTCACGGTCCTTGCAGTCGTTACTCACTGCTTAAAACACCACAATCCATCTGGATTCCCATTTTGATGGTCACGAGTACTTTTTCGATCTCCTTTTTTGATCATTACCGTGCCAAACCACCCAATTCTGTTGCGTCGTTTTCTCGTCGACCAACAACTTTTACCTCCATCTTTTTGAGTGTGTTCATTGTTTCCTCCACGCCTGACGTAGTTTCCGAACACCTGATGACCAAACACTATCACACGTTCACACTTAAATCGCTTTAACATCCACAGGTTTCTAACTACGACAGGAGTGCGTGCGTGTGTGTTAAGGCATAATTAACAAATACTTATACCCAATCTTTAAAATCTTATTATTAGAATATTAGATATTTGATGTCCCCTTTTCCTCTTTTTTTTGATCACATCCGCCTCCCAGTTTCCGAACACTACTGTTTTTAACCGATTAGTCAGAATGTCCCTCATCGAGCGACAATTAGATTAAAAAATATTCACGCGAATTTAATAACAAATATTTGATGGTAGTTAAGTTTCTAATGAATAAACTGAAATTTCTACACAAAGTTTAATAATGTTTAATACTAATTCAATTAGTATTGGTTCCCTTTTTAAATTAACACAAAGAGCGATCTCTAGCGGTTAAATTTGTAACTTTGGCTTCCAGCTCAATTTATCCCCGTAAGCAGCTGCCCTCTCTCGGGAATTTCTCCGAGTTACGTATGCAATCACAGCACGGACAAGCAATCTTTACAGGTTAGGTTAGTTTTTTAACCATCGGAATATTGCTGCAGCTGACTCACGTTTCATCACCAAGGAAATTATGACTACAAACCGTCATAACATAATCCCCCCCGCCCCCAAGCCAGGCTCTAGTTTTGGTTGAAATCGAAGGAACAGAATTTTGCAGTGAAAATGGTTGCTCGGGAATAAGGTTATAAAGTCATGTACTTCCTAATATAAGGGCTGATCGGCATCGGCCGATACCACTGGTATTGGTTTGAATTTATTTATCGATATCTGCTGATAGTTTTCCGGCAGGTTTGTCTTTCACGGAATCCTCAAAAATACCGCGAGACACTTCCACGGAGTCGAATCATCCTGGAAATTATGCAAAATTGGAAGTTTATTATTTTTTTCCACCAGTTGTGTGATATAACTGAATGTTGTGATAATACAACATGCATTTTTCATATTCTGATGAAATTCTCGAATATTTTAAACCAAAAACTTTGGTAAATTGATGCATATAATTCGAATCGAATACTCCCACACTAATATTAATGAATATTTTGAACAACTTTTAATTATTACAATTTTCAAATCGGTATCGGTGGAAACCGATGACAGTATCGGCTCAGCCCAAAGTCAATAATTGCATAACAGACAAAGTGTCTTATAATATCATTATTCTTGAAATAGTATGAGTTAATACATGAAGAAAAGCACAATTTATTGTTTAAGTATAAACTTTTTTATCTCTGTTATTTTATGTCGCTCTTTAGGTTTACTGCTACGATGAGGATGACGATGAATGATGATCGGATGAAATTGAAGGACCACTCACGAGGAAACATGGAGGCTCTGGTCCGACGCTGGATTCTTCGGTGGCGAGATCGTGAGTCACTGGTAAACGTGCTTACACACGGGATTTCTGCACACACTGCCGCAAATGTAACAGGAGGGAAATTGTCCACCACCAAGTTCGTTTATTCTGTTTTCCTCACAACATCTGAAACAGCACAAGCATAATGCTATTTCCTAAAAACAGAACTACGAAAAAGGAACGAAAATAGAATATAATTGTTGTGAAAATTCCACTTTATGCACACATAGGGTAATCGGGACTGGACCTAGAGCTTAAACTGGAATCCAAACAACTGTGAAATGTACCTATACGGGATATCGAACCCGGGACCACTTGATTAAGAACGAAAGAGAGAGATGGACAATCTGCGTTCAGTTTTCTTTGCGGCTGATTGTACGTAGACAGGAGGAGGGGGAGAGGGAGAAGGGGTGGAAATAAGAGAGGGGTTGCGGCGGGGGATAGGATCGAGACGAGACTTGACACACTCGTTCTCGGTCTCAAGTTTTTAAGTCCTCTTTATGCACAATTGGGTTAATTGGAACTGGACACACCGTTGAAGTGAAATCCGTCCATCATGTGCCTCCACCGGATAATCGAACCCGCGACACCTTGATCACAAGGCCATCGGAAGAGTTCTCGGTCTTGTCTCGTAATATATAGCATAAACACCACGCATAAACTTTCATGGCGTGTAGAGGTAAGTCAGACAACCAACTTTTCTTGAAGAGTTTTTCATTGGCCGCCTCATTTCGACTCTACGAACACTCATAAACTTAATTTTTTTCCTCATATATACAGATTTGCAACTGCCTCTGCTCAATTGACTTTGCAATTACAAATAATCAAGTAAACATCCGCTTGGTATGCATTATTTTTACAGTAACTTCGTGTTTTATCAATTACAATAGTCGTTAGATGCATAACAACCTACAAACGTAATGTGTAAAGTTGTCGTGATCGACCCTCAAAATTCCTTCGCGAGAATTTCCTGAAGACAGACTTTAACATCTATTATTTTCTTGCTCCGGAATATATTTTAGAATATGAAATTTCGTCAGTGTTTTTGCACTAAGTTGAATTCCTGTCTATACATTTTAAATGTATTATCTTCACAGCTTATTTCTGTCAAATGCGTACATTTCATATACACCTATATATTTTCTTTTGAAACAAGGCCGAATAAATATCTCGGGACTTCGCGACATGAGAGTGCTCCCCAAAAGCCTACCTTCTAATAATATTTAATGTTTTTATTATTAAATGTAATCATGTGGTTCAGTTTCGATTTCCAGTACACACGGAACCCAAAATCTGTCAATTGATACAAACATGTGGAATTTCACTTACAGTAACACATTAAAGTGCATCAACTAATAATGGTGCATTTTTGGTGTTGCACAGAAATGCATCAAAGCGTACTTTTATCAAGTGCTGATCCCTGTGTTGCGCTAAGAATGCATCAATTGATAAGATCACACACGGTAACTTCAAAGTTATACGACAGTGGTTATACGCTTAACTGTATCGACTGACGCACAGGTACAGTCATCGACAATAAAATGGGATGCCTAAAATACTCGCTTTCCTGCAAGGCGCTATGTGTGTTGCATAACTACGCCGATAACTGGGTTTTAATGGCACATTTTGAATGGTAACTTCTACCACAGCCGTAGAGCTATGCAACACATAACGCCGTGCAGGGAAGCGAGTGTCCGATTTTTATTGACGGTGACTGTACATCAACTTTGATTCATTTCGATGTGGGAGCTAGGTGATTCGGATTCCACTTTCGTTCAACACGGTTAGCCTATGAAACTCAGAAAGCCTCCAGACCAAAGCGACAGGCGACCTCGAATTTGTAAAAAACATTTACTGCGCGTGTGCCAAGCACCAGACCGATGCGACACCCAAGCGACAAGTGGAACGTGCAGTTTATTTTGTTGTTTCGGTGCGAAAGGTTACATTCATTTCTGCAGGTTTGTTTCCAAGTGGCACGTTTAGCTTGTCGCTTCGGTCTCAACGCTTCGTAAGAGTTTCTTTAAGGATGAACTGTGAACTAATGGGGCAGAGAGAACTGAGCAAATCCAGTGGCACATCCATACACACCGCTCAAGGTACAGCGGGAAGGAAGTGTCTTCGTAGCACATAACGCTAATCACTCCGGCACGGAGGCCGCTTGACTCGGTTCACCCGCGAGAAAGTGCAAAATTTTGCGCTATTTATAAAAAAACAGTGAAAAAATATGAATGTTTTCTGTTGTATCTATCTCGCAGAATTGTGTTACAGCGAAATAATGGATTGTTTTATGTGGTAACACTTTTCACGTCATCGTGGATATTAATTTTATGTTTTTGTTACGTTAGGAGTGTTTGATATAATAAGTCCAGATAATATTCCGCGTGCTTTTATTAGAGGAGATGGTCTAAATATGGGCGAAGGTCTAAATATGGGTTTTGGAGTTATCAGCGCCCCCGGGTGCTGCAGCCTGGCAGAGCCTATTGGAACTGGTTATCTGTCAAGGACAAAGGTTGCGGCGCCAAATCGCAAGAGAAAGTGGTGGTTAGTTTCGGCCTTGGACGCTGTTATAGAATTGCGACCTCCGAAAACTTTTTGTAGGTATGTTTTAACTCAGCGTTTTCTGAATTGTCATCTGCTTTCTATAGGTTATGATATTAGCGGTACATAAAACAAATGTGGGCTTTTATAATGTCATGATTTGTTTGTGAAATATGTACCACAGAGAGCGAAATTAAATTGATGAAGAAAAAGAGCGTGATGGTCTAAATATGGGCTATGACATGAGGTCTAATACTGAGATCACATTTCCAACAAATATTTGGATGTTTTTCTTAATTTCGATTTTTCCTATTCCGCGTGATTTTCAAAACAACAGATTATTCATAAATATGAATTTTATAATGTTTTAGCGATAAATGACTGTTTTCTTAAAAAAAATGTAATTTGCTTTTTGTGATATTGCCACTAGTAGCCCATATTTAGACCACAATTTTGAAATACCTCATGAAAAAAATATAAATATGCTGACCAAGGCAGTAATTTATTTTATTAAAAACATAAACTAAACGTAACGTTTCAACCTTCTAGCAAGGTCTTCATCAGACTCTGTATCAAGTACAAAACCTCATTTGACCATTTTTGGAAATTGCTTTTTTTTTTCAAAAAAAAAAATTGAGACCTTCTATACTTTAGCATGCTATTACATTTAAGTATATATTTCATTAGATAGAGCATTTTAAAAGCAGGTGCTTGATATTTTAATTTTTTTCCTCCGAAAATGACAAAATAAAAAGGGGCCCATATTTAAACCTTTTCCTCTATTATTTACGTGCGTGTGTGCATACAACGATATGTTGTCTTATATAAACGCTGCAAGTACTCACGATAACGTCAATTTGAACGAAAGTTGTTCACACGGATACTGACGCGTTCACAAATTTATTTATCGCCTCCAACTATTTGGGGAAAATGCAGGTTTACAACGTACGTCTGTACGCACATTTCTTGACGATGATTTTTATCTCTTACATGTGATCGGTTTTATTTGTTGAGGCGTGTTAAGATTTGATTGTGATAGTAGTTTTAAACTGTTAGCTGATCTCCACGGCGGAGTGGCTAGCGTAGCGCACTACGACGATAGAGGTTCCGGATTCGAATCTCGGCCAGGGCATTGGTGTTCTTTGTAAGTGTCCCTTCATCATATCATCACTCCCTCATCTTCGTGATTAGCCAAAAGTAGCAGAATAAACCAAAGCTATCAATATTGTTAGGTTACATGCCGATGACATTTTTTCGTATTTATTAGGTTTAATATTGTTAGAATTTCCGGGCCTTGTGTGCGTGCATCGATTATTTCGTTAAGCGGGGAAACGAACACCGGGGTTAAATATATGGTTTCCGTATCTTGAAATAACTTTTATGTTACGTAAAACACTGAAATCTGACAAAAAAGGTCTACATTTTCGAAAGTGTATGGCGGGTCACTTGCACCAATAAAGTGAGCAGGTAGTGCCGTATCGTTAAGTCAACAACCACGACGTTCGAATATCAGTGGCCTTGCGCCCGAATCTCTAATCACCTGGATATTCCTGGGCATTTGTATCCTGCTAACCCTTCTGAACATCCTAGGAACGTTGAAAATCGGCCTCAAAAAACAAACTACAGAACGACAACTGTGATATTCGTACACACTTACAGCTAAACCCATCACTGGTTCAAGGTACTGGAGGCAAGAACCAGGGTTGTCAAAGGTTCACAATTGTAAATTCCGGTCCGGGAGAGAAAAAATCAAGCGTAAACGGGTTCTGGACCGTATAGAACAGTTTTATCTTTAAATACTTCAACTCGGTCTAGGAACCTTTTTCCAGATCAATTTTAAAACTTCGGTATTGAAATTAAACAATATAAACTTAAGACAGAATTTAAAAGGTTGGTCCTGTTGTGGAACCAAATAGAACCCGTTAGAATTTATGGGTTCGTGCACCTTTAACATTCCTGGACAGAACTAACTGTGGGTGTTCATTTCTGTTTCTGCCTTCATTCATCTCATCTAATCATCCTCAAACGGTTCTGTTGACATCTGTCAATGTAACACGCGGTTTGTACCCTGGGCAAGACATAACTGTATCATTGTGCTTTTCCCTTGAAACACTTGCACCTTGTCATTGTTCATCCTCATCGTCGATATTAGAACAAGAGATAAAAAAGCGACGTAAATTAAGCGAAAGAGAAACTAAACTGTATGTCCAGTTCTGATTACCCTACCCGGACGGTGGCCAGCTTGGTTTATCTTTCATCCTCATCGCCGCAATTAAACTAGTGAGAGAAAGAGCGGCTCAAAAATAAGCGCAAGACATGCATCGTAAAATATCCAAAATGGAGTTTTATTTGACATCTCTTTTCTTACGTCTTTTGTTAATCGCTACGATAAGGGTGAAATGATTGAACGATGACAAACACAAAAATACATCCGGGTTTGAAGCCGTAACCTCTTGTAGCGCTGACCACTACCCCACGGAAGCCCGTGTCAAATGCAGTTGTTACAAAAAACTGTCCACTTGTCAAGGCTGATTTAAAAAGGCAGACCGGCGTATGGTAAATTTGTATTAAAACTCTCGTAAACCACGTCCACAATATGTTCCGTCCCGTCACTGACGTTCAAGCACGCGAATGTTAGCGCACGTGGTCTTCGCACAAACAAAACAACCCAATCTGACCGCTGCAAAGTCATGCACGATGACAAATCACTTACCTGCTTCCATCTTGACAGAGCACCCTGGTCCCGTCCATGCTTGCAGCTTTAAAAGGTCGCCGCTTCACATGTTCAAACACTCCCGAATGTAACGCACCACGTCAAATGTACAGAACCACATCGCTTGCTTCCGACGCGCACCGTAGCCCCACTGCCACTGCCGACCGCCAGAGGGCCTCGGGGAGGAGGCATCGATCTAGAGCAGGTACGGCGCGAGCGCCCTCACACTGGCCCGGTCTCTTGCCTCTGCGTTCTGCGAGACAAACGCTGGAATTTCCTCTCGCAGGAAGCATATGTCGAAACGTTACAGTGCGTCTCCCCTTGCACACAATCCTTTACAGGGGTGCACAATCATTTATCCTGAACACAAGGGCGCTTCAGAGGAGTTTACCCGGCGAAATTACGTCCGCGGAAGCAGAAATCTGAAGCAATACATTGTCTCTCTTCTTCCTATTTACGTTCGCGACGATCAGGATGAAATGTTGAACTTGTATTTACCTATTTAGCGTGACTTAAGCTAATCAAAATTGGAATTGAAGAGGCCTGAACAAGATATTGCCTGTAATTACGTACACTTTATACTTCAAATAAATCCACAAATCTGTGTTTACACCCTAAATGTCTTCTTCCATTCGTACTTTACCCTTCCGAAAAGAAATCTGGCTTCAAAATACTTCTGACTTCCATGTAATTTTATTTGAAATATTTTACGAGCGCGGGTGTTGTTTGGCAATATTTCGTTCCGAGTCCTTCAAATGATGAAGGGACGTACACAAACGGATCCCAGGGTTCGAATCCCTGCCTGGCCATGGGTGTCCCTTGTAAGTGTCCCTTCATCAATTTCATCATATCATCACTCATCGCGATTAGTCAAAAGTGGCAGAAAAGTGAAGTAAAAGAAAAACAAATTAATCAACCAATCAATGAACAAAGGGAAACCCATATGTAGGTGGGATTCGAACTATTTTCTGACTACGCTGCTTTTATACCACTTGGGTTAATCGTGACAATAAAGAAGAATTATGATCTGATTAAACAGCACAAATATATGCATCCATGCCTCATCCAGGGCTCGGACCTCGACCCCCTGACTTTGTAGCGGTTTACGCTTACCAATCCGTCACGGGGGACTCGAACCCAAAACCTGCAACGGCGAGATCGTCAGTCGATCAATAAATACACGTGGCCATCGAGGCTAGGATAAATGGTGAAGGAACAAACGCAACGAAATGCACAAACCTTATCCAGGATTCAAATATACGCCCCCTGGTTTGGTGATCTGTTGCGCCAGGCATGACCATCTCGTTGCACCTGTGGAGACACCGAGGGCACCGGGCGGTGCGAGCTTGACGCCTGCACACTGAATCTCAAGGTCAGCAGGAGAAGATCAGTGGCGTTGAGAGCTAAAACCATACTGCGCCTGAAAGCTCCCACTTTCTCACGGAACCACCTCTTCTTTCTTTTGCCATGATTACAATGTCACACTGTACTGTTACTCACGAATCATGACCCGATGATTCCCACTGCATGAACGCCACCGACGAAGCCTCCTGTCTCGCTCACTCACTCCTTTCCGCTCTTACAACGCTACAATACAGGTGCTCGCTTTGCACTGCGAGTGATTTCACGAGGCAATTTTTCAAGAAGTGTCCCTGCATGAGGCATGAATGGACACCTAGGGGGTAAAAGCGGCTTGAGCGCGGTGCTAATCACATCACCTCCACAAGTGGGCGAGATTTTGAGTCGGTATGGCTCTACTTACACACCCTTCCATAGGTCTTCCTGGCATGCAGCCATGACATAATTTCTGTACAGATTCCACACAGATATTCATGAATACCAATTTGATCCCCCGCAATGAATAGTTGGCAGAATGATGATCGCTGGGCAAAGTGAGTGAATCGACAACAATAGAAGAACTGATCCATTGTCTCCATATAATCCAACATACAATCACTTTAAGTTCCATGGTAATAGGGATACACTGTCACAAACGACAGATTATAATCAGATTAAGTGCTTCAACAAATTACTTTTATCGTCGACGTAATGATATCTAGCGCAATTCATGTATCCACATTGCTATGGTATTGTGCAGTGAGAGCTTCTACACATATCTCCAACAATTACTGTAACACCACCTTCGTAACAACAGTATGCAACACTGCTCTAGATCCTGGTACCAATTTTCTCATTTTCGAACAATGAGAGGATCAGACCTTTGATATAGAACTGAAAATTAGAAATAATAAAAAATAATGATCATAAACTGGTAATGATGAACTCCATTTAAGCAATTGTATTGTTGTTACTATTATTATATCCTATGCTAGAGACACCAGAAGAGTGAATATCCGTGCATTTTTTAAAACATTTAATACTGTTAATAACCATGTATTGATATTGAAATACATAGTAATTCTTCTTCGCTATTAACTTTTACATGCCTCGTGCAAGAAGAAAATAAATTTTAAAATTTTAGTCATGAAGTTTAGTTGTGTTACATAATATCTCATTTTCGGAATATTGAAAACTCATGGAAGCATTTATTCCTTAGATTAAGTGGAAAAATATGAAAACAAGTACTCAGTTTTCAATCAAATCCATTTTTTATTGTGGTCATTCTGTTGAATGCTAACTAATTTGCCTTGGTCTTATTTCTGTTATTAATTTTGGAAGTAATAAAGTTTATACTTTTCTTGTAATTTTCCATGAGAAATGACAATTTCCTGAATGGACCGACAAATCTATTCAAGTTTCATTTGGAAAAATTTAACTGTCTGGAGATGGCACCACTACATGTTTAATATTGTGTGACCTCACATGGTTTTCATTTCTGCTAAAAAGAATCATGTACATCTTACTCCATCTTTAAAAATTTCAGAGAATGGTTTTAGGCCCGAAACTTACGCCAGTGGATCAAGTTCCGAACTACTGTGCCTGAAATGGGTTTTAGATAACTATAATCACGATCAAAAATTCCCCAAAACGAAATACCAAAACATCTATCCAATCATTACGCAGTGCATGTTTGATTGTAGTTACACTATATTACAATCTGTTGGTAAACAGGTGATTTTTTGTTCAATGCAATCCGAATGAAAAAGCTCATAAAACATGACCATCCACACTGTAGGTAGTGGTAGATGAGATAAGAGGCCCGTAGCTCGCGCCGCAGTTGGCAGCCACGCGAACTACTCAGAATAACGAGCTGCTAATGTGATGGAGTGGTCGGGAGAATGCCGCTTCTGGCTCGGCACATGTGGGAACAGTCTCGCGTAGCGTAAAAAGGCAAAAGGCACTCACCCTCCTACTGGGGGAGGGGGCATAAAAACAACACACATTGTTATTTGATGTCTACAAAAAAAAGAACGCTATCACTTCATACGTTTTTTAAAGATTTTCAGTGTGTACTTTATCCATTTAAGCAGTAACTGCGACATAATGATTCATTTAATTCTTCAATTTCAAATATTTATTTCCCTAGATGCCCTGAATGTTGAGAAACTCGCCTAGTTTCATCGATAAGTCTTTAACTCCTAGAGCTATAAAGATGAAATTTTGTGGATTGAAATACATGAAAATACGAACTGCAAATCAAGTGACCAAACGATTATCTCGTACAGTACCAAAGGTTTTAACAGACTAACTGCATGAGAAGGCAAACTAGTAGATTTTACAGATTTATGCCATATATTGATGGTCATACCAAACCTTTTGTTCTCTTGAATTGATTATTACTGTTAACTGTCACCTTGTAATCAAATGGTCCCGGGTTCGACACCCGGTGGAGGCACATATTGGTTCGGATCCCACTTTAAACTATAAGTCGAGTCCCGATTAGCCTTTCTGTGCATAAAGTGGACTTAAAATAACAAATCAATCAATCAAACTTTATGGCTCAGCATGTGTGTGTGGACATGTGTAAGGCGGGCCAGAGAAACATGATGCAAATCTACATGTTCAAAAGTCTTCTTACTCTACTTTACTTTGTCGTTAAAACCTTTTGTGAGAATTTCCAATAATTTCTCTTCCCCTACTGTGTCTATTCCTCTATTCGTTGTTGTCAGCTTTGTATCAGTTACGAGACACTAATCTTCTTTTGTATACATTAAAATATCTTCTTTGTATACATTAAAGTATTTGCCGTCCACACTACGTGATAACTCAACGGCATATCATATCTGATTCGAGGTATGAGCTTCTATTTTTCCTTTAAACTATCAGTTTCTTGCATGTCGCAACAAGTTACAGAGAATAAATTTGGTCAACTTGACTCATTACAACTTATATTTTTTTTATTCGATTCATCCACGTCTGCCAGCATGAGCCTCCAACTCCCAAATAACCGGAAGGATAACACCTATCCACTTTACTTTTAAACTGTGGCTAAATTAATAGTAATACAATATGGTTTCGTGCTCTCATACGGTACACGTATTGTATTCTAATCGCAACACTTTAATAATAAATTCGTAATTAATTTAAAGTAACGGATGTTGCTAAGAATAGCCTCAAAATGGAAACTTGCAATTATGTTTTACAAGTTTGTTATGTTAATTGCAAATTAAGAAAAATGGATAGAGTGGAGTCCTCAAAATCGGATCAGCCTGCAAACCGAATCGCCCTAAGGTTTAGTGTCTCCAGCGCTAAACATGTGGCCTGGTGATGTATTTTACCATTCTCACTGAGTGACACTGAGTGAGACAGTAGCTGACGGGTACAGTATTCACTCTGTATTCATTGTGACAAAGCGATTCGAAACATACCGTTGACGTGAGCCATTGTGTGTGTTTACTGCTGTGAAATATTTCTTCAGTACTTGGTTAAGCTCATAAGGTAAGCATTGTTGTAATAAGTGTTGATGTTTGTGTGTTATAAATAAGAGGAATACTACACAAATACGATGTCATTGACCTTTTCATGGTCATTGTTGATGTTGCTCGTGTAGGGGGTACTCAGCTCCTGCTGCTTCATTGGACATTAATTATATTTATTTCATACATTGTGCAAAAGTCCATTCTTTGTTACATTAATTCTTGTGAACAAGAGATGAAGGAGAAAAGAGAAAGTTCTTGTACTAAAAATTTGTCTCCTGTCTGTGAGCGGTCCGGAAATTTAGAAACACAAACGAATAGCATTGACCGAAATATGTTAAGTTGTAAATGAGAACCTAATTTCCTGAAATGGCGGACGTGATAGAGCTGGTGTTTATATGTTAACTGTGGATGCAATAATTATAATAATAATAATAATAATAATAACCAGCGCTACCGTATCGGCATCTTTTTACACGTGAAAGTAAAACTGAAAACATTTTAACACAGAAATGTGAGTGCGTTTCTTTACATGGATTCACGATCATTTATGAACATACCACAGTTCGTATACTAATCATTTAAATCGGATCATAAAAAGTAGTGCAAATCGAATTGCCACAAAATAGCACAATATGTAAACAGAATGTATGATTAGATGTTAGAAAACAGGAAAACACGGATATATAACACACACACACACACTATTAACAGCATATAAAAGTTAGATATTGAAAATAACAGTAACAATTTTGAGCACACTAAGGTATTGTTTTATTTCTATTTGCAGGCAATCATGGCAAGGGGAAAGAGCAAACCACACGTCCCTAGGCTGACAAAGCATTGGCCTGAGGTTGCAATGGCTGAGGCAGTACGTGCATGCAAGGAGGAAGACCTGTCGCTCCGGAAGGCTGTTGGTTTGTACGGTGTCCCGTATACAACACTTCAACGACGAATTTCTTCAGAGGAAGTGAAGGATCATGACATCCACCCACTCTGGTCAAAGAACAAGAAAATGAGTTGGCGAATCGGTTAATTTATCTTTCTAAAAGGGGTTTTGGGCTTACCAGAAAGAAAGTGAGAAAAGCTGCTTTTGAATATGCGGAACTCAATAACTTAGTTATAACATACGTTCAACAGGGAAAAGGGTGTTGCAGGAAAGAACTGGTACTATGGTTTTATGAAGAGACATAACACTTCGAAACTAAAAAACCTCAAGGGTTGTCTTCGGGTACAGCACCTGCACTTTCATTGAACAACTATACTGAACCTCCACAAGAGAGAGACGATTATTCCCAGAAACGGTCCACCTCTTCACAATTTACATACACTCTACCCTCACCAAAAAAGGCACCAGCACCAGCACGAAAGACAAAACAACAAGAGACGAAAGATGCCCATGTCACATCGCCCAATAATGTGAAACAAATACGAGACCTTGTAGCAGCATCTAAAAGTACAGAAGTTCTGCTAAAATCTAAGCGGCGACAGAACATCACATTACAAAAAAAGAGAGACGGCATTTCTTCCACTGACAGCTCCACCAGTTCTGATGACAAATAGTTAGAGGAAATTGAAGGTAGCGACAAGTGTGGGATTTTGTGAGCGGTTACACTCAGATTTAAATTACAGTTTTATCGGCGATTGGATTTCTTGCATGCGGTGCTCAGCGTGGCACCATGAACAATGTGTTGGAGCACAAGGTAAAAAGACATTTGTGGGAAGTGTGTTGTGTAGGGAAAAGTGTTTTGTGTAGTGAATAGTGTATTCTTAGTGCAGGGTGTTTTGTGTAGTGAAAGGTGTTAGTGAAATTTTGGACAAATATGTTTGTCACTGCAGTTATATTTCAGCTAATACCCTATGATCCGCTTTCAAGGACACGTGATCCGGTTTGCAGGACATTTTTACAAAAAATATATTTTGCAGTTCCTTTAGTTTAGTTTATTAATATGCAAATGTAAAAAACCAGCATTTCGGGAACATATGTAGCAATGATGTACCTGTCGGATGTTGTTCAGTTCGTGTCGAAAAAAATGACTACTTTCGATTTTGTGTGTGTTTCATCTGAAAGTAATCTGATTTTGAGGACTCCACTCTATGTATATTCAATGAAAAACCCCTACCACAAAGCAGAGCAGGTTAAGATAAAAACTGAAGCTGTACATTAACAAGAATTTTACACATGCTATAATTATTAATGTATGTAAAAATTAATGCTTCAGATTTCATCCTAGATGGATAATGGCCACATTACGTTATTTAATATTTTTACAAAACTTCACGCATGCAAGAATGTAATTCTTAAGACATAAAGTCTGTCACTTTTGGTGCCCAGGGTTTGCTAAGTGGACGAGAGGTTGGCAACCGAGTGCCTTCAGCATTTACTTCCCTATTATGATTTTTATTAATGGTGATGGTGGATGACTAGAGGAAAGATGATTAATAACTTCATAATGCATTACCTATTCATTTTCTCCAATATTACTGCATTTTGAAGAACGTATCAGTGTAGACGTCTCTATGTGCAAGAAAATGGCTGTTTTTATTCTTCATTGAACTAATATTAAAGGTTATTGAATATTTGCCCGAGCATACGCTATAGTTCGAAACCGTTCATAGACCTCTTCTTGTGCAAGTGTTTAATGCGTGGATGAGGAAAGGTGGAAACTTGCCTTGAATTTCGAACCTTTTACTACCTTTTACCTAATATTAACAAACATTTTAAAATATTGTAAAGTATTTCTTGATATTGTGCTGGGCGTGTGTATATATATACTACCAGTTTCACAGTAGTTCGATGTAATGTCAGTACGTATGACGATCGATAGCACGAAACGTCATTTGTTTCATTTACAAGTTTATGTTGGGAAATATTTATGTTACAAATACCTTATACGTTCACTGCTTTATTACACTACTGATACAAAACTTAAGACAGCATGAACGAAACTGAAAGAAGAAACAAATTGCATTGGCCTAAGTGGGTTCTCGAACCCACCACAGCGCAGCGCCACTAGTTAAAAACGCCCACTCAGTCAAGCACAAATCCACTCTCCCGTCTTTGAAATCTATCTTCCTTGACGAATATTAAAAACTTTTACCTCTCTCAACGTTTCCTTGTGCAGTTTTTGGAAGAATCTCCACCGCCCTCTTAATTCTAGCTAAATTATACTTGCAAAAACTGCTCCGTAGCCAAACTTTGAGTTTAGTCACTAGGTGGCAGATCAGTACGACATCGAGCTCGGGGTGAGCTTGGCTTTCGAGTCTCTACATTAACATATGCATGACACGGAAACTTTCTCCGACGTGTTTCAAAATTCTAGGTTGGTGGTTGGCACTTCGAAAACTTATTTCGTCCAGAATGGATGGTAGTTGGTTGGAAACATAAACCTAGACATTTGAAGCATTTATAATTAGTTATATTGCCAAATAGAGGGACTGAATGTTTGGAAGGAATATTTCCAAAACATTTCGGGGAAATTGTCGACACGTCGTCTTTACATTTCAGTGAATTAACTTGAGGACAACTTTAAAAAATAACCCAAGTTTCAATTTAAGGATTGCTGTGCTAATGACAATGAGTATTCGATTAGAGGGGATTATTTCGTTCATTTCGAGCTTTTGGCAAATTGTCCAACTTAACTCATCCCCAAATTCATTTTCACGATCCTACTTGATGATAAGTTTTCATAATATGCACGATTGTCGACCTGAACTATTTACTCATCCTGCTATCATTATGTTTTGTAAGTTGGGGTGTGTATATCGGTACACACAAAATCGATGCTGCGGTATCAAATAACTGCAATGGAAAATTCGTATTTATGGCTGTTCATACACAAATATCAAGCAAGCATCTATTGTTCCGCTCGATTAGGACAGAAGTTGACACAAGCTTCGAGTAACGACCCATTCGGCGTCCGTTAATGACTGCATTCAGCGCATGATGGTGGCTGTTCATAGGTCGTGAAAACAGAGGAACGCCAGTCCGCATATGTTATTACTACCATAGACTGGTTCCGAAGAACATGATAGTATTTTCACAACTAATAATAATTAACAGTAAACAACTACTTCTGATCGTCTGTTTGAATAGAGTTACAGGGGTCCCTGCTCATACACAGATCCCGATGGTTGCAATAAATGTGTGTAATTGCTGACCGTGTGTTTACGGGCACGCAGTAAACACGATGTTGGAAGCATATTGAGTGAGTTCCAGTCCTCAGATGGGGAAATTTACAACGCCGTGTCTACACAATAGTGCGGAATAAGTTCTGAGAAACAAATCAACTTTTTATATTTATTTTCTTCACTGGCAATCATGGTTTATTATTAACGAACTGAAAAAGTTCTTTCCTCATGAATGTACTTACTTATAAGCTATATAATTCCATTACTTTAGAACCACTATTCTCAACATTCATGGAGAAACACTAACTGCCGTGGCTTTTCTTTCAAATTTCTTGAGATAGTTTCTCCGTACAGACGGTGGTGGCGCCACTGAATGTACCTTCCGTACATATGAAAGCCGGGGAAATATGGGAAAGTTGAATTTTGGCAGGATAATATATGTTACTAATTTCTCTGAAAAAAAAAATTCATTCAGTTACACTTCAATATCTCCGATGAAAAACAATGCAAGACCGTGCAACTTTTTATTAGTTTATGTGAACTTTTATCCATATCTTGCACAGCGTTTCTATTGGCGAATGACGCGTGTCCTGACGTCAGAAAATAGAAATCGGCAACAACATACCAGTCCAAGTAGCCTAACGTTGTCAGGACTAGAAAAGAGAGTTTCTTAAGTCCACTTAATGCTCAGAAGAGCTAATCGGGACTCCAGTCTGTACCAGGAGTTTGTGGAGCAACGCCGCACGTAACAGTACAGAAGGGGGGGGGGGGGAAGGAAGTGGGCTGAGCAAAGCAATGCGCGCTGTATAAACGGCTGGTAGCTTCAGCCGCGTTTTCCCCTCCATGCACTAGATTCCCCTCTCAGGCTTTCATTGGTCGAGCCTTTTCGAGTCACCACTTGTGCAGAGGATTTGCTTCAGTTTGCTTGCTGTAGATACTACTGGGACGGAGTATAGATCTACAGTTTAAAGTGGAACCCGAATTACAGAGCAACGTATCTCAACCGGAGTTCGAACTCGATGATGACAGAGTTACCAATCCTTGTCAGGAGTCAGATTGAACTCTTGTGACATCCTCAGGTGACTATAAAGCAGTGACGACGCCGGAGGCAGAGGGGGAGAGGGCGTGAGGGCGTGAGGGCGAAGCCTAGCCTGCGCACGAATATTCCTTTGTGAGTCTCTCTTCATCAGCAATTTCATAATTCATTCTCATCGTCATGATTAGTACAAAGTGGCAGAAAATTGACGTAAAATAAGAAAAAAAACAATTACAAATATGGGACAGCGAACTCTCTCTGTCGGGCCCTTTTACAAAGAAGCAGTTGGTGAACTGCGTTTTAATAGAAATTACATGATTATTGAGCAATTATGCAGCTTTCTAATTGAATTTTGCCATTTGTCTATTATTGATTTTCTTATTATTACATTTCACGTGCTCAGCCTTCTGGAAGGTAATGATAACAGTGCTCCTCCAATGGTGAACTAAGTAAAACTGAACGTATCAATACAGAAACTCTACTTGTGCAAAAAATCACCAGCAAAAAGAAAATCGACGAAAGTTTCATTCTTTAAAAAAAATTAAAACAAATCTTTATCGATACAATCTGTTACAAACAACCTGAACATATTTCTGGAATTCACCAAGTTTTCAATGCAAACCTTGAAAGGATCCTTATCAAGATGGAAGTGAAAGCAAGGCGTGACCTGAAAGGTTTATACATCAGGGCCTGTTGGCTTGGAAACTCCACAGGTGAAGATATCCATCCCCGACGAAAATGTGCAAAAAGGATTCTGCTCGACAAGTCTATCTTATCTGGAAACTGTTTGTTGAATCTCAAAACCTCTCGGCCGACCATTCATCATCGGAAAGATCTTCTTATCGATTCAGGACCAGCGACCAACAATCGATACTCGCTTTGATCCCACCATTCTCTGAAGAGATGATGACGTAGGCTCCTTTGATAGAAGACTTCCAACCTTGTTTCGCCATACGTCAGGCTCTCCTCCGACGAGCTACTCGCTGATAACGCTTCCTGCTACATTTTATTGGGTCTGACAAGAATGGCCGGCCGTATCTCAAGCCGGCTGACGGAGTTGTGTTGAAAAATGTGCGCACAACTTCCTTTTTATCCCGAAGCATCGAGCCATCTTTTACAAGTAATGGGCTTATTGAGACGGATAGCTTCCTTAGGATCCTACCCAATGTCAATTCTCGACGTTTCGTATTAACTGTGGGCTTATAGCATCTCTCCTTGAAGTGTGGCTATGAGAGATTGGCCGAAGACTCGATCGGAAATTTTCGAAACGTCTGCTTTCCAATCTCAAGACTTTTCGCTATCGGGAAACAAGAACCGAAAAGTAATAATGTCTGTTCTCAGTATCTGAAAGGATGAACTTACCCATGTTTCAGACAAAAGTACATATAACACGAGTATGATATGTGCACATTAACTGCCATGGCCTATCTTGCATTATGCTTTTTATTGTTTTCTCCCCTAGACAATGGCGGCGCCACTGGACGGAATTTTTAATCTCATTTCATCGTACCAACTGTAAAGCTGTCTTTGTTTAATGGTTTTTGTCCAGTGCAATGTTTAAATTACATAATTGACTTCGCTTTATTAAATGTTTAATTTCACATTTCTTTTGGTTCTAAACAGAGACATGTCTTAAGTTCAAGAACTTATCTAATTCAGCTGATGCTCGTGACTATTGCTGATGGAAAACTCGAGACTCTTGCCATACAGAAAGTCAATTTGACACTTTTCACTAGATGACAGGGCAATCTATTTATCGAATCACAGTAATAATTTAATGCTTACATTCAGTAAAGATTTTCAATTGAATTGGCAAGACTACTTGCTTAATCAAATTAGATATTTTGGTGTGTGTATTTTTATACAACGTAGGTAAATAACAAAGACCAAAATTAGTTTTCTTGAATTATGAAAGAGATTTACGTGACTGGTAAGAGTTATTTAATAACTCTTAACAAGACCGTGATTTAAAACGTGCCGGTGGGTGGATCTAGTCAACGTCTCGTATGGATAGATCGTATGTAGTAGATAAGTAGTTTGGGATCCTGTTTAATTCTTGGTTGTGACTTATCTGAATCAAATTATTTGTGGATAAAGGTTGAAGTATTCGAATTATTTTCGTAGATAAAGTGTCTTCATTCTTAAATTGTGAAGTACGAATTAAGTTTGGCATGTCCGGTTTGATCAAGTGCAGAAGTATGAGTGGCCTCGCATCTAAAGACTAAAGCCTAGTCAAGTCAAGATGGTAGTCGAGACTAAGTGTCTAATCTTTAAAAGTCCTGTCTCTGTGTCGTCTTCTCGCGGGAAGATCGAAATGGACTCGCAGCGCAGAAATCTTTCCATTAGAACCTGGAGAAATCTTCCTCTGTGAACTGGCCGCCAATTACCGCACACACAAGCAGAGTACACGGAAGCGCTCCCCCGCCCATCGACCACCAATTTGTCTCCTCGTTTCTTCGGCATTCTTCCGCTTTCCTTTCCTTATCTCCTTTCCTTCGCTCTGTTCTCATTTCCTCTCCGTGGCCCTTCCTTTTCCTTCCCTCAGCACGTCGTCTTTGACGTAAGAGAACATGAAAGGAGCAGCCATGGGACTCGGCGAAGAGGGCGCAGTTTTCTTCCTGCTTTCGCTCTGTGGCATCGAAAAATAAAGCCAACGCCGCCAGACCTTGCAACGGCAGTCCCAGGAGTAAATACCTGTTATGATGATGGAGTAAATACAGTACACTCTAAAATTCCTATTATTTTTTTGGCAGAAAATCCCAGTAATGATAAAAATGAAAAGGCAATACATGATGCAAGGTTGTCTTTCAAGTTCACGATTAACCCAAGAGGTAGAGAAGTGATTTAAAATAACCGCAATAATAAATAAATATCATACAGGGTGTCCGCAAAAAGCGATAGGCACACGAACCTTGCGTGTATTAACTTTGTCCATGTGGGATATTTCTTAAACAAGAAGATGGTTCGCTACATGAACGTTCAGTATAACTGCGTATTCTCCAATGTTGTCTGGTTTACCGCCAGTAAACAAACTTTTTTCACATATGTAGAAATTTCCGGAAATTTGAAGTTGTCGGACTTCTGCTTTGGTTTTACTTACATGCCTGCATTGGTGTTTTATTTCTATTATTTCTAATTAATATATAGAATCCAATAAATAAGAATTGTTGTGGTAAATCAAGCCAAATTTTAACAATTCGCGACTGGTTCAATATGAGGAAACAATTGTGAAACGATGTTGCGGATTATAAGTGAATCGTCCTGTACAATGAAAACTCAGACTCAGTTTACAAAAACTAAAACAATGAAATAGTAGCCTGGAGCACGAAAGGTAAATCGCAATAAGCTTAACTATTGACAACGCCTTGAAATTTATGCAACACGCAAAACAATTATGTATATTTGGTTGCCAACATCGTAAGGATTGGATGACTAACCATTCTTGCATGTGCCTGTACCTAGTGCAGCACAAACTAACCATTATTAATACACGACCTCTCTGCTAATTGCACATGCTTATTCACGTTTTGCAAAGACAAGAAAACGAGCAGCAGAGCTTCATAACCTCTTTCTTTTTCCACTCGCAAAAGTTATCTCTAGGCCTCCTTAATTCACTTGCGCTCTCCGTTATTTTTGGTCTCTCCTTCAAAGCAGCGAATGAGATTCTAATTTCCCTCCGAAACTTTGAAGTTTCTTAATTGCCTTCCTCCCGAGAAATCCGCATCGCAATGAATTAATGTGGCTTATTATTTCACAAAGCGCAAACACTGTGTCCCTCGGAGAGCGCCTTTGGCAAGCTACAAGTCATGGGACTTCTTTATTAAGCCACCTTGAGATTGCGTCTTGATATCGTTAGCTCCCGGTTCATAATGGAGAGCTTAGCATTCAAGAGGCCTCGGGGCTGGACCACATTGGAAGCCAACTCGAACGTGAACTGCTACGCAGATCTCGTTTTAGCATAAACGAATATTCGTGAAAAAGAACTTGACGTATGAGGCTCGATCGCGCATGAATAAAAGGCAGAATTGTGGTGCAAAACAAGAATTCATAAATGAAAGAACAGCCTGAAGTTTGAATCAGATTCATTGATAAATGAGAGAAAAAATTGAAGCTTGAATCAGAATCATTGATAAATGAGAGAAAAAATTGAAACATGAATCAGAATCATTGAATTGATTGAATTGCTGTTTTAAATCCACTTTATGCACAGTAAGGCTAATCGGGACTGGACCTACAGCTTAAAGTGGAATCAATCAGAATCATTGAAAAACGAGGGAACAAATTGAAGCTTGAATCAGAATGATTGATATGCGAGGGCAGAATTTGAAGCTTGAATCAGAATCATTGAAAAATGAGAGAACAAATTGAAGCTTGAATCACAGTCATTGATGAGTTGATGTTTTAAGTCCGCTTTATGCACAGTAAGGCTAATCGGGACTGGACCTACAGTTTAAAGTGGGATCCGAACCACTTGTGCCTCCACCGGGTATCGAACCCGGGACCCCTTGATTACAAGGCAATGACGCTACCACTGCGCCATGGAGGAGGCCCACAGTCATTGATAAATGAGAGAACAATTTGAAGCTTGAATCACAGTCATTGATAAATGAGAGAACAATTTGAAGCTTCAATCAGAATCATTGATAAATGAGAGAAGAGAGAACGAATTGAAGCTTGAATCTGAATCATGATAAATGAAAAAGAAATTTAAATATGAATCAGAATATGAATTTAAATTATAAATAAAAGGTAACTGAAATACGAATCAGTATCACATACAGATTAAACAAATTGAAACAAAAGTAATAAAAAGAACAAATGAAACACGAATAATGATAATTTACATGCAAGAAAAAATAATAATAATAATAAAAAAGTCGATTCGTTTAAATCCCATCTTATGATCACACAGGTTAATCGAGACGGGGCCTGCAGTGTAATGTAGGATTCAAACAACTGGGCAATGTACACACCTCTTCACATAAGTGGCAAACCTTGTAAGGAACAGTTGCAGTACATGACATTTTACCTGACCAGGAGTGCGGCTCGCATCTAAGACCACGATTACAATCTGACTGTGTTACGGATAACAACCACGCATTAATGAAATACCAAACTGTAGAATGAATCACTATTATTAATAAATGTAAGAAAAAGTGCAATAAGAATAGAGCATAAATGAATGACAACAAAATCAAGTATGAACCAGCATCATGCATGAAAGAACAGAATGTAGTGTGATCGGAATCATGTTAATTGAAATATCGAACTGAAACATGGAGCAGAATGCCCTAAAAATGACAAATCGATATACGAATCAAAACCGTGAACAACCGAAAGACCATGCACTAACAATTAAAAGGGTATTGAATGACAGGAAAAAATCACATGTGTGTGATTTAGTGATATACAGATGAAGGAACAACGTAGTTGAACCAGACTTTCTCCTCACAAACAGGTCAGGATACCGGTGGCGCCGGACACCTATGCAGATATATCTGCACCCGGCCTTTCTCAATTATAAATCCTCGATCTGATAAGCTTGAGTATCTGTTAAAACGGAATTAGTCACGGTTGCATGGGTTGTCAAGATTAAAATAGGAATGCACCAAGTGCAGTAAATCATCTCGTGGCCGTAAGAGAGTTGTGTGTTCAGTCTGTGCCACATAGAAGCGCTGTAACCAGTAATTAGGGAGTAGTCGGTGGCCAAATGAGCACCTGTTGCTACATGGCCGTTCCGTGCGAGAGATTGGCTGTAATTACCTTCGCGCTTAACATTCTAAGGGTAGACTGGCTTCCTTAGACGTCTATATTCATAAGCAGTAATGCTATTCATCAATGTAATTAATAAGAACAACGTTCTATGTTCATGTTTTCCCATCTTTGGCAGCCAAAACTGTTTTAGGAGAAGAAAAAACAGTGTTTTATTGTATGTAAGTGCAGATTTTTGCCTATTTCCCGTTTTTTGTTCCCCTTGCGTTAAAAGGTAGGTTTCTTATATTTTAATTTATTTAATACTTTAACGAGCCTGATAGCGCACTCTTTTAGTGCCTATAAATGTGCACATTGTTGTTGCCGAGCTCCGCGGCGGAGTAGTTAGCGCAGCGTGCTGCGGCGCCTGGGGTTCCGGGTTCGAACCCCGGCCTGTACATGGGTGTTCTTTGTGAGTGTACCTTCATCATACCATCACTCATCCTCATATGCGCGATTAGACAAAAGTGGCAGAAAAGCAAAGGAAAACAAACCAAATGAATCATTCAATCAACTTTCTTGGTATTCTTTGTTTACTACCGCTTATTTCCCCTACAGTGCACTGGAGAAGATACTCTTGTGTCTTGTGAATGTCCCTTCATCGAATTCATGCAGGCACTCTGCTCCTGCTGCTTCATTGGACATTAATTTTATTTATTTCATACATTGTGCAAAAGTCCATTCTTTGTTACATTAATTCTTGTGAACAATAGATGAAGGAGAAAGAGAACGTTCTTGTACTAAATTTGTCTCCTGTCTGTGAGCGTTCCGGAAATTTGAAACATATAACATATTTCGCGCGATGCTATTCGTTTAAGTTGTAAATGAGAACCTAATTACCAGAAATGACAGACGTGATAGATCTGCTGTTTATATGTTAACTCTGGATGAAATAATAATAATAATAATAATAACCAGTGATACCGTATCGGCATCTTTTTACAGGTGAAAGTAAAACTGAAAACATTTTAACACAAGAAATGTGAGTGCCTTTATTTACATGGATTCACGATCATTTATGAACATACCACAATATTTAGAGTAACTCTTACGATGAATACAATAACAAATAATAAAAACAAACCAACTTGAAGAGTACATAAACCTTTCTTCTCAGAAAAAAAATGCATCGATGATAATAATAATCATTACCATTGTTATTTTAATATTAATTTATTACTAATACTACTACTACTACTGCTCGTGCCTGTTTATTTGGGCTTGGCGTTCCGGCTATTGACTGAAACCACGCTTTAAGCATTGCTTACTTAATCATCATCGTCGTCGCCATTAGCCAGAAGTAAGATAAAAGCGACGCAAAATAGAAAAAGTCAATCTATATATATATATATATATATATATATATATATATATATATATATATATATATATATATATATATATATATAAATGGGTGTGTGTGTGTATGTGTGTGTATGTTTGTTCCGGCATAACTCTCGAACGCCTGGAGCAATTTCAACCAAACCTGGTACACGTATCACTTGCAATCTGCAAATAATATTTTTTGGGTTAAGACACCCCTAGGGGTGGGGTGGGAAGGGTTGACATGTAAAAATAATCCAAAACGACCGATATTAAATTCCGCAGAAACTGACATCCGTGACTATGCAATCCAGCACAACGATAGTGTTTCTCGGTTTGTCTAACATTCAGGCTGTGTTGCGAAAACGACCGATATTAGTGTGGAATCCATAGTTTTCGTCACACTCCCTATGCGGTTCAACTTAAAGTTCATAACCTATCGGCATGGGGGGTGTGAGGGGGTGAAAAATAAAATGCCACAAATGACCTAGATTAGTGTCGAATCCATAGTTTTCGGAGTCTCTAAGCTAATTGGTGACATTCACGATGAAATAAAATTAGTTATATTTTAAATTATAGTTAGAATTTATTATTTTCCTAGCTAATAGAAGATTGGGGTAAATAAATACCCGGGCGGACAACGCCGGGTAATCAGCTAGTATAATATAAAAATTCAAGTGCATAAGTGTGAAACTAAGAAAACTGATATCTTCTTTCCTATCTTTTCCATATCCTCTTCCCCTCTTGCCTTCTGGTCTGGCCTCCAGCACCTGTCTAGGCTTACGATCCTCCTCCATTCTCGTAACATGTCCAAACCATTGCAGTGCCTTTCTCTCTATTGTTTCCAATAGTGGTTTTTGCTGTAACTGGTCTCTAATGGTGGTATTTCTAATCCTCTCTCTTCTAGTCTTTTCTACTACTTTTCGTAGTACTTTTCTGCTGCTTGAAATCTGATTTTCTGTTTTGGTAATAATGTTAAGCTCTCTGTTCCATACAGCAATGTGTAATTTAGATTGTCTTGTAAATCATCATCTTCGTTTGTTCACTTATTTCCTGTTTACCAATTAAAGTGTTGTTGAGTTGATAGTACACTTGGTTTGCCTTTTGTACCCTATTATTCACTTCTTCATCCATTCTTCCATCTGACGTGCAGTTTCTCTTTCTTTTGTCACCACCATCACTTTACTCTTATCTATGTTCATTCCTTTGTCTTCTATTGTACTTGCCCATTCAATTACCGCCTTCTGTAACTCCTCTCTATTCCTAGCCACCAGGGCAATGTCGTCAGCATATATAAATGATTGTACTTGTCTCATCTTTCGGTTTCCTACTTTGTATCTCCCAGTTCTTAGTTTACATTATTTGATAATCTGGTTCATTAGGATAATAAACAGAAGAGGGCTCAGGCTGTCTCCCTGTTTTACTCCTATTTCTATCTTAAATTCATCTGAGCATTTCCCTGCTAATCTGACTGTTCCTTTCACTCTCTTGTATACACTTTGTATTCTCTGTACCAGTGCAGGAGACGTTCCAATTTTCACCAGTGCATCCCATAGTTGTTTTCTTGGTACTGTATCGAAAGCTGCTCTCAGATCCAGGAAGGCCACACAGGTTTCTCCTTCCTTATTTAATGCCTTCTCAATGACTTTCCGCAGTGTAAATATATGATCCTGTGTCTGACGATTCTCTCTAAATGCCGCTTGTTCTTCTTCTAGTCTGTTTTCCACTTCGTTTCGTAGTTTCGTTTCCAAAATTCGTGTGTAGATCTTCATAGCTACTGAGGACAGGCATATGGCTCTGTAATTCTCGCACTTGATTGCACTACCCTTCTTGTAAATTGATATTATTATATTTTTCTCCCAGTCTGTTGGTACGCTGTTGTTCTCCCATGCTTCTTTACATATTCTCCACATCCACCGTATAACCTCCTTTCCTCCATATTTGATAAACTCTGGGGATATTTCATCTGCACCTGCTGATTTTCCAAGCTTTATCTTTTCTATTGCAAACTCTACTTCAAACAATTCTATTCCATTTCTATCTTGGCGCTCACCCTGTACTCTCTCTTCCATTTCTTGATTCTGTTTGAACATTTCTCCATAATATTCACTCCATACTTTTAGTACTTCCCCTTTTTCTGTTTTGATGTTCCCTTCTCTATCTTCTATATTCCTTATTCTCTTTCCATATTTCCCTTTAAGGTTTTTGACTGTTTGCCAGAATTGTTTAACATTTCCTTGATAGTTCTCTTCAGTTTCCCTTCCAAAATCTTTCCAAGCTTCCAACTTTTCTTGTTTTACTGCCTGCTTGGCAATATTTCTTTTTTGTACATATTAATTGCAGTTATTTTCCGATTTATTTCTGATATACTTTTTCCAAGCTTCTTTCTTCTTTTTAACTTCCTCTTTAAACAGCATTGCCCCACTATTTTGTTCTTTTCTTTTGTCCTCCTATTGTGGTAAGTCCGCACACTACTTCTGCTTTCTTAAGCAGAGTTGTTCTTAACACATTCCATCTCTTTTCCAATGTATTTTCCCCATTCATTTCTTCTGTCCCAATTCGAATGGTGAAATTGTAGCAATATTTTATATAAAAAAATTGTTTTCTCTGTCTTACAGGCCGTAAGTTACAGCAACTATTATTAATATTATTATTATTATTTGCAGTAAGGTTACATTTAAGCTTACAGTTTATTATACACTGATTATCTAACTATAAAAAACAGCTTTTGTCAGTATACAGTTATGCAAATTGTATATAGATATATAGAATATGGAAATTACAAATGAATGCAATTTTTAAAAGAAAGTAGTAGTAGTAATAACAAAAATTGTAGCAACAATAAAAGCAGTAATAATAGCAATAATAATAATAATAATTTTTAAAAGTTTATATGACCCTTCTCCATGAGAAAAAATTCCGCGGGCGCCCTTGGAATGAAGTACGACGTGCAAAAACAAGACAGTAACTTGCCCAGAAATGGAATAACATGCCCTGGCTCGATTCGCGAACATGAATTTAAATTCTGATGCTGCGTTCCTAAATTTCACACATGTTGCTTCATCTGGTGTTTCCTCCTTCGCATCTATTTGCAATAAAACACCATCCGCCTATTTTTAGCCTGCAGCAGCCGACTGCAAAAGCATATCCAAGCACACGAGCTCATTATCGCCGCTTCAGCACACAAACACATGCGCGCACACGGAAAAACACCCGCGCGCGCAACAAACGAACGCGGAACGTTCAGTCATCACCGCAGTTCCCTCAAGCACCGACAACATTGCATGGGAATGCTCCTCGCCTTTCATTGCACGGTTAACAGCTACAGAAGTATTTACAAATGTTCAAACTGCCTCAGCGCCACGCTACGCTCGAAAATAGTTCCGCGGAGCAACAAAAAAAAACTCTTCCCACTTGTTTCACGAGTTCGTGATGACTTCGGTGCTGCGTGAGAATTCAGTGTAGAATCCATCCCAAAGTTCATGGATGCTTATTGCCTCCTTTTCGTGATAAACAGAAGATTTGTCAACATTGGGTTGGTTACGGTGTCCGTACCGTGATGGGAGTTCTCTTTGGGGGTTGATGAGGGTTGTAACCTCTCTTTTTGGGCCCAGATTTCGTGAAAAGAAAGAACGTAAGACATAAAAAGATGATAAATAGACCTCGGATTTAAGGTTTTTAAACTATTTTTTTCCTTTGCAGGTAAATAAGAAATAAGTTGTTTTATTTTTTAATGAATCGCAGAGACAACTAATGAAGTTTTATAGTGCTTAAAATAACCTATTTTGCTTGTTAGAACATATTTTAGGTTTATGTTTCTAAATCGAACCTTTTTTTAGGTTATATATTTCTTTAGGTTTCGCAGGATTTTTTATATCAGAGGTATTTACTCTGTTTGGTGACGATAAATTCGATGACAAATTTATTTTCATTAAACAAGTAACTTTTGCTAACAGCATAATAGTATTACAATAATTTGTGAATAATTTTGAAAATGATGTATACAAATGAAAATTTGGTTAAGAAATTAATATTTGTTTATTATGTATACAGCAGCTATTAAAATTTCTTACGCATGTCTTGAAATTTTGTTTTTAACGATTGTACCTAATCAGTATTTTTCAGGAATTTTGAACGATTTTAAGTTTTTTTCTAACCGACTTCCGGATATTTCAAGCTTCATTTAAGACTTTCAGAACCTATTTTAAGAGTTTTAGAACCTATCTTAGGATTTTTAGAACCTATTAGAGCCTATTTTAGAAACCTAAAAGCACACTGTTTAGAACCTAAAACTCAGAGGTCTAATGATAAAACATAGCAGCAACTTCTTGAGCTGTGCTTGAAGGTGGAAATTGATTAGGAAACAATCTGGTTTAGACGTTCGAGTTCGACACATCCTGGACAATGGTAAACATTTTCAACGCCTTCTGTAAAACAAACGTGTTTATCATGAAGGAAACTCTGCATTCATGTATATTTATGTTCTAAATAAAGTGCATAGCCTTAGAGATATTCGAATTTTTCATGGTCTTGTAGCGAAAGAATGATGCTGTATTACGCAACTGACACAAACGAGAAAGAAAGCATTTTGAAATATCCAACTGAAACGTACCAGCGCGCGTACGAGTGAAATTTATCCTCACAGTGTTTCTACAGCTCTGGGACCGGAACTAACGAAGTTTTAGGAGAATTCATACTGAAGAGACACGCGACATGCGACACGAGACATGAGAGTTTCACACCGAGGAGCACGTTTAAAACAAGTGTGTTTTAAACAACTTGTTTTAAACGTTTAAAAAACACATGGCTTTGTTTTTCACAAATGTTTAAAATGTTTAAAACAAAGTGTTTTAAACATGTTTTTTTTTTCAAACTTGTTTAAGACACATTTTGATACTTGGTGTTTGATAGTTTGTGGTTATTTGCGTGTTTTATAGCTATGCCTTTCATTCAATGCGTGTTACTCTGTTTATTGTGTATATAAATCTGTTCAGTGGGTGAAAATGTATATTGAATTAACAAAGAAACATCGTGATGAATACCCGTGGGTTACGTTTTAAAACACCTGGCTGTTTTTTTTACAGGTGTTTAAAATATTTTAAAAATTGAATACTACATGAACGAAACCGTTTTGTTCCTCACTTAACACACTGCAAAATGTGCACATTTGTTGATAATGTCAGTCGCATTCACGATAAAATATAAGTATTTAAGAAAGAAAACAAAAAAGACAGAGTAGATACCACGTAGACCCAGTGGGTCTGGCAACTGTGGATTAGTTGAGGCTTCTCGAGCAGCCTACATGCAAGATTTGAGACTAATATACATGTGTATTTTAAAAAGTTAGTCAAGTATTTACTTTATAATAGGAACACAGTCCATCCTTGGATGATTAAAAAAATATTTATTATTCATTATTCTTAGAAAATAAGTCTTATATAAGCATTGTTTTAAACGTTTTATTTGTTTAAGACGTGTTTTTTCGGGTTTTGTTTGAAACACTGTTTAAAACATTTAAAACATGTTCAAAACAAAAAAATGTTCGTTCTCTTTCTTTTCTTCTGAAAAAAAAAATTGCCAACCCTGCCGAAGAGACAAGATGCACGCTACACGCAACAAGCAACACTTGTTTCTTTGCTCAGTTCGCATGATGGTACCGATATAATTGCATTAATAAGTTTATTAGTCACCCCCAAAAAAGTAATAAGATACATTGTTACAGCTATTTCGCACTGTAAAATTTGTGCAAGTTATCGTATTTCTCAGGCACAACATGACTCTCCCGAGTTTCAATAACTTGCACAAATTTTACAATGCGATTTAGAGAATGTCTCTTGTTACGTCTTTTTCGTGAAAGTACTGTGAATGATGGCCTCTAACACTCGATGGAAATGGAAAAAATATTTATATTTCAAAATTATCTGGGTCATTTTTACCACACACGCGTCCTTATGGGTTAAATATAAATGTAGTTATTTTGTGCCATTGGATTAACCGGTATTGAGAGATACAAAAGGGACTTGAAGTGTAGAGAAGTGTCCTGGACCTCGTTAGAGGTTACGGGGTAGCAACTACCTGAAAAGACTGAAGGAAAACCTCAGCCAAGACGGATAGATAAATTAATAACATAACCTCACATTTGGACCCAAATGATATGCAAGCCCGAATTTTGATGTGATTTGAATCGGGCGGCAGAATATTTTTAGTCTGTGAATCTTTCCTACACACACATTTTGGGGCCTCCAGAATATAAACAAGGGGATGGAAACTCACGACTGGGTGATTAAAATTCCAACAACATGATACGTATCTAAAAAATTGTTAACGGAAGAAACAAAGAAATAGCTTTATGAAATATCACATTTTCAAAAAGCAAATTTCGGAATTGCACGGCAGAATGAACTTTTGTGAAGGGCAAGACCACAGCCATGTTCACTGCTACTGACTGTTGTATTGCCATATGATTTTCACGCTGACGAAATAAGCTCACTTCCACTGCAACAAACACAGCTTGAGGCGTTAATGAATTGAGCGAAAGGAAATGTCCAGATCGCATTAAGCCGGGGCTACCGGGACAAAGACGAGTGAAATGTGCGTTTCACAATGTCTGTGCAGACTTCAGATAAATATATCCTCCCATGCACAACATGGTGACGTTCCTAAAGTCGCAACGAAACGCACGAATCGAACGAAAAATAACTGGCCTCGTGAACCTGATGAAACCATTAATTTTACAGACGTTAGGAACGCACTAGGCGTAAGCGACAATCGTAGTGTTTTGTTTACGGAAAATTTACGCGTGGCGTCCAGTCAGTCATTCTGGCAGAAATTAAACTGTTCCAGATGTTCTTGCTCATTTGCCAAACTTTTAAAAACAGTGAAAGTACACTCATAGTGTACATGTTGATTTATATCGATTTCTGTTAAAATAATATTGCAAATTTCCGAACTACTGCAGTTTCAAGCAAACATGCAGTGCAGTATCTGCACGTAGTAGACGATTTTCACGGAACAAACCTGCTTTGCAGTACGTGCGTGCGTTTCGTACGAGAACGAACTTCACGATCTTCACGCAAGGACCCAAGGAACGCATCCTACGTCGTATTCCATACATTCCTATCCATCGTTTCTCTTCGCAGCAAGTGAATTACTATTTATAGAAATAAACAACTTGACTGCCCTCGGCACCTTTTACAAATCTTTTGTGTCACCTAAAATTGAATACTGTTCTCCGATCTGGTCTATGGCATGCCCCTCAAATTCAGATAGACTTAATTCCGTCCTAAATTTCTTCCTGGTCATTGTTCGACACCGAATTCCGTCCACAAAACACTTGCAAAAGTCCATCCTCCTGCAAATGTTAAATATCCAAACTCCACAAGAGAGACATAGACAGGCTGACCATATATTTCTACATAAAATAGTGAATGGCAACATCAGAAGTGACCGCCTTCTTGAGGAAATTCACTTTCGTGTGCCTGGCCGCTCAACAAGAAGCACTCAACTTTTTGCCTCTCAGAAGCCGAGATTGTGCCTCATCCAGCGCTCTCTGTTCCACAGACTGCCCAGTGAATATAATAATCTAGGAAGCCAAATAGACATTTTTGAAAATCTGGACAGTTTTAGAAGAAAGTTAGCAAAAAATATGTAAGTCTCTTAACCACATGTAATTTTTTTATGTTATTATTTTTGATGTATTATGTTATTATTTTTTTGTCCTTATGTTCTATAAAAACGTTCCAATGTAAAATGGCTAGCGCTGTATTTGGAATCTTCTATTGAATAAAAAAATAAAAATAAAATAAAATAAAAGTTCATTCAACCATAACACGTTGTCTCCTTACATGAACATAATACACAACACACATACAATGGGCATATCATCACAGTTTGACGATGTTCCTCGGCATGTAAATGATTGGCGTACATTCCTTGGCGGTTGTGTGCTATTCGACGGATCCCTTCCGAAGTCTGTTTTAGAACCAGACTCGGAACGCCACGCCACACACCTGCCTAAATGCTGCTCTACCAGAACAGAACGAGAGGTTTTTCGCAAATTACAGGTCTTGAAAACTGCGGAGGGGATAATGTGGTTGTGCACGCAATGTAATTGTGATTTCAGTGAACGCGAAACAATTGCGGTTGCTCCGAATGCAAGGCATGCACTATCTGCAGCCACGTTTCCAGCATGTTAAAGCCACCTTTGTTTCGGAAAAATATCTGCAGCTTTAAAATTCAGTCACCAGGTGACACTGCTGCTACAATGTTGCAAAATCCTCAGGCATGGATGTGCGTGGAATTGAATTTTTAGCAGTCGAAATGATTCCTTACATATGTCTTTTCCAGCAAAGCTTTTTTCGGAAATTCAATATCAACTGCCGTTGATCAACTATGTACGTATTTCAATTTTAATTTCAAAGTTTAGCTACTACAAAACTCTACTAGTGTTAAAAACTGAGAAAATTAGATGGTGAAGATATTATTTATTATGAAAATCCGCCGTGGAATATAGGAACAGCTTCAGTGCCATTTTGAACCATGCATTTCTAAATATTGGAAGGGGGCAAAACAGACTGACGGTACTGACATTTGCTCTGAATAATCAAAGTACTTTAGGAAAGTATTTGGTAAAGGTGGAATCCGCAGAGGTAGAACCTTACAGAATATTCAACGCTGGTTACGCCACGCGAAAATCATTGATTGATTGATTTGATTTGTTGTTTTAAGTCCACTTTATGCACAGTAAGGCTAATCGGGACTGGACCTACAGTTTAAAGTGGGATCCGAACCACCATGTGCCTCCACCGGGAATCGAACCCGGGACCCCTTGATTACAAGGCGACGACGCTACCACTGTGCCATCGGGGAGGCCCGCGAAAATCATTGATTTCTGAACAATAATACAATCATAATTTTTAGTAGGTTCATACCATTACTTTACAATGTGTGTATTAAATTCAATTGAATCACTTCAGATAGTTTTTACTGCATTAGTAAACGCACCCCAGTATTGTTGATTCGTTCAAATTTGTGAGGCCCTTCTACAAGTTTTGTCGTGAACGAATCTGTTAATGTGTTGAAAATTTCCTGTCACAGAGCGTTCAACTCACCTCTATAAATCTAACTTTCGTGGCAACAGATTAAGGCACATATATAGAAATGCCAGTAAACTCGGCAATGGCGCAAGCTGCCTTAGGTTGAATACATAGACAAATAGCCTAATTAAGTCAAACCAAATTAGTTATCAAAAATCCAAAGTGTATAGAGCAGAAAAAAAAGTGCGCATGTCAAAGTGCTGTTCATGTTTGAGAACGCAATTTCAGCGTTAGTGTACAATTATCAGAATCGGAAACAAGCAATGTACTAATTGTGCACAAACAATGAAACTGAATAAAGTAATGTTACGCAACCATTGTTATTACATTAAGCCACAAAGGATCGGAAAATTCAGGATTCCAAGATGGCGCTAGACACACGCAGTCGGCTTGAAAGATAGGGCTGATTGCTCATTGGAAAGAGTATTTTAAAATTAACTCTATAACGAACGACACTATCCTAAGAACTGCAAATGGTCTCAAAGTTGTAATGAAAAAAGAGCATCCAGCACGTAAAAGTAATGAAAATAATTGAAGAGAGGAATCAGTTCGAATAAATATTTTTTGCACTTCCACTCAGGAAATTGTATTCTTAGTCTTATTTGTCCCAGACCGGAAGATTACAAAAAAACAGTGGTGCTAGCAAAACGAGCAGCTAGCATTCTCGCACACGGTATTAACTATTATGAGCTAAAATGTAAGGAAACTTTTGTTATCACACCAAACTTAACTCCTACAATCAATAAGCATATTACTCGTGCTCAAAAAAGGGTGAGAGAGTGAGAGAAACCGAGGCTAATGGAAAGACAAACTAATTTTGTAAATTCCAGCTCAAGATTTCAAATATCCGAGTTGGAACAAAGCAAAGTGGAAAGAAGCACGTGGAACAAAAGCGGAAGAGGGGGCGGGAGGGGGGGAGGGCGTGTTCTGCCAAGAGCAAACCATTCTTGTGATGAAGTGCTTCAAGTAGGAAACTGAGACGAAAGACCGAAACGTAGGGATTATCCGAAGGCTCCTGGATTATGATAATGAAACTTGGAGTGGAACACAACATGGATTTGAAAAGAGAGAAAACTTCAGAGAAATATGAAGTTTCCACCTCAAACTTCTTAGACGTTGTGAATCAGTACAGAGACACCGGAAAAGTATGACAATGAATTCTCGGTGACGACGCTAAGCTTTGAGAAATAAACAAAAACAGTTCCAAGGAATCCTAACGAGCTGAAGACAGAAAAAGTCAAACCTATGTCATTCTCCCAACACGATAAACTCGCAATCACTAAAATGTCTTCCCAGTTTTTGCACTCTTTTAATTCGAAACGACAATAGTTATTGCGCTGTTTGTCATATTCTTAATCTCTTTGCTCAGGCATGGAAGTGATATTTCGTGTAAGAGTTTTCCTGCAATGTTGGAGAAAGAGCCAAAAGGAAACTGTGTGGGGTAATGGGAAGGACAGGACCATTTATAAAACCAGGGAAATATAAATGGGTTGGGAAAACCAATATTTATTGTTCAGTAAAAGGGTAACACATCAGGGTAAATTTCTGCTTAGATTTAGACATTTAATTTTTTAAAAAGTTTATTCTGAGGAGACATTTCAAGATAAATCTCGAAGAAAATGGGTAGGTTCAAAAAAAAATCGTGAATAAATTGTTTGATTGAAACTGAAGGTCAGAGATACAGTTAAGACATTGAGATGAGAACAAAACCAGATACGAAACTGGGAATGAGACAGAACAAGGCTCAGACCTGGCATTGGAGACACTCTGTCTCGTTTCGAGACTTTTCTTACTTGAACATTTCTACCTAAACCAATTTTTTTTCTGGTGCATTATACGAACAGTGGTCTCACTCCATGTAAAAAACAAAAATAAAATGTGTTGGGAAATTATTGTTTTTAATTGCATTAAGGTTTAAATCTTTGTGAATGCATATTAATTGTAATATATCACCAACAACAATTATTAGAATCTGTAGCATATATGATTCACAGACAAATGAAGTCTAAGTTTTCTACATTTTTAGTGTCCCACACCTAACATATTTTCGTTAATACTTTTCATGCATTCAGGCTGCGTCATCATACTAAAGTGTTTTCTTTTCCATTTCTTAGAAGACACAACAAAGTATTTCTTAATTCTATGAAGTCAGTTCATTATGAATATACTGATCCAATCGCATGTCTAGAATCTTACATTTTATGTGTGAAACACACGTAACGCTGGAATGCCACTAGTGTGGAACTTCTTCAGACATTTCAGGATTTTTTATCGATAAATCATATATATTGTTTATAGTAATTTGTGAAGTAAATCCATTAGTGGTAACTGTGAGCCTACGTTGGGGAGTTGCATAAATATTCGAGATAAAATAAGTTTATCGATAAAACATAAAAATACTGACCCTACACTAAAAACGTAACGTTTCCACCCTCTAACAAGGTCTTCTTCAGACGAAACTTCACAATAAATTCAGTATTTTTGTTTTATTAACATGGAGACAAGTCTTAACTGTGTTACCAGTATATAGAGCATTCGTAGCGTCAAACCGAGGTGTCACAAGTAAAATGTTATTGAGCAAAGTTGTTTGCCTTAATGGCCTGGCCTCTATACACTGAAAATTCGCGCGGAGCCCCGTTCTATTTATTGTTAATAGCCTACTATATCTAAAGGATGTCTCAAAATGACGAAACATTTTGAACTGGAGGTATAGAGAGATTAAATAGTTGCAAGAGATTTAAGCATGGAAATGAATAGCGCAGAGGATGCCATTACTAAATTACATACCGCTGGGTAGGTTTATGTCTTGAAGATTACGCCCAGTAGATGACTGCCATTTCTAAGCAACAATTTCTCACAGATGTTTCGACTCGACCTGCTACAACTGGAGAATCGACCAGATTCCTGTGGACATGTCACATCGAGCTATGCAGGATGTCCTTCGACGACTGCGGGAATGGTTGCTTAAAAAAGGCCGTCGTCTACTGAACGTCATCAAGTCATTAATCTACTCATGTCCTTGGCGGTATGGGTATGTAATTGTGTAATGGAATCCTCTGCACTTACATTTCCATGATTAAATCTATTGCAACTATTTACTCTCTTCTGTATACCTCCGTTTCAAAATGTCTCCTCTTTTTGAGGCACCCGTTATATTTCGAGACCGACAAGGGAACGAGACGAATCAAATCGAGACGAGACCGAGATAATGCCAAGTCTCTTATTCCAAAGTATTATTAGGTAAATATAACAATAATAATAATAATAAATTGAAGCAAAGAATAAATAAAACTAAACAAGCGTCCGTATCACATTACTACCAAGAGTCAGAACTTTACTTACTTACTTACTCCACAGCTCTACAGCCCATGCAGGGCCTTGGCCTCCTTGGTGATACCTGCCCACTCATCTCGGTTCTTCGCTCTAGTTCTCCATCCTCTTATGCCCATTCTTTTGAAGTCTTCTTCCGCCTGGTCGAGCCATCTCTTCCTGGGTCTGCCAACACTCCTCTTGCCTTCCTGTTTCCCTTGGTAGATCTTATGTACAGCTCTGTCTGGCTGCATCCTTTCTACGTGCCCCAGCCAGCTAAGGCGTTTGGATCTTATTTCACTTGTTATACTTGGGTTCTGGTAAAGTGTTGCTAGTTCTAATTTGTCCTAATTCTCCAGATGCCATGTTCATTGATTGGTCCATATATCTTACGTAAAACGTTCCTCTCCCATATATCTAGCCTTTCTTCTACCTTTCTTGTCAGACACCAGGTTTCCGACCCATACATCAGTATTGGTCTCATTATGGTTCTATGCACAGTCTTAGTTTCAGCTTTCGGTTCACTTGTGAGGATTTTAATATATTTCCAAATGCATGATAGCATCTGTTGCCTGCTGTTATTCTTGCTTTTACCTCTTCGGCAATGTTATAATCTTCTGTTATTGTTGAACGTAGATATTTGAAATTTCCAACTCGCTCAAACCTTTGACTGTGTGCTTCGAACTCATTTATAGTTTGATACCTGATCTTGTTTCTTTTTGATACACAAAAAGAATGACACGACATGTTGTAAGAATTATAGGGACATATCTCTCCTTAACGTGACACAAAATATTTACAAAAATTCTGGCAAGAAGACTAGAACCATACGTAGAAACACTGACCGTGCGGATTTAGAAGTGATAGATCAACAATAGACCAAATCTTTGTAAATAATGATATTAGAGAAAAGTTTTGAACACAATATTAACATACATCAATTATATTTTGACTTTCAACAAGCATTTGACTGTATACAAAGAGATAAAGTCTGTAAGATAATGAGAGGTATGGATATCCCAGAAAAAAAATAGAAAAATTGACAGAAATGACCTTAAGAAATTCGAAATGTAAAATTAGAATACAAAACCAACTATTTGAAGAAATTCAAATTGGAAAAGGTCTACGACAAGTGGATAGTCTCTCCACACTGCTGTTTAACATAAGTTTGGAACATGTAATTAGAAAGATTGAAATAAATCCTGGAGGAAACATCTCAAATAGGACAATACAATACCTTGCATTTGCTGATGACGTTGGCTTACTAAACAGAACACCAAAAACACTAGACGATGCCCTGAAACAATTACAACAAGGTGGACACGAGATTGGACTGGAAATAAACCAGGATAAGACAAAATACATGATAACAACAAGTCAGAACTTTACATATGCTAAAATCATAATAAAATTATCCCCCGCGCATGCAACACGTAAAAAAAACACATGAAAAACAAGTGAATGCTTAAAAATTCAAGAAGCACAAGGGAAAGAGAATATAAATAAGAAATACAAACTGCTTATTCAGGCACGGGGAGGGGCCGAAAACCACGCCATCCCCTCCCCTACGACGCCATCATACATATTTGCGTCGATCTGGAGTTTAGCTGGTGCTTACGAGGCGAGCAGAAAGAGATTACGGGCCACCAAAGAGTCTTATTTACATAGCGGAAGCGTCCTACCCGCTTACACAATATGCTCTTCGCGTTTTTTGCCTCGTATCCTTCATAGCTTATGCATGCGCCCTTTTCTGTACGCTTGCCGCCTATTATCTGCACAGATATGGAGTGAAAAACTTACTCGAGAAGACGGGAACGACCGATAGGTGGCTCTGGATAGCAGCTCTGCGTAAAAGTGCCATAACTCATCTACAAAATTGGCTACACGGGGTTTCTTAAGTCTCGGACAGATTTGGCCTGGAATTCACACCCGCACACAAAACATTTTATTCATGGCAAGAGAAAAATATTCTTATCCCTACCAGGGATATCTTTATCCCCCTTAAAGACAATGGCATTGCAAGCATATACAGTAAAACCTCGTTAATCCGGACTAATGGTGGGGGGATAAGTTGACCGGTTTAACGAAAGTTCGGATTAACTGAAATAACCTAAATGAACAGTAGAAAGTGCATTAAAACTCCGTTTATAGCAACAAAATACGTTTATTACGGTGTATTTAAAGGGCATAGGCCTAAATACACTATACAGTACAGTACAAAGTTTGCGGGAAACAGAATTTCATCAGTGGTTGACCGCCTTTTCTTTGGGAAGTTCTCTTGTTGACTTCTAGCCACATTTAAGACCTTGCATTCTGCTATTATTATTATTATTGCCTTTTGCCTGTCCAGATTAAGAGAAGCCGGCTTATCGGGGTCAGGATTAACGAGGTTATACTGTACCATGTTTTAACTACTGTATGTAACAAACACAACTGAAAAATCATTCGTATCCATATGGTTCAGTCCTCAAAATTTCCATGCCGAGAAGTATGCAGCATTGTGGATTAAAGGACGCCATTTCCCAGTTGACCAACCTCACTGAACATAACATAATACTAGTACATTCCAATTGGATTGCTTCAAAAATACTTACACTACACGCGCAAAAACACCTCTCGCAATGTAGAACATACCTGCAAAAAATAAAATAAGCTATCTTATAATCGTCCATTATTACCCTTCATGCATGTATATCATTTCCGAGATATTATTTCCAGAAAATTACATCTCATACGTCAGAAAATATAACATAATAATTTGGAACTGGAAAATTGATTTGATTGATTGATTGATTTGGTGTTTTTAGTCCACTTTATGTACAGTAAGGCTAATCGGGACTGAACCTACAGCTTAAAGTGGGATCCGAACCACGATGTGCCTCCACCGGGTATCGAACCCCGGACTCCTTGATTACAAGGCGACGACGCTACCACTGCGCCATCGGGAGGCCCTGGAAAATTGAGCATTAACTAATGATAGATAATAAAAATTCTACTTCACAATGACTTTTCAAAATGAACCTTTTTGGATTTCCCCTTCTACAAATTGTTCATGTGTACGTGTGCAAGACATCCTTCACTTCAAATATTCACGTCTGACTACGTGTGATGTGCAAGAAGGTAGTTTTCGCAATACAAGACTTTGTTCAGAGATAATCAGCGTGTATTTTCAATTGACAATTTGGAAATGTGTTTCGTTGTTCATTGTTTTTTGTTGTTCATTGTAATGAAAAGAATGCATAAAGCATCTAACGTCCTGCTGTTACTATTTATTTGTATGACTGAGTTCTTGAACGAAAAATATATTTTTATTTTTAGCCACATATTTCCGCTGTTTTTATAACTTTTTTTTCAGTTTTTTTATCACCTAAAAATCCGTTTCCTATTTGTAATATTGCGTAGGTGGGACGCTTAGAGCACTAAATATGGCCTGTGGAAACGTTGAGAGACTTCAGAGAGAGAAGAGATACATTTTGAGACAAAGACAGAGATCTCACGAATTAGAATAAAATTACTATTCTACCAATACTTATTTCCAAAATCAGGCTTAATTCAACACAAATATTCTGGACATTCTTTTGTAAAGATGTTAAAATTATATCAATACAATAATATTCTGAAAATCGTGGTCCTCGCAACCTCTAATCACATTCGTTAACGCATGTCACATTCAATCAAAGAGTTTCTATTTACACACACACACTGCAAAGCTGAATATTAGTACATAAGCACTAGATATCTTAATCACTTTCTGTGTAATATACGAAAAAATATGGGATTCACAGGAACATTTTTAGTGCTCCATTTCACTATGATTTTTCTCGCAGTTGTGCACATTCGCTCGACACATGTTGCCAACTGCAACAACAACCATCTTATCCAAAGAGTTCATCTCATTCTCGGGAACTTGTTTCCTTCCAAGAACAATAAACAGCCGTGGATGCGCCCACCAGCGACCACGGACCATGTGGTGCTATATCTGCACCCTGCCTGCTCCCCTAAACCCACCCACTTAGAAGGCTGGGGGAAGGAGTAATACGACGCTGCGGTCGAGGCTAGATAACTATTAAGCCTTTTGATACAGAAGATCCAAAGAAAACAAGCTGCGAAGTGTTTGTTTAGCCAGTTTCCTTAGCCGCTTTGATCTTCATTGAAGTTGTTCAACTGATGAAGAAATCAAACTAAATATGTATGTATACACAAGGTAGAGTTAATAAAAGTCAAATGAAGACAAAATATTATGAATCGTTCAAGGAGATACTTATATTTAGAATTTTTCGAATGGATCTTTTTTTATATTGCTCAGGTTTCAAAAATTCATCATACTTGTCATTTTTCACGAACAACTTTTTTCAGTATCGTTAGTTTAAATATAGCTCGCTACTATTCTAACCATGGAGGTATGAAGGGGGAGGAGTAAGCCTAGCGCGATTTTCCTGAAGCCGGGTCACGTGACAGACCCGGAGAAGTCAGACCAAAACATTCGAAGACGCCGTAAGAAAGCATGTCATTTTGTGTACTTTTGAATAAGATTTAGGAAGCAATGGTGCATGCTCAACACACGGCTGTACACACAAAATCGAATGAAACGGCCCCCCTTACGGTTATGCAACCAGGAATTTTATATCATCTAGTTTCGCCAGGAAGAGCAGCTCGCGAGAAGCGTAGTGTTTCCAACTCTTGAATAGCTACAGATTCACGCGAATGGGTGGAGATCTTGCTTTCCTCTTGATTTGATTTCAAAGGACAAGTTTATTTTGAGAATGTCTCTTGTAATAATATCAAGTGTTATTAACTTTTCTGCTTGAGTTTTTTATTATTCTTTTACCACTTCCGAACGAATATGTGAAGATTTTTTTTTTTTCATTTTGCAATAACGCTTTCGGCATTTTTCCTTCAGTTATTCCTTTTGTTTTTAAATTTTTGGCGACATCTGATTTGGAAAAAGTTCTACGAAGTTTGTTTTAAATGTAAATGCATCTGGACATACAGTGTAGAGTGGGATTCGAACAACAAATATGAGCTTCCGTCGCGAATCGAACCAGCGCTCCTTTGATTATGTTTTCTTTCCACGTTTATTAAAATTTGCTTCCTTCAGCCTACTTCCGATTGTCGTATATTTCAATTCGTATTAGTTCTTTTCCCGTTTTTTTTTCATTTGCATTGTTCGAGCCGTGATAACTTTCTCTGTTAATCTGGTTATTCGAATACTTTTATACTTTTTTTTTCCTTTTCTCGATTTTCCCTTCGCACTCATTACAGATTTCGGTATCGTGCTTTTCCATATTTTCAGTAATTTAATTCTCTTGTGTATAATTCCTTTGACTATTTAATTTGCCCTTAGTTCGAATCAAGAAAATATGTTAGGAAATGTTTCCCGTGTAAATCTTATTGTATGGTGGTGTAAAATTGATGCCAGCTTTTTCTTGGGATAAGGGTTTTGAAAGTGCAAGGGTCTCATTTATTAACCATGATGGGAAGGGGGGGGGGGCTGAGGGGTGCCAGAAACCTTCCAGACGGAATATGCCTGAAACGAAAAGTATAGATCGACCACAAGGGAAAAAATCCTTGGGACGAAAAGTCCCCGCGCAGATTTCCCTTCTTCCCTTCAGCTCGGACCATAAGGAAGCATGGTCCACTCTCCCCCGCCCCTCCTCGCGGGAGTACGGTGAACAGGAGTCGTGGGTCTGCGCAGGTTGTTTTGCTTGTGGTTCCACTCTTCCATCAGCAGGTGGGGTGCTGAGAAGGCTAGGCTATCTGCGAGCGAGGGGGAGGGGGTGAAGAGCAACACTGCCACAGCGAGTCGCTGTAAATGATTTCATCGTCTGTGCTGGGTGAAACCGGTTCTTGGTGCTCCTATACTTTTCCGATACATTTCTGCCAGCCTTTTTAGCGAAGCGAGGTCATATGTTCCAGATTCGAACTCTGGTCAGGCATGAATGTATCACTCAGTTTGTCCCGTCACAATTTTATAAATTGATATTCCATCCGTATTATCGCGATTAACTCAAGAGGCAGAAGAGTGATGTAAAATAACCGAAATAGAAATTGATGCATTTGTGCCTGGTGCTAGTGGAACGATGAAGTTAACTCTTTATAAATGATGAAATAGGTAGCCCTTGCGCTCAAATACACTTATACCTTGGCAAAAAAACAAACAAAAAAAACTACTACTCTTACTACATTTGGAATACAGCCAAGAGCGATGTAAGGCAATGCAATTACATTGTGAATGTTTCACATCTTGTAATCTTTCTTTTTCTCGTAGCGGGGGCGGGGGTTCATTCATTACAAATATCTAGGAAAGGATTTAGCAGCAATCCGTGATATACTTAAATATCATAACATGCTGCGTAGCCAGGATTCTTGGGTCCTAGCCTTTTCGTTGTTTCTTCAATCTTCATCAATTTCCCTGAAGCATCATTCATCCTCTGTCGCCATTGGCTATATGTAAAACTTGACATAAAATGAGTAAATTTCGAAAAGAAAACACAAGGATCTACTTTTCTCATAGCTCGCCAAACATGCACATTTCCGTATTTTATACTTTCAGCGCTATCATTATTCTTGGCAGGCAATGGAATTGAAGCAACTCTCACAATTAACGTAAACTACATGTCACTCAGGCATGACAATTCTCGCGGGCAAAGTGGATTTTTTTTTGGCACATGGTAGCGCAATAACTATCTTCTGGCCTCCTAGATTTAAATACTTACTTTTTATTCCAGTTGAGTGATTGACTCACAATTTCGCCATTGAAGGTTTGGGTTGTATTTGGGTTATACGTATTGTGTTTTTGGTGCGGTAGGAAAAAGCAATCCCAAAGGTTTGCACTGAACAGAAAATTGTGTGCTTTCCCTCTCTCTCTCTTCTATTTAGGTAAACTGTTGTTAGAAACATATTTTCCGAAGAATATCCACATTGAAAATAATATTCCACAATTGTTTTGATAGGGCATTTCTATTGCTCTGAACGAATTATCTCCGTAAGAGGACTAGGGCCTCCCCGATGGCGCAGTCGTAGAGTCGTTACCTTTTAATCAAGGGGTCCCGGGTTCGATACCCGGTGGAGGAACATAGTGGTTCGGAACCCACTATAAACTGTAGGTCCAGTCCCAATTAGCCTTTCTGTGCACAAAGTGGACTTAAAAAACAACAATTCAATTCAATTCAATTGAATCATCTTATCAATATTTTTAAATCTGCATGCACCTGCTTAATTAAATAGATTATACATTTATATTCATTGCGGGAAGAAATGTGAGAGAAAACATTGCATTTTTTTCAGGGAATGCATGAGTCAATAATAATGTATATTTTACTGTATATACTCTTTTATATTGCATTGATTCATTAGTATCCTTATTTCCTAAAGCAAGCGTGAGTTTCTTTGCACACACCACGCAAGCCCTGCTTGACGTAAATATCAGATGCAGTAACTTCGCGGTTGCCTTTTGCCACCACGCTTTGGCTTTAATTCGAGCCCCGGTAGGTGCTTCGTTCGAGATACTGCAGCAGTTTTACTCGTATCTATGCCTTGGGCATGTCACTTGCAACGGAACCAATAAAATGAAACTTTCTGCACCGGAATGGGCGTGAAACTCTACATGCACCAATGATAAGTTGTTTTCAAGAGGCATGTGCAAAGTGCAGCATGTTCCTTCGGTCCGAATGTTCCCTTACGATATCATTTCATCATGCCTTACACTTCGGAATTTACAAGAGAGAATATAGTCCGCATTTTTTTGTGCGGCGGATCTCCTGCACTTCAGATTGCTACGACTCTTGGTGTGGGCGATTCATGCGTCAGGCGTTGGATTCGGTGTTACGAGGAAGAAGGGGACCAAGGAATGAAGTGAAGACCCAACAAAGGCCGGCCGAGGAAGACAACCAGGGAAGAAGATGCAGGCATCATTGAGATGAGCGAGGGCAATCCCTTCATGGCTGCAAGGAAGATTCGCCAAGAGTTGAAACTGGAGTGACATGCTGCAACAGTTCGGCACCGTCGAGCGGCAAAGAAAGAAGCAATGATGCATTTGCATCAAGAAACACGGATCAGTTTTGCTTTACAATATTTACCAGCTCCTCAAGAATTTTGGCAGAACGTAATTTTGAGCGACGAGAAAGTATTTTCGTCTGACGAAAATGGTCAGGTTTATGTTTGGAGGCGCGACAACACTCGCTACGGCCCCGAGAACATTTCTACCCATGCTAGGAGTGGCAGGATATCCGTGGCGGTGTGGGGATGGATCAGTTCGTCTGGAGTAGATGGATTGGTGGAAGTGTCCTCGAGAATGAATTCGCAGGAATACGTCGCAGTTCTGGAAAACCACATGCTTAAAGCGTGAGAGAGAGACACCTTGAAGATGAGATTCCGCACGTGAGTTTCGATCAAGACAACAGCAGCGTTCATACATCGAAAGCGAACACCACCTGGTTTAATCAGCACCCAGGAATTTCAAGAGTAGATTGGCCAGCGAAGTCTCCCAATCGAAAACATTTGGGCGTTGATGGTGAGATAGTGGGAACCTAGACAGCTGAGAACAATGGAAGCTGTACTGGCTCACGTGTTTGATGTTTGGGAGAGTTTAAGGAGATGACCAAACATCTGCTCGTGGAATCCTTGCCTCGTCGACTAGATGCAGTGCTTGAATCCAACGGCGGGTGGACACAGTATTGAAACCCCGCACGGTTTAACCGATGTTCTTTGTTACATCACAGAACAAAACTAATTACACACATCTCCATATGCAACTTATGTTTCCAAATCTTTCTTACTGATACCTTGGTGCTCATGGTTACTTTTTCACACACTTGCACCATTATATTATATTCTATAATATTAATATTCACATTATTGACAGATTTGATTCACATGAAATTCAAATGCGCAGCACACATGCACCCATTCCTAACACTTAACTGTTAGTTACATTACACCTATCACGTTGTCACAGTTCTAGATCAGTGGTGCCCAGGGGGAGGCGCAGACTGTGATGGAAATTTGACTGAGTAAACAGGGTACAAATTGAATTACGTTATCAATTAGCCATTGCTGTTATACAAATAGTAATTTGTAGATTGTCAGGGGAATTGTTACGGATAATAAGTAATATTGGTGGGGGGCGATATCCAACTCTTATATATTAGGCCTTAGATTGATAGGGAAATTATGGTGGGCGATTAATGAAGTTAGTGGTATTTTCAGGTTGCGGGATTGATAATTATTTTGGGGGGCAGGGAATCCCAACTCTTGTGTATTAGTATTACGTCTTAGATTGCTTTTTTGGAGGGAGCAATATCAACAGGAAGTCTAAAATTGGCATGGGAATTTTGTTGGGAAGATTGAGTATTAAATTTGAGGTCGAGGGGAGGGGAATGAAGTTTTGATAAAGTGTTATGTCTTAGATTGCGAAGGGATTTCTGACGATTTAGAAATTGACAAAGGTCCGGGCGGGACTCGAACCCGGAACATTCGGTGTCTGGATTGTTAGTCCATCACTAACCTCGCTTGGCCGCAGAGCCGGTTCTCTTTGGTGGCCAAGCGCGTTAAATGGTCCACTTCCGATACCACGAAATTTCCGGGTTCGAGCCACGGCTTCACTATTGGTATCATGGTGTCAATTTAATCTAATCGTCACTCATCCTCATTAGCCGAAAGTGGCAGAAGAGCGACTTAACATAACAAAAGGTACAAAAACAACTTTAACACTCTAGTAATTTCTGATCAATAGATGCGTATTAGCTTTGATTGTTGACTCTTTAATGATAAGCTTACGATTATTATTGTTAATATGAATTGCCATCCATCAACAGAATGACGGACCAATCGATCATTTAATTCATGTCGTTTTTTTGGTATTTGTTGTCCCTTCGGATCAGCTTCGAAACCTAAGGAAATGATTAGTTGTCTGTCTGAAGTTAGTGACAATGGTTCTTTAATTTCCCGTCGCTCTTTCAGCCGGCGCGGGAACCACCTTTATGGCAGTGATCATCTGTTGCCGCGTTTACCTACGAAGGAACTCGTGGCCAAACAACGAATTAGGCCTACCTCTTGGGCAAGAAGCGGCAACTTTACAAAGCCCTTCTCCCCGAAGCAGCCAGCAGGGAAACAGGATTTTGTCAAAATAACCCTTCTGCTCTGTGAATGAAAACCGGTTCAAACAGCGTTTCGACTTAATTGGACATTATCCATTGTTTTTCTTTTTGATTGACTATATATTCTATCTATATATTTCGAGACATATCAAGATATCACCTCTTCTCTCATCTTCAGACGAACAATGTTTGCTATGTCTGTAGTGTGATTGGAACTATGACAGTCCGTGATTTTTTCCAAATCCGGTCCGCTAAGCAACCAGTCTTAGATGCCCATTCGAAATCGAGAGCTATAGAGCAAAATAAGTTTGAAGTGAAGAGTCTTATTGAATGAAACATAGCTCGACTCACCCTCATATTTGATTTTTTTTTTTTTTTAGATAACTTGCGTTCACTTCGTATAGAAGGCACCACGAGACTGAAAATTCACACTATTTGGCATGGCAAATAGACCTTATTCCAGCTTCGCTGAAAGTTCGATGTATATAATAGTTGTCAGTCATTAAGTTCAACGCCCTCTGCGCGTGTGTTGTGATGGGTTATCGTGTTCCAATTTTGATTTAATTCCATTTCATGCTCAGAAAGGCTACCCGAAGTGGGACCTACAGTTGAAAGTTGGATCCGAACCACTAGGCAGTTGTGTCTCCACCAGGAATCGAACCTGGGACTCCGTGATTATAGGGGGTTAACGCGTTCATGGCTTTACAGTTTCGTGAATTCAAGGAAGCCAAGGTGAGAAAATGTGAAGAAATATCTTCTACACGGAACTAGCTATGTGTGTGTATGTATGTAAAACTTTGTAGCACATCCATTTTCCTACCTTCATTTTATCATCATTACGTTGAAATTTGCACCAGTGATTTTTCACTACGTTCTAGGTCACGTCACTTTGAGTCGTAAAGTATTGTCTGTAATTCAGTTTTAGTATAGTTTGTAGCCTCTTACCCAAGAATTTTTAAGGTGGGAGAAAGGAGGTGGGGCTCAACTTCTGGAAAAAAATAGTGCGAGTTCAATTGAGAATACGAAAATGGAGCGGAATGATTATATTGCTACAATATCTTCATGAAAGTAAAGCGTAAAATTAAACATGACTATCAGCATAACCGAAAGCATATAATGAGATGATTTATTAGTGTTACCAGGCTAAAGGTGTGGAGTGCGGCCTGTTGCCTCTTTCATTACAGAATTCCACATGTAAAAATTGTGGTCCCGGGTTCGATACCCGGTGGAGGGGGCACATAGTGGTTCGGATTCCACTTTAAACTGTAGGTCCAGTCCCGATTAGCCTTACTGTGCACAAAGTGGACTTAAAACACCAACTCAAACCAAAAACCAAATGTAAAAATTGATCAACTCTTATTGCGAGTAACCATTATAGGCTTAGACCAAATTCTGGCGTTTATATTTCAATTCACTTCCTCAACAAATCCTTTCTCGATTGAAAAGATTTTATGCGGAGCGTCATTCAGTTGTTTGTGAGTGTTCTTTTTGCAGAAGCAACAGCAGCTCGCTCGCACCCACAGTGCCCCGCCCACTCGACGAGACGCGTTGTCTGTGCAGTGCAGAACAGTGACAGTGTTGCCTCTCTATTCGATCTTTGTATTCTCTTTTGCCTGCCACTACACACACATTTCAGACAATTCTTCCCATACAACAAATGGAAAAGCAATCAGGCAACTATTACATGGCTCTTTTCTAGATTTTGTATTAACACTTTCCACGGTCAAGATATGTTAAGTTGGTTCTGTTTCGTATTCCCACAATTTGGCTTCGTGCAGTATGGGTTTATATTGCAAGCTTAAAAAAAGAAAGTAGGCAACTATTTTAACATTTTAATTTTCATCCGTTTCATGATTGTATGCACTAATAATAATTGGCCGCCGCTTTGCCCGAGCGTGGTAAGCCGTCGGCTTTTGATCTCGCTGCCGAAATTCCCGGGTTCGAGTCCCGGCCTGGGTATGATTGTTTATGAGTGTTCCTTCATGAATTTTATCATACACTAATCCTCATCGTTGCGATTAGCCAAAAGTAAAGTAAAAAAATAAAGATATTAGTAATAATAATAATATGAATCTAGCCCCCCATGGTTCCTTTATGACTGTCCTTTTATCAATTTCATCGAGTCATCATTCATCCTCATTGTTGCGATTAGCCAATAAATGGTAGAGAAGCTGCGAAAAATAAGATGTAAAATAATAACAGAATTTTCTCCGCAGAAGGAAAAATAAATGCTCCAGACAACATGCAATTCAGGAAAAGAGTGTCCTGTAATGTGAGTCTGTAAACCAAATGTAACTCACGAATGAAGAAGTTTACGTGAGGGTTTCGTCTTCTACGAAGCAATACAGGCTTGGATGGCGCAGTGGTAGCGTCATCGCCTTGTAATCAAGGGGTCCCGGTGGAGGCACAAAGTGGTTCGGATCCCACTTTAAACTGTAGGTCCAGTTCCGATTAGTCATACTGTGCATTGTGGACTTAAAAACACCAAATCAACAACCAACCAACCAATACAGGGTTGGAAACACTACGGTTATAGGTTTGGAAACACTGCTCCTCTCGGGAACTACTCTACCAGGCGAAACTAGATGATATAAAATTCCGGGTTGCATAACCGTAAGGGGGGGCGTTTCATTCGATTTTGTGTGTACTAACGGAAGCGACAGAAAACCTGAAGGAATAATATTACATAAGCAAATAAAGCTAGTCATAGTTTGTTTTGTAGTATTTGAGTGTAAAGTAGACCTCGAGTTTGCGTTTGTAGTTTGAGCCTACTTCCATGCTCCTTCCAGCCGCGTGCGCTTGCAGCAGCCGATGCGATGTTCTTCTGTCTGTTATGTCATTGGTTGAAGTAGATGCGGCCATCTTACGCAGACAAACTTAAGCTCCGCCCACTGGCTTCATAACGAAAGCAAGGAGTGGTACGAGACTGCAGGCACCTGATTCTAACGGGTTTAAAAAATATATTGGACGCATCCAGCAACGCTCAACGTTGGAGCAAAGTGAGATATCAAGAGCACTTGCTACCAAAAAAAAAGTCCGGCCAAGGGAGACGAAACCGAAACCCTCTGGGATGGACTATTTCAAACGCGAGAGGGGGAAGTAGTAGAAACACGTTGTAAACAATGCTGCGATATTTCGTTTGAATGCGTTCGCTTGTATAGTTCATTTTCGCTTGCTGTATTGTGTTTGCGATTTGTGATGGCTCTTACACCTGGTAACAAACAGTTTCGAAATGGAACAAAACAATTCTGCAGAACGTAATTGATTTTTGTGACCGAGAAGCAGAAAACGGTGAAGTTTTGGTTCCTGTTGCTCACTCTTCGAAACGAGCAAGTCAGATTGCCGGTGTGTCATGGTCGGCAATAAAGAAGATTCGTCGTGAAGCTTGCAAGCAAGATGTTCCCGAATTTAGTTCTCCCAGAAAAACGACGAAAGAAGGATATTCTGGAGACAAGATGAATTCGATTTCGACATAATTAGGCGTACGGTGCATGACTTCTATGTCCGAGAAAGAAAGGTTCCGTCCTTAAACAAATTCCTGCCAGTTTTAAAGGACAAAATCAACTTTACCTGGAAAAAGGAGACGCTAAGAAAAATTTTGCATAAAATCGGTTTTAAATGGAAATTATGCCAAAATAAGAGGGAACTTTTGAAGTAGCGGGATGATATCGTTTTAAAGAGGATCCAATTTCTGAGAAACATAAAACGATTCCGAGAAGAAAGAAGACCTCTTGTCTACATCGATGAAACTTGGGTCGACAGTAACCTGACTTTTGGTAATCGGATGAAACTGATGGAATTCTACAAACGGGAAACGGAAACGCTTCACGCAGAGTCATTGTTTTGTGTGTGCGCGGGCTGATGGGATTTATACCTAACACCAATCTCGTGTACAAGGCAAACACGACCACAGGAGATTATCATGGGCAGATGTACGCTAATATTTACGAGAAATGGGCAAAAGAAAAACTCATCCCAAATTTACCACAAAATACCGTCGTCATAATACACAATGCTCCATAACATTCCGTTCAGATTAATAAGACGCCAAATTCAAGCAGCACCAAAAAAAAACAATCACAGATTGACTTGCTACGAATGACATCCCCCATTCACCTGATTCCCTTAACCCTTAAAGTTGAGCTGATGGAACTCGTGAAATTACACGCTCCGAAAGTGAAAACATATCGATTTAATACCATGTTATCAAAGCATGGATTTAGTACACTTCGACTTCCACCATATCACTGTGATATAAACGCTATAGAATATGTGTGGGCAGAAATCAAAAGATATGTCCGCAATATTAACCCCACAGGTGACATAAATATGGAAAACTTTCTAAAGTGACACATGCTATAAACAGCATATCAGTTGAAAAGTGGCGCAAATGCTGCGAACATGTGATGAAACTGGAAATCAGCTACCGCGAAAAGGACGTAATTGTACCAATCCACATTTTATTGAATGACAGTGAAAGTGACTACAGTTCGACAAATGATTCTAACATTGATGAGGACACTTTTTAGAGGTAGGCCAAATTCCTTACACATATTAGTGAATACTATCCTGATTAATGTTACATTAAGTTGCTCTATTATAGCCTAATATTTGTCAAGGAGACCAGTTTAATTGAATTATCTCAAATACAGTTTACTACAATGTAAACTTCTAATGTGAAGCGATGAATACTTCTCAGATATATTCCGTTTGCTGGTGTAGTATACGGGTAGCTTTCATTTCATTCTGAACCCTTCGGCCTTCCACTATACGTGAACGTCTCTCTATTTATTTTGCCGACGATATTATTCAGTTAGAACTTCATTGTTGTTTCCGCAGAAGACGATTTTCCCAGCAGCCCGCTTCTTGAGCCAAACATACTTGCTGCCGTCACCCCTATTTTGCCACTGCACACGCCCAGTTAGCGCATGCGCACTTCCGTCCATGGTCTCAGCTAACATAGCCAGACAGTACCTGGATGTTGAGAGACAGCAGTCATCCTGCCAACATATTCATCTGCTAGTTGCAAGATAGCGGACAGGAGGAACATGCAAGATGGTGGCTTCTAGTTATAGTCATGAAGGTATGCATAATGGTAAATACGGTAATAACATGTTTTCCTAGTTGATCATGTAAATTAATATACATAGCTTTCCCGCCAAATTTGAGGTCTTAGCGTGAAAAATCATAGATCACAGCAGGATTGTCAATTGTTTTCAGGTGTAAATGTGCTACATCTCAGCTCTGCATCCAGGAAAAGGCATAAGAGGAGTGAAACCTGGTATAGTCGACGCGCTAGCTACGTTAACGGCCGGCTGGCTTTGAAGTCGACGGAGCGCGCCAACCAGCTGCAACAATCGCATTCAACGCACAGTGTTGCCACACATCTACTCTACGCCACCTTGTCCCTCCGCGCAAAACCACCTTCCTACGGTCTCCATATTGAAGTTGCAAAGTACGGCAACAGCGTATCCGCAATCATGTGACAGACTCCACGTGGAGTAGACGAGCAGAATTGCAGCTGCGCCCATTGGCTGAAGGTTGATTGTGATTGGACGAAAACAACTCCCCCGCTCTTTATCCCGACCCACGTTTGTGGCGGCGGCTTTCTTTAGTTCTTTGACGTTAACGAAGTAAACGCGTGGACTTTATAATTCAAGTTCTGATTCGAGCGCCACCGAAAGATCAGCTTACCTTTGACAATCACATGTCAAGTCCACGTGCAGCCAGTATATCCTCCCCTCAAACCTTTCCCACCAATAGGGTCCGTTGTAGGGACTGACAGTACTTGTCAAGTCCACGTGGAGTAAACGTGATGTTGCCAATTCTGTTTCTTTAGAGATTTCATAACGTGAGGTTTTTGGTTATTTCGCTAGGTTGTGTTATTGTGTTGTGCTATTATTTTTATACAATGTGGAGAGCTTGGGAGTTTAACGTAGTTACAGTTCGTGTTGAATGTCTAAATACTGCAGGTAAAAATGACAACCTTCTCAGAAAACCAGATGCTGGCTCGAAACCAGACAGGCATTCGGTCGACTTCCTCTCGAGACATGTCAAAGATACCGGACTGGCGATTGAGTCAGGACTTCAACCTTACCTCAACAGTTCTCAAATGTTAAGTTGTTCTGGACGCGCCCATTGTCCGTCATGCACTGGAAACTTTGGCTGTTTGTGGAAACCACTATCACAGCCACTGTCTTCGGATATTACAGACGCTTTCCCGAGGTAAACACGTCATTCAGCCAAAAAAGTGAAAACGTCTGGAACCAAACAATACGTGCATTTTTTGGCTCCATCAACCGAAGACGGGCCTGCAAGGGAGCGCTGCTGTGGAGACTCAACCTAACGACAAGCCACTTCCGAAAAGGGAGACGCGAAGATTTATCGCTGCCCAACAGAAGGAAATGCGAATTGAGCTCTGTAGCCCCACTCCCCTCTTCCCCAACTCAGGTTGCGTTCAACTCTTTATTTATGTTCGTCATCAGTCACAGTGGCTCGCGCCGCGTCGAACCTTCCATCCGTCTCTTCTCTTACGCTAATTTACTGCACCATTCTTCCGGATATCTTCTCGCAGACTAAAGTCTGTAGTTTGAAGACAAGACGATAGCAACATTGAAGTTGACTCTGGCACGATTATCATGTCCAATACTCGGAATTTGATGAGGTTAAACAAACGCAGCACATTTTCCTTGAGCAAGAACCGGAAAACATTATTTTTCATTTTGCATTTTTTTTTGCCTCTGTTAGGGTTATAGGTAGTTTTCAACACTTTTACTCTGGCATTCGTTAATGGAGCAGTATATCACTAGATCGGCCGACGCCATTTCCGGCCTGAAGGATTGCACACTGATAATAAGTGTGTCTGCAGTGTGATGGCGACCAAATTCTTGTTCTAAAAAAAATATATCTTACAGGCATGTAGAACATCAACTTAACAAGGTGCAAGTACGCATATCGGTGGTATCTTTTCAATTTTACATTCCCAGTTATTATCTTTCCTTTCTAATTATAGAAAAGCAAGTCGAATGTAATGGAAAGAAATAACATTCACTGGATAGAAGCTATACAGTATTTGCAGAAATAAAACGTGCAATTAACTTTTTATGGAAACCTACGAAACAGAAGGGGAAGCTATAAATATTGCTAATATGTTCGATTTTCTTATGTTACTTCTTCACTAAACCCTCGTCTGTAACGAGTCAAGTTTTCACGTATTCGCCGGAATTTAATCTTCACATTGTTGTACGATACATAGCACCATTTCATTTTCTAAACTGTTGTCAGTATAAATGTTGCCTCTAACAATGCCAAGGATAGGAAGTCCGAGTGGTAAAAAGTTTTTTTTGAAAACAAACATTAGGACATGGCTCTAGTGAGTCACGTTTTAACAAATTTATAAAATCTCGAAAGTACATTTTGCCTTAAGTAATGTTACTAAAGTGAAATAATTATAAACTACGTATATAGTTCAGACAGCGTAATCTGACTCTATTGAACAACTACACTTTTCTGTGATTAAAACTTGAAGGTATTAAAATGAAAGAAATTACCTAGTTACAATGAATTGTGTACAATTGGTTCTACTGAAAGAAAACACACATACACATATTACGTTTTGGATCAGTACCTTTCTCGTAGATCTATTTGCTTTACTTTTCGCAATGTTGTACGGCAACCTTTCAACAAATTATTTATTTTTCAACATTGGTGATCCCAACACCTACATTGAAACCTGGAAGTCTCTTTCCATTTGCAATTTTCCGAATTGGGCAGAAAATTTTCGCTACTGGCCAGTTTCGCTTCACCGACTGAAAAAAAAAAACACCCCCTTTGCATGGGGACTCTCCCTTTCCCCCTTGGGTCATCGCTCATAGGTGGAGGAAAGGGGTGGAATTGGGGAGGAGGCGAGAGTAACGGTGGGAAAGGCTACCGTTGTATTGAACCAGTGCTGCAAGATCAACGCAAACTTTCCTCGTTGCAGTGTTGCCACAAAGAGATAAAAATTCCCCGCGAGGGAAAAGATCTATCAATAGCTAAATAATAATAAAAAACTTTCGCGCCAAAAGCGCACGGAATGGTGTATTTTTTCCACAGGTTTTTTTTTTTTCGATTGTTTTGATGTCCGTTATATTGAACTGCGTGGACCGATTTAGCTCGAATGAAATAACCAGACTAGTGATCCGCGGTAATTCGAAGGGATAGAAATTTCACAACAAGAGCACCAATGGACGCAAAGTTATCTTGGTTAGAAATTTGGTGACTTGTCCCCGCTTCCCACCCTTCGAAGTTACTGACACTTGCCTTCACCGGAGATCGAACCCAGGAGGCTACAGTATTTACCATTGCGCAGGAAGGAAAACAGATACGAGACAGTACAGAATCTATTAAATATTACGGGAAACCTGATACATCAAATAAAATCAATGAAAGGAAGGGTTACAAAAGGTGTAAAATTCCAAATATTCCAGAGAAAAATAAAAAAAACTCCGGAAGGGTGCACTATCTGGGGTATAAAACAGAAAAATGAGAAAATGGGAGGGTAGAATGGAAATTGTAACGAGGATGCAATGATCGGGAGAAACATACAAAAATATGATCTTAAAAATGCAGACGAAAGGTGGTAAACCGGGAAAAAGATGGACAAATCGAGGAATGACGACAATTCGGAAGAAAGGAAGAATTGTGACAAAAAAAATCGCAGAACAGCGGAAAGCCTCGAGAGAGGGGAAATGTGGAAGAAAAAGGGAAAATGTGGGACACACAGGGGGAAATTGTTGACATACTGAAGGGAAATATTTTGGAATGTGGCAAAACTTTAACGGACAGCCCAACCACACCAGCGGACGCGTTCGGGGTTAACAGCTGACGCAAAGAGGAGAACAGAAGTGACGTCAAAACTTAATTATTGACTCAGAGTGTCACCAACCTGAGCTAAAGACGCGTTGATGTTTACACTCGGGATCCTGCCGGTGACGATGCGAGGCATTTTGCCACGAATGCCGACAGCTAGTGCCGCATTTTCGGTGGGCTGTGGTACTCTGCGAGTGTTGTCCATCGTTGATTAATTAATAAGCTAATCAATTAGATTAAGTGGCCAGGTACGTAGCTGAAACTCGCACTTGATGAGGTTGATTGCTGACGCATGCCGGAGCCGAAACCATGTGATGCGGACTCTGAGAGAATACATTACTCTCTCTCTCTCTCTGTCTCTCTCTCTCTCTCTCTCTCTCTCTCTCTCTCTGTCTCTCTCTCTCTCTCTCTCTCTCTCGTATTCAGTTTCTATCCTTATCTATTCCAATTGCTGCTTGTCTTTTAATGTTTTCTTTCTGTACATATTTCTCCCCCACACAGGAATTCTTTCTCTATTTCATCACTGCTATTCCACTCTCCCTATTTTTTGGGGGTTCTCTATTTCTAGTGTAGAATGTCTCTCCCCGTTCTCTCTATTCCCGAAACTTATCTATCCATGTCCCAACTATTCTTCTCTCACGCACACACCACACGCGCACACGCACACACCGCTAGTATTCTCTGTGTGCGTGTATGTTCTCTTTCTGGTTCCTTATTACAAGGGCATGCCTAGAGAGGGTTTGAGGGTTCAACAGCCCCCCCCCCCTTTCAATAACTTTGAAAAAGTAATAATCAGAAATGCAAAATTGTCTTTATTCGCTTTTATATTATTTTATTTGGCTTTATTGGCCTGCATTCGTAGCTGTTCCTTTTATCTCATCGTCACATACATAGAACACATCCACTTGTACCTTGCTTACACGAAAGTCTGTCTCTCTTCTATTTCCATTCCTCGAAACATTACTTGTTAAAAGTAACCTAGTTTCAGTTGCTGTAACTTAAAGTACTTTACTTTTAGTTACTTTAAGCAATAATTTGTGTATAAACTGCAAGGTTAATTTAATTATTTCACCGAAAAGCATTCAAAAACATTAATTTTCATAATTTTATAATAGTCCTCTTTTGTTTAAATATGAACACCGAGCTAAAAAAAAATTCAAAGTGAACCCTTGTAATAAAAAATCACCTCACATAAAATATTTGCTACAACAGAAATATAAGAGATATAGAGAGATTAGCTTTAACTTGAATTTGTATATTAGACCATAATTTTGTTTATTACTGTTAAATGTACAGAAAATTTGGTTTCCAAACACTGGCTACTTGCGGTTTAGGGGTTCACCTCTTACGATTAAAACATGAACGGTTCAAGACTCTTCGAGAATTACTGAGGCGAGTCTGAGGTCTACTCCCCCCCCCCTTTTTTGCTATTACCCTTGAACTTTCCTAGTGTCTAGTCCAGTCCGGGACTTCAATGAACTGAAACGTAAAGCACGTAAATATTTGTCAGAAATCAAAGTTGCTTTACTATGCAACTTATTCAGACGTAGGGGTGCGGAACTTTCTGAAAGCTGGTTTACAAATTGAGATCATCACTTGTAATTCGAGACTAGATACAGACGACTTGGTGAGATCCCGTCCCTTGTGGATTCTTTCCCTCCACATATGAACAATTTTTGATCATGTGTTTTCATGTTCCAGTTCTAATTTTAACTTGCTTCACGCCTTGATGCCTAATTCAAGGCCAGAAGAGAGATTGTACCAGAGATTTCCGTGGTGAAATAAATGCCTTCCTTGCAAGAACGAGGATATAAATAGGTTGGAAGCAACGTACAAAACCAGTTTTTATGTGATCAAAAAACTCATTAAATCACACTGAGGATACATATTTTATTGTTACGTTAAACTTCTTTCTGGCTTATTTTATCTTCTCATCGGCTTTATCTTTTAATGGCGTTCCTGTTTCGAATGGTTGTTCGTGATGAAGAAAATTAATCAGATTTTATGACCTGTTATCCACACAAAGAATGAGAATCCGGGCTACAAGAAAATAGAAAACACTGCAGCATATTCTCGCACTGCTTGATCAAAGGATGCTTGTCGTAAAAATAAAATTAAAAACAATAACTCTTACGAGGAGCAGTTGAAGAAGTGAAAATTATTTCTTCGATCCGAAGGTAGTAAATTTCTAAATTCCCTTTTTAGGGTAGATGTGGATTAGTTGTGAGCCTCACAAGAAAGAATATTCCCCACAAAATGTACAAATTGTCCATGACTATTTTCATTATTTTTTTTCTTACATCCGGTGTGCTTTTTAGCGTTGTGGTTTTATGTATGTTGGTGCAGAAGTTGTCAACAGCTTGTTTTGAGTTTTCTTTTAATTCTTGAAGCTCTTGTTGGGTCAAATAAAGTGCACGGACATGGTGATGGACAATTTGCAAGGTAATACTCTTGGATCCCACTGTACGTACCTGTAATAACTTTATAACTTAGAAAATAAATAAAACACTTTATGCACATTCACACGGGTATGTTTCATATCGCCACAGCGAGCCTATTCGGTATCCTCAACAAGTTGATCGAAAGTAGGTCTCGGATATTGTAACCTACCTACCTAGCTCCTTCTTGCAGTATTTCTAGCTCTGTCTGGTGGTGGCGCCACTTAATAAATTTTATCCTTGTTTGATGACTAAGATTTCGGAAGTAACTTGTATTACACCGGTTGCGCAACCGATGTCTATCCTTAAATGAAGCTGTGGAATATTGTTGAAAATTGACGCTTGATATCTTGTATTGGTCCATACAACGTCAAACACTTATCAAACAGAAGAGTTTTGAACTACATATGAAAAATAAATTAATGAAACAAGTTTAAAATTTAGTTAAAAGCATACTGAATGTATCGTGAGTGAATTTTCATGTAGAATATGTTTGTTTCGTTTGTTTTGATGCGTTTCATTGATAAAATATATTACCTTAATGCAAATTATGTCTGTAGACAAGCTATATGGAAGTAAAACCACTTTGTCCATCTTATGCACGCTACATGCCTGTGGCATTGCCTAACGGAATATTTTGTTTTCATTGATTATGGTCTTGAAGTCTTGTAGGAATTTCCTTCATTATAACATTAAAAAGATACAAAGATAATTTTCTCAATACGAAAACCCAAGCAATTTATAAAATACAAACAAACTATATTCACTACGAGTGGATGGAAAGGAAAACTGCAAGCACACTTGCTTACATGACATCACAACATTATTTTCAAATTCCCACATCACTAGATAATTGTCAGTAGCTGAAAAGAAATATTGTACGTTGGTCGAATACAGCCCACAGGAAACCTTATGGTTCAGTGAATGAAATAGAACCTCGAAAATTGTCCTTTTAAGCGTAAAATATGCGTTTGGCTTTTATTCTTGGGTTTCACCTTCACTTTCTCCCTGCAGAACTAAGAGGCACATTATATTGCAAAGGTTAATAAAGTCTCGTTCGGGACATCAGAAAATTAACCCTCCCTTTGTCTTCATTCCCCCTTGTCTTTCCCGCATGAAGGGTGAGTCTTCCTATGTGGAAAGTAGATTCAGTGTTGCCAACCAAGAGGGAATATTACTAGCCAGAGACAGTTTTAATAATTTGATATAAAAGGTGATTCATTCCTGTCAACGATAGTTATTCGATACTATATATCACAGCACAGACCTCGAGTTACCAGACCGTAATTTTTTTAAAAGGTTTAACTTGAAAAAAAAAATAATAAATAAATAAATAATAAAAAAAATGGGCCAGATATTAACAGCCGGTGAGCTCCATACACTTGCACTTGTTACTATTGTTTTGAAGACTGACTTTCATATTAATCCAATAAAACCTATACACTACGTATAATGCTCGCTTCGTGATATTAATTCGTATTCATACAGAAAACTTACATGCACACATGTGTATATTTTCTTTACACTTTACAAGCATTTCATTCGTGACTAACGCCTTCAACATACTAACCAGATGTTCTTAATGATATTGTAATGTTTGCTCCAGGAAATAGATTTTTATCTCAATATTATTAAATTAATAGATACTGTCGTACTAAAACTACAACTGCTTCGTGTAATTATGTTCACCAACTCATAGTAATTCATTAAAATATGTATGCTAGAAATAAATACAACTTAAATATTAGTGAATTATAAAGATCCGTCATTTTCAGAGCTCAATTTCCGATTATGTAACTTTCTTATATGCATACTACGTAAGTAGTAAAAAGTGGTGTCGCTTCCCTATGGTCTCCATAGCCACCATACAAACTTTCACCGCAATCCGGTGCTTCGAAGGGGCTCCAGTAGGTTCCGACTAGGGTGACTTTAATTATGGCCACATGGTACACTTCTGTTCACATAAAATGGCACGTTTTATAACATTGGGCAATTGAAATTTGTGTCACTTTAGCTGAAGAGGAGTGTACATCGAAAAGTGGCTACACACTGTGACATCATACGAAGGAAGGTATAATGTTTACTAACCTATCGACCATAATTTCCACTTTTGGATTAACAGCGACAGGGTGATGATAATGTTAAGGAGGAAAGAAAGACGCCGTGCTCTACTTAATGTACCGTCCAAGTATTTGCCAGGGGTGACAGAAGAATCAAGGGGAGGGAGGAGGATGAACTCTTTTATGCACGTTTTGTTCCTTGCCGATATTCACATGCTCTTAACAGATTAATTCATTTCACTTGAAGTTTTAAAGTGCATAGGACGTTTAAGTAACTTGCATGTGGCTGCATATATTGGGAGTAATGTTTATGTAATCAAACTTGTTTCATGCGATTTTCATGTGTTTTGGATCAAGATTTAAAAAACCGATATCGCCACGCTGTGGGAATCTTCGTAGCCAGGTCGCGCATAAAACAGAGCAAGCGAGCGGGCGGAGCGAAGTCGTACACGCTGCTGCAAATGCTGGAAACTGCAAGTCACTTTTCCTCTCCACGCAATCCCGTTCCCTCTCACGTGTTTATTGGTCGAATCCTCTCGAGTCACTACTTGCGCAGAAACTTGCTTTCGTTCGATCGCCGGGAGACAGCTATAGATGTGTTTCACCTACGTCCCAAACTGTTGCATTGTGGGATCGAGCAGCCATGATTGAGGCCGGTTCTTGTTAAGCATACGGAATTGAAGCGGCGGGCGGGAGATTTGATTCTTGTTTACGATAGTACATTGTGCACTATTCGGTTGTTTAGCAGAAACTCGCGTTTATCCTCAAATTTCCCGAGATAGAACAGAAGTTGTGCTTCACGGCACGGAACTCGGTAATTGTTGATGAGATGATTGGCGAGAATAAAATGTGCCAACATTAATGAACAAAGCAAGCATTGCAGGCTGTGGAGTGAACATTTCCTCTCAGGTAAGTTCATATATCACCTTTCTCTGTGACTTTTAGTACAAATGGATCAAGCTGGTGTGTTTAATCATACTTGCAAGTAGTGTTTCTTTGTTTTTGTTTGGTAGAAAGGAGCTGATACTTTCGATAAATTTGACGATAAAAATGATAGCATTCAACGTTAAATTCATATTGATAATTTTAAGTTTGTACTTGATTATTTATATTTTGTTATTTAACACTAACTGTTATTAATTTTTAGCCGATCCATGAGAAAAGGTGCCGGTAGTAGGCTCTGCGTACTGTCAGAAAAAAAAGCACTGCTTCATTAAAACATATTTAATGATACATCAAAGAATCCAAAATTGAGTGATTGATTTGGTTTATTTTACTTCGCCTTTCTGCCAGTTTTGGCTAATCGTGAAGACAAGGCTGAGTAATGATATGATGAATGTAAATATTTCAAGCAGAATCCGAACCACTAATTAGTACGAAAACGAATTGATTCCAGGTAGCTGGGTCAAGTAATTAAACACACGTGAACTAGAGTTGGCCAAAGGTTTAGGCTCGTTTTCATTTCGTTTTCGTCCAGTTCACATGGATCTACACCGCAAAACTTCGCCTTTTTTCCATATATTTTTGTGTCGACTGCGCAAAGAGCTTGAACACGAAAAATTACCGCTATTTCCAGATGGCACAACATTGTCATTAATTGTATGCAATGTTACCAAAATTTTACACAGTACTAACAACAAACGTACAGTTGGGGCAGGTGTAACGAACGGTACGTGCAAAGAGAACGGATCCCATTCTCCTACGCGGTGGGTATTTCCTTGCAGACGACAAACAACTCGGCCGCAAACATGGCGGCAGTGCGAATTCTGACGTCGCACGAAACCCACCTATAGGTAAGTGAATGTCTCAAAGAAAAATGAATGGCACATTTTAAAAAAATGTATCCTGCAACTGCAAACATTGAATATTTTACATATAACTTTGTAGTTAAATCTAAAATTTGTCAACTAGGATCACTGGTGATTCATCTTAAACGTTTCAATAACATATTTACAGTTATTTCCTATACAGAATATAAAGCTGGATGCACACTGGAAGCGACAGAAGTGTTATTGAGATAAATACATCCAATGAAGTGAAACATACACTCTACCCCCCACGTTTCTGTCCAATAAGCAACACTTCACTTGATTGGGTGCAGGGGTGCCCATCCCCCCCCCCAAAGCCCATGACGCACTCCCCCCCCCAAAGGTAGAACATTTGCCCGCTCCCCCCGTCTAGTAGTAGTAGTAGCATCAAAGACGTTATTATCCTCATAAATTACGCAAAAGGGGTGTAGAAGTCTGAGCTAAAGCATTTGTTTGGAACAAACAATTTGAAATATTTTCTCAACGCCGTCAATTTCACATTAGCTAATAATGGAAAACAAGCACACAAGCTGTATTTTTTGAATCGCAGAAAATGAATAATAAATGCATTCCGAAGATACATGTGTAACTTTCATGCACAACATATGTTTTACACAGTGATCAGAACGCTGCATTTTAAAAGTAGCTTCGCTACAACTACAGCTACTCTTCCAAAATGTAGCTTCGCTACAGCTACAGCTACATTTACCAAAAAGTAGCTCGCTACGCTACTCCTGTTCGCTACTCGCTACTTCACTACTTTTTGCGCTACTTCTGCATAAAAAAAACTTAAAAACAACGATATGGGTATTAAAAAAATCCCCTACTACTGGTAAATAGAATGTGTTATTCATTATAATGATTCCAGTCATTTGATAATTTTGATAGCAATGTTACTTCAGTTACTTATTTTTACTATAGTTTTTGAGAATAACATACCTATGCAAGTGGCATATCAATTCAAATTTGATATATGAATATTGCAATTAGGGTGTTACCCAAATTACATAATTATTACAATTATACACAAATAAAATTTGGTAGAATTAAGTATTTATGTTCACATCAACATATTTTTCTTGAGAATAAATATTTCATTATCATTCTTCCTCGTTCTCACAATTAGCCGAAAGTGGCAGAAAGCAACTATAGATAAGAGAATAATTAAATAAACCATTTATCCTCATTGTCATGATTGAGAGAAGTGGAAGAATAGATGAGGAGGTAAACAAAGGAGGACAAATGAATGGTGGTGGACTATATCAAAGCGTTCGAAGATTAATATGGAATAGGGATGTACCTATGAAATGCAAGAAGGTAATATGTAACACATACTATGTGCCAATAATTATGTATGGAGCAGAGACTTGGACAATGACATAGAGAGACAAAGAAAAGATGCAGGCAGTGGAGATTAATTCTTTAAGGAGTCTTGTGAGGAAGACTAGAAGGGATAGAATGAGAAATGAGGAGATTTGACAGACAGTGGGTGTAGTGAAGCTTCAGGACAGAATAGATCAGGCACAGATGAGATGGTTCGGACACATGAAGAGAATGGATGCAGAAAGACTACCAGTAAGAGCTTACAATGCACAAGGAGTGGGAATAAGGCCAAGGGGAAGACTAAGATGTCAGTGGAAAGAGCAGATAGTGGAGAGTGTTAGGAGACAAGATTGGAACACCTTGGAAAGAGAGGAGTTGTGAAAGACCAGGAAAAAAATGGAGAGGCTTGACTTCTATGCCGACCCAGCCAGAGGCAGGAAACAGCGAAGGATGATGATGTCATGATTAGCAAAAGTTACAGAAAAGTGACGCAAAAGCAGGAGAAATACATAAATTTGAAAACTATGTATATTAACAAAAGAAATTTGTCGTTTCTGCAGGAAAGTCAATAACTTGTACATACATTTTGCAATATCATAAAATTATTGAAGAAACTGTCGTGTAAACCTGAGTGTTCTAAACGTATTGTAATTTTAAAATTTGTGAACAAATACTATCTCGAAAATAACTGTAATTCCAGAAACTCTATCATTCTTGTAACAATAATTTCTTGCTGGTGAGATCTTATATACTGACGATGATCAATGCTGTTAACGTACTGAGCCATTTATTGCTGGCACTATTCCCTTGTCAGTGCAGTGGAAATTTCATCGCTCGTTTTTGCACTGCAAGTTGTGTCTTACACAGCAATTAATGACATTTTGGTGTCTCTTACACCATGAATATCCACAGGATTTGTTCCGGGGGTGACACAAACGAGGCACTTTTTCCAGTGGTGCAGCAAACGAGGCATGTTTCTCCCCAAAATAGCGATGCAGCTAAAAAAACGTAGCTGTTAGCAGGAATATATTTATATATGCCACTTAGTTATCTGGATATCTGAATTCTTCAGATACTAATTAAATAAATTACGCAGATATCTATAATCTAGATAACCTGTATCTCCATGTAATAGACTGTCCTTGTGAACCTCCTGCAACATTAAGGGTTATTGTCGATTTTTTCTGACACTGTTGCCACATTCAAAATTCACCTCAAAATACCAAGAAAAAATGTAGCTGTAGCGAAATTTTCGCTACAACTACAGGAAAAATGTAGCTTCGCTACCGCTACAACTACAATTTTCAAAATGTAGCGTCGCTACAGCTACAGCTACAAATTTTGTAGCTAGCTACAGTAGCGACGCTACAAGTAGCTCGCTACTTCTGCCCACTGGTTTTACACACATATGCAACATGGAGCGACGTGAAAAAAGAAAATACATATGCAACAAGCTAACACTAAATTGTGCACGTATTCAAAGCTTATTTTCAATACAAATATACAAAACATATTATTTAAAAACATTCTATCACGGAAAACAAGCACAATGCGAGCGAAGCGAGCGGGAAATTTTTTAGATCCAACTTTTGCAATTGAAAACAATATTGATTCAGTAGGGCGCAAATAATTTCACTGACGAACTTGACGAAAATGAGGAGGTAAGCAGAAAGTGCGAGCGAAGCGAGGAAGAAATTTTTATTTGCATAAAATTTGAAATCGAAGGGGTAATTGCTCCTCTGTGCCCTCCCTGCAGGTGGCCTTGGCCGTCAATGTTTGCCCCCCATTGCACCCCTAGACTTGACTTCCGTCGAAGTCAATGCCCCCTGCCCCCTTTTGCTTTCATGTTTGCTAACATAAAACGTACATAACTGCTCAGGCCACTGCCATTGTTAGTGTACTGAACCTTATTCTTCACAATCTGTCTGCTCGACTAACCTTGTATTAATGCGAATAGCACGTCCCCCCCCTACATCCAAACAAATTCTAAAGGCATAAGAAGTGGTGTTTCATTGCAACCATATCGCCGCGATCACCCACAGGTAGGTAGAACACTCTACATAATTACCAAAACTAAAAATCAATAACAAGCCAATCAAACGAAACGATCCCCCCATTTTTGTGTGAAGATATATAGAATTGATATAAAATGTTGTGCCACCAAAAAAATTCCCCTGTGGGCACTCCTGATTGGGTGTATTGCTTTTTATTTTAAAACTTTTTTGTGGGTGTGAATCTACGCGCTAATAGCATGGGTGTACCCAGGCTTTATTCCAGAGCGGCAAACAACTTGCCCAGGAAGAGCAATGTTTTGGATTCTTTGAAAAGGCAATAACATTTATTTTCACGTGAAAAGGCACAATGAACAGAACTCTTATTCTAGAGGGGGCAAGTTCCATCTTATGGCAATCTTTTGCAATATCATTTTTCATTAAATCAAACAAATAAAAGCCGATGAACTCGTGCAAAACAGCAAAGTGCAAATGTATTTAAATAACACTAAGTACGTTGACAATCTTCCCCTTTTTAAATACAATTCCAAAGCAGATTATTCAACTATTGCGCTCTTCTGGTTAACATGAAATTAAACGTGTCATTTAATATAACAATATCACGTCCAGCGTCGAATTCCCCTATGTAAATGGAAAACAGTTGCCTGTCGCACAACTTAGGTGCTGCCATCTGCAGTTGATCACTCCAGACACAATTTAGGGATATTTATTAGGAAGAGTTCGCAACAGTGAGAAGAACTCTGTCGAGCTGATACGACGACTGGCATGAGGGGAAAAGAAGCCGAAATAAATGAAGTGAAAATGAGAGTTTTCTCGCGGTACCTTCCATGCTTCTTTCGCAGAGCAATTAAGCGAACGCCACTACCTCTGGTGGCAAGCGCAAAAATTAATGAGATCGGAAAACCTAAAACGTAAACATTGAAAGAGCAGATTCTAAATCGGATTTGCAGCTTTGCCAGGTCAATTAAAAATGGCTGCAGAAAGACCATGGGGAAGGGAAAAGTTAACTGAAACGCCATTGTTTATAATGAAGTACTTTATACTCTATTGATCGTGGGGCGTACTGAGAAGCCTAGATGGGGGGGTTTCCTAGCTGTATGCAAACTTCCCCCTTTTCCCAAAGCCCCAAATGGTAAGATTAAATTAAGTTAATTAAATGTTGTTCTTTTTTAAACGCCGTCTATGTAGTTGCAAGAAATGATGGTTAATTAAATTTAATGGCTATGGTTTTAATTATTTCAAAGCCATTTTTCATACAATAGCACTAGAATTAAAAATCGTAAACTGCTTTTCTAAATTTAATAGTGGGTCGATTTAATTGATATGCTCCAAATAGGCCTATCGATATGCAGAAAATCGATATTTAAGTATTTTGTTATTTCACTGCTTCGGTAGATGTCGCCAGTATGATACTTCGGTAAGTGTTGGCAGTTCGATAGCTCGATATGTGAAGTCAACTCGCTGTGTGCCATAAGTATGATATTTTTACATGTACCAATTCAATACTTCTGTACGGACACAGTTCAATAGTATAGTTCGTGGGGTCAGTTATTTTGTGGGGTCAGTTATTTTCACCGCAAGAGATTCATATAAATTTCCAAGATATACAAAAATATTATCATTGAATGAAGAATATGCTGGTAGTGAAGATAGAGTATATATACATGGAGATTTGAAAAACTCAATATGCTGACCAAGGCAGTAATTTATTTTATCATAAAACATAAACTAAACGTAACGTTTCAACCTTCTAGCAAGTTCTTCTTCAGACTCTGCACCAAGTACAAATGTAACAACGTACAAAAACAGGACGATATATATACACAAACATTACTCCCCTCCAGACTATTAGTAAGTTGTTCTGAAACATTCTAGCAGCTTGTCAACTGTACTTTCACCTAAAAGGCTAAACATATTTACTTCCATCTAGAATGTGGTGGACTCTTTATCTCACGTTATTTTTCCTTCATTCTTCTTCCTTCTTCTCTCCTCTTTCTCTCTTGTCCTTTCCACTCTTTGTTTAACTTCAGTCCCCCATTCCAGTTAATTTTGTCTTCTTCACATTTCTTCTCTATTTCTTTGGCCTCCTTCCTTCTAGTCAGAATATTGAGTTTTTCATATCATGGAAACAAGGCTTAATGGTGTTATAAATGGAGATTTGGTTATGAGAAATGTGATTTTCATGGTGTAGAAGGTAAGTGAAATTAAGGTGAGAGATTTGCCACAATCAAATAAACATTACCGAAATATTGGATATCATCAACCAAAACTCGGTCAGGCAGTGACAAACAAAATTCTACTTATGAGACGTCGAACGCCTGGCATACCATAATCACTATCGGGTGTAACTCCGAGATCAAAACAAGTAAACAACTGTAATCCCAGAAAGATTGGTCAGCAGACGTCATGGCAAAGTAACCAACAGCAAGGCGACGTCAACCGTCGGCGGAACGAGATACGGAGAGGAACACGTGGACTGCAACACCTGCAGCCTCTGCCGAGGGCCTCGGCGGCGCTAGGATAATTCGTCTAGGGGTGCTGAGGGGGTGCGGAAAGAAATGTAGGGGGTGCGATGCTGAAAATAAGGAAAACATGAAACACGCATGCAACCTTTCAAAACTGGGCGAGCAAGGTGTCAAAACTGCAAAGGGGGCAAGGACAGTTTACTTTCCCTTTGTAGATAAGGTTTAGCATAGTGCGGGGGTAAAAGTGGCGAAAAGCGGGGGCCAACTGCTCCCCTAATCGCCGCCACTGATTAACAAATTACTGACTGAAATTAAAATATATGTGTGAAATATACCTATAACTTTAGACTGACATTCATTTTTCAGGGAGGCTGTGCCCCCTCCTCCTTGTCATCCCCCTGGACGTCCATGATGATATGTATTAAGTCAATTAGACCCCAAGAAAGTGGTTGGTCATGCAGTGTTAACATTCAGATACACGTTGCAGTCTTATTGAACTATGCAGTGATGAAATACAAAATAAAATCATCCTTGCCCTTAAAATCACAATTTTTGAACCTTTTCAATGTAACCAATGGGGGTACAAAATACATAGTACATTATACCTTCCGTCTGCCACAGGACAAAACGCAAAGTGCACAGCAACTTCGTCTTCGTTATAATCCCTTCTGCCGCACTATCCCCAACAACGAACTGTAAAATTTCTTCGTGAACTTTGTGCCTCTTCATAACAGTTTTTGAAAAAGCTTGAAATGGTACGTTTACTAGACATGTTACATGGAACGAATACATAGAACATTAACAAGAAAACTACCCTTCATGTTACAACTCGCATCAAATAATTTCCAGATACCTTGAAAGCAGCTGAAATTGCTCCAGTGCGAGGAAGAACAAGTAGGCGGAAAATAAAAAGTTTATCAACAATGCAAAAAAAGAAAAAGAAAAAAACATAACTCACATTAAGCTATATGCAATTATCAAAATATACAAACAGACCACTTGAAGAGACAAAGAAGGAAATATTCATAACAACAATGCTGACGAAAGAAAAGTAATGGGTGCGCAAGCACCCCTCGCGCCCCCCTGGCCGATCGCGGCCCTTCGATCTGCTTTCCGACCGCCTGCCATCCCATCGCCGCGACGACGGCGTGTAGCGGAGCTTCGTCCGAGACTGCAGCCCGCATCCAACGTACGCGACGTACTACCAATCTGCCTGCGAGATTGCCGACGCTGGCCAACCGCACGCCGTGGGTCACAGAGGACGCCTGAGGTAGAATTCGCCAGAACCTCGTCAGCCGCTTCGCGCGCCAAGTCATTCCACACGAAGATACGTACAGAGACGCAAACTGCCTGCCAGCGAGTCGCTTCCGAGTTGTCCGGACTGCCTGAACGGGGGTAAGTTGTCGACCAAGAGCCTCCCTTATTCTCTCCACACCTTGACTAGGGGCAAGCAGGGGCGATGAGTGGGTTAAACCAAGGTCACATAGGCCATTCATCCGAGTTGGGCAAGCGTTCACCTGCCGATCCCTCTCAATACTTAAAGGAACACGGTGAACGCATCAGTATACAGGGTGCTCCAAAATTCCCCTTACAAACTCCTAGTAGAGGGGACTGAGTAGACAATATTTGGAATAGGAATCCATGTCCGGAAACGTACCGTTTCCGTGCTACAACCATGACAATGTGTAGGATGTGCCTGTGTTGGTATGCAACCGGGTAGGCAGTACATGACGTCAGAAGATCAACTGATTGCACGTGACGTCTACAAATTGTTGCGTAACACTGTCGACACAGGTGTTGATCAATGGATAGTAAGTTTCTTCTTTGTTCCCTTGGCATTGTTACCAAATAAATTGGTTTGTATTATGGACTGAGTCACACGTCATTCACTTCTGTACCTTACGTACCACCTCATTTGACGTGGTTGTAATAAATGATTACACTTTAGGTCAGCAGGTGATCTTCTGACGTCATGTACTGCCTACCCGGTTGCATACCAACACAGGCACATCCAACACATTGTCATGGTTGTAGCATGTAGCCTATTACACACATTGTCTACTCTGTCCACTCTACTAGCCCTAGGAGTTTGTAAGGGGAATTTCCGAGCACCCTGTATACACGATATTAGAAACCATCTTGTTTAATGCTTGACACCACAAATAATGCGTAATGTATACACATTTCTTTATTTCTTCTTTGATACGATTTTGAATTGTGTGTGTTTACTGCTCTTTCACATGTAATCCTTCTTTGTACAACTTTATACTGAGTTAGGTGGCAGAGCAAGTAAATAAAATGACTATTCTATAGAATGTTTGTCACACAAATATGTTTTCATCACTGAAAAAAAAAAAACGAAAAATTACGCAAATGTAAAAATATGTCCTCCAAACGGAAAATATGTAGCACACCTCAAAATATGTACAGTCACAGACACTTCTGGGTTGTAATGATACCATTAGCTTTCAGTTGGATCATTACAACCCAGAAGGGTCCGTGACTGTACCATGACATTCATACATGTCGTTCCTAAGAGCAAAATCTGCCGATATTTGACATTTTAACTCGGCGAAGTACAAAGAAAAATGTAATTATATTCTTGTATCTGTTTCCTCCTCTGGCACGAGACAAAATGCAGACACACAGATTGCAGTACACAGAACTTCCAAACCAATCGGAAGCCGGAATGACTCAGATGTTTGTCTCGTGAAGAAATCCGTGAGGGATGGCTTTTGTCCGTTTGGCGTCGCTGTCACGGACAGACGTCATCTGGTCATCATTTCCAATGTGTCCGATAAGAGTGTCGCGATGAGTGGGCCGCTCGGTGAAATCTTTTATTCATGCTCTTCCTTTGTGAGCAGCCATTCCGTTTCCCCATACGGGCGGAACAAGAACAGTCGCTGCGTGATGATTGTTTATCTTTCCGCTCCAACCGTACCGTATGATACGATACCAGCTCGGAACTACGAAATGCAGGGTGTTTCCAAAGTCACTAAACCAAAACTATTGCGCTCATTATGGACGTAAACCGTTGACATAAAATTCAACAGTAGAATATGCACACATAGGCTAATCGGAACTGGACCTACAGTTTAAAGTGGGATCCGAACCACTCTGCCATGTGCATCCACTGGGTATCGACCCTGGGACCCCTTCCCTTGATTACAAGGCGACGACGTTACCACTAAGCCATCTAGGAAGCCAGAAGTCATAATTATTGGCAATAGAAACTAATAATAAAAATTAGTTCCATTGCCAATTTATTGTTGTTGTTATGATATCCTTAGGGAGAGACTTACTTGAGTGATTTTACAGCACAACTGTATTCCTTTATTTGCTTACAATCAGTGCCTTTTCCTGGCAGTACTTAACGGTAAGCCGTACCGGCACCTTTTTGTAGATAATTATATTTGAACTTACCACAATATTTTGACTAGTTCTTATAATGGACACAAGAACAAACCAACTTCAAGAGTGCCGGAAACTCTCTTACCCAGAAAATAACGCACTGCTTACAATAACTTTCACACACCTCATTCAAATTGTTTTTGAATTTCAGGAAAAAAATGTAGCCGTGAAGATTATATTGTGTGACCACTCAAATACAGATATACTTGATTAAACTAATGAATATTCATGGAACGATTTATTTATTTATTCCAAGTCTCGGATACAGCAATTGCAAGGCCATTTTACACTGAAAACTCTTAATAAGTCAACAAGAACAAGTCAAGATGGTATTAGGTAAAAACAAAAAAGGATACATATAAACATAAGATATAAACAAGGAAACAAACAAAAGATTTACATATTCGTTCTTATTCTTTGATTAAGTGGAAGCATATAAAAACATAAAATAACAATAACAACACATGGTTCCTACATTATATAGTAAGTATTTTTTTTTTGGGGGGGGCTTTCTTTTCTAATTGAAATTAACAATTGAAATTTCCAGGAGAGTGGGTCGCTGGACGCCCATGGTTCAATGAAACTGTAGGAATAATTACAAGCTGAACTGGATTGAAAACCTAATCAATTTTGAAAGGGTCATTTACTTACTTTAAAACGAAGCGTTAGTAACTTTTGTGGAAATTTTCACAGCTGTCAACGTCTAAAGAACACGGAAAACATTTGATTTGCTTTTAACCACTAAAAAAAATGATTAACTGAATCTTTAGGTAAAAATCCTAACAAAAAAGCACGATAGATTTTAATAAATTTGCTAATTTTGACTAAAATTAGCCAATGGTCCCAATTTGGTCAGAATTTTTGCACACGTTTGATCACCGGCAACTATTTTTGGTCTTGCAAACTTTCTTTCAGTGTCACTATACTCGTCTTGCATGTTAGTACTTCAATTGTTTTATAAACAACATGCACGATCAATCAATAAACAAAATAAACTGGAGTAATTACACGAGATTTTCTAGTCTCACCTCTTTACACCATTCACCACTTCAAACAACTTTTGTAAGACAACGGAATATAAAACTGCTGCTGGTTAGTTAAATGAAATGCATTAATTTATGCAACGGCCTTCGTGATATGTAAATAGACAGAGAGGAAATTCAATTCCACGTATAATACGGAATATGTGGTGAAATTGAAATATGAAACCCTGATTTTTTTTGTTTTTAACATTTCTGATTTCTGTTATTGTTCAGTTTCCACAATCAAGAGGTGTTTAGATCTCTCCATCAGACAGTGTATCTCCCATCAGTGTTGCCAAATCATAGTGGTATTAAAGAGCTAACTGCGCACAAAATTAAGATAAAACCAGACTAAAGGCAGATTCACGAAAGCGAAACAATATATTCGCAGGTTACGGATTATAGTAAGTTGTTGCCAACACACAACTGACCTTGGTTCAAATAAAATGCGAAACAAATGGATGGTACCATTAAAAAGGTTAGATGCCTCGATAAACGTGCGTTGACGGTTAGTCCGAATTTCGATTGCGTGGCTCGATCCACGACCTGCAAATAGGTGGTCCATTCGTTTCTTATTTCATCTCTTTCACATAACCAGCATACATGCTCATCGCCACGATGAACTTAACAGTGATAGGAAAAGTTTTACATGCACGTTCGTAACACAGACTCAGAATTGTCACTAAAGGACTGACATTGCTGTTACTGTAAACAAAACATAGATTCCTTTGTTAGAAGGCGACGACGTTACCACTACGCCATCGGAGAGGGCCACAATTATCTATAAATAAGCAGATAGATATCCGCTTGGTATGCCTAAACAAGTCTAACAGTAATGTAAATTTGGTTTCGGTATTTTTTTCAAGTGCCACAGCTATTAAGAATTATGAGACTATTCAAACCTGAATAATGTTAATTTCTTTAGTGAAGATATAATACACCGAACTGCTCACTGAAAGAAACTACCAAGTAAAAAGAAAGGAAAAAAAAAGAGTCAAATCACACATTAAACTTTACCGTACATATATGAAAAATTTCTCGATACATTTTCAGACATATTTAAGGATGAGAATTTACTGAACCAAAAATCCTTAACATTCAAGTTTCAAAAGCGACTGACAGTCTCTAACCTTTAGTCTTGGTCTTGTTACAGACTGTCTCGTTCTAGGCCTCGTGTCGACAAGTCTGGAAGGATCTGGTCTCGTTCTCGTCTCGAGCTTTACATAAACGTCTCGGTACGATCCATAAGTTGTTTGATGAAATGCCACTTTGTTACATCGTACGAATTCATTGACACCCATTCATGTTCATCATCTTGTCTTCCCAACAGTCCGACGCGAGGAACCCTAACGCTAACACAGAACTATACTATCAGCTTGCAGAACAGCCACTAGGAAATATCGGACAAGTCTGATGGTTGAGTTGCAATCTGGGGCGCGTCCAGTATCACAGCGAGCAGCGTGGCGCTAGTGTCGCTGTCCGTATGACCACTTAAAAGTAGGAAAGAATGTTTGTTTACGTTCGTCATAGAAAGCGTGACGCATGGTAAAGCGCACTGCTCAGATAGAGGATATTTTGAATTTGTAGAATGTTCCTTTATTTTCTCTCAATTATCCTAAGTAGACAACATACTGGACATATTGTTTCTGATCAGATGCGAGTTTTCAGCGCTGTGAGCTGATACGTACAAGCCACAACAGGTTTCTGGGAACTATACTCTGTCTCGGCTATCTCTGGAGCAAGGGAACGAAAACAAGTTTCTGCACAAGTAGTGACGCGAGACGGCTCCACCAATGAAGACGTGAGAGGGAATGGGATTGCATGGAGGGGGCAGCGACTGCCGTCCTGCTCCGTTCCACCCACTCGATTACCGCTTCTCTACCACTATGTGCGGCCTTGCTCCAGAGATAACCGAGACAGAGTATATTGTATTTCCTTCGTGGAGCTATTTACACGTGAGAGCAGCCAAGTAAGAATGAAAGAAGTCAGGCCTGGACCCAAATATCCACGTGGGCAACACTGTCTCACGCGTATGAACACGTGTGTTGTTCTTTTTTCGCGTTTCACGTTTTGTACTCACGCACGAGGGGGACGCTTGAATGCAGATGAGACAACACGATAAGGTAGTGGACCTGAGTTATTACTATTGGGGACGGAAGGGGGGGTTGTTTTATCAACATGACAATGGTCAAGTATGGCTCTAATAGCAGTGTGCCAGAATTGTTGAGATAGAGACGCGACTCGTAATATACGTCCGAATGCCTCTCATGTGTGCGGCCATGCACGGGCAGGCACTGTCTACGCACGGCGATAACAGAAAAGTGATATCATTACGCACTCGCAAAGATATCGCCTTTAACATTAACATGTTTCCGTGTGGCGCTTTCGTAATTGTAGTTTGCTTACTTTACGTCGATTTTTTTATTTACCCGGTCAAATCGCGACAATTTGCACGAGTTATGGACTGATGAAAAAGATTAGGCGGAAAAGCACAGAGAAACGTCCACGAATTACCAGGGCAGAAGCCAGGAGGAGAAGAAAGAGAAGAGTAGAAAAAGATAAAAGAGAGAGCAGATAGAGGGAAAGAAAGAAATGAAAAGAGACAGAAATTAAGAGAAAGTGATAGAACACAGAGTTAGAAAGAGAGACCGATATGAAAGAGACAATGTAAGTTTAAGAAACAAAGAAAGGACAGAGGAGGAGAAAGAAAAAGAGAGATATTAAAAGATAGATTGAGGAATAGAGGCAAAAAGAAAGAGGAAAAGGAGCGAAAATAAAAATGTTAGAAAAAGAGGCGTTCTGTGAAAGTATTGACACCCCATTAAACTAATATTGTTGTCTGTAAAGTGAGATTAAGTGAGGGGAAGATCCTGAACCGTTCGCTGCAGCATTTTCTATTAAAATTAAGTTATTGACAGGATTTGCACATGTTGTGATATAAATGTACCGAGTAATGACTAACCAACCGATAGCATGCATTTAAGAAAATGGACCTTCAACGAAATTATTGTGGCTGTAAATCCTTTAACCCTGTTTTTCCGTTTCGTCTATCAACTTGTCAGCGTAAGATATGGTGATTTATTATGACCTGATCGCTTTTTCAGGGAAAACGGGTTGTTGTTTTAAGGTCACTTTATGCACAGAAAGGCTAATTGGGACTAGACCTAATGTTTAAAGTGGGATCCGAAGCACTACGAGCCTCCACCGGGTACCAAACCCGGCCGACGACTTTACCACTAAGCCACTTCAAATGAAACTGGAATTTCCGTTCCACCTAAAACAGTTTCAAAGGGAAATATTTTTAACTTGGGGAAAATCTGATAAGTAATACGGAATATTTTGTAATGATAGTTTCATAACAATATCCCCCCCCCCCTTTTTTTCCAACTTTCCTCAATGAAGTTTCTTTCCTGTTGGCGCCTCGTTTGGACGTTACGAGCCCTCGAAAACCGGAATTTGATCTCACCAAAAGTTCATAATCGTCACTGGTGAATTGATTTTGTAATTACTATAATTACTAATCTATGGTACGTCTGAGTCGCATTGTAAACTTTATTTGGTCGAGGTAATATTTCCAAATATTATACCAAAGTCTGGAACGAGACCAAAAGTCTCGAACAGAAATATCGATCTCGTCTCGATTCTACACAGGTCTGTCAAGTTCTCGATCCCGTCTCGATTGCCGAAGTGTCGACTGTACCAAGACCGCCTCGGTATAGTCTCGTGCATTACGCAGCCAATGGGTCTAGGTTCGTATCCCGTCCAAAGCACGGATGCCGTTACGAATATCTCATCAACATTCACCCTCATCGTCGCGACTAACTTTCAGAACTGTGCAAGCGACAGAAATAGACATCCCCACGAAAATTCCTCCCTCCTACCTGTTCTAGGTTAATTTCCCACAAGCTGGCAACACTTGCAAGAACCAATCTCGTCGCTGCAGAGTTTCATTCGACGGCGTATACGTGAGAAACGGACATTGTGTTAATTTCGACGCTGCTTGTAATTTTCCACACGTCACGCGCGCCCTCACACTCCCCTACGCGAGCGTTAAAGTACACGTAAGATTTTCTCTCATCAGCCAATAGGACACGTATGCGGCGAGAGCTTCATAAATCCAGGCTCAATTTGAATCCCGCGATATTTTTCTCCCGTTTTTCAATTTTCGCCTCGTGGGGTGTGGGATGTGCTCGGGCCGTGTGTTTTCTTCAGCTTCTCTAAGACACCTGCATTTCCCTCCTAAATATACGAGGATTGATTTTTAATGAACCGACGCAAACAAAATTTCCCCTAAGATTTATGAAGATTTTACGTCACGACGTAGATTTTCTCACGTGTGCATGCGTGTGTCAGTGCCATAGGTGGAAATGGGTTTCAGGGGCCAGGTGGGTAAAAGGCGCCCAGGGAAAGTTTACGAGCGGGGGGGGGGGGGGCAAAAATCAAATTGTCCAGTTTTGAAGTGAGATACGCTCACACCAAAGGCTGTGTGACGACATGATTATGAATGATAAAAAGAGAAACGGGTTAACAAAAGTAGAGAGAGAGAGAGAGAGAGACATACACACAGAAGAGGAGAAATTAATGATAGAGGGAAGTTGAGTGAGTAAAGGCGAATGAAAGAAAGAGAAGAAAATGAAAGAATTTCTCTCCTCCTCACACACACACCCACACACATATATATATTACACACATATACATATGCGTACATACATATCTATATTACATGAAACGAGAGACAGGGATAGAAAGAGAAATGAAAGGAACTCGAGAGAGAAATAGACTAGATACAAAGAGGCGGGGAAAATAAAGAACTAGGTGGGGGAGAAAGATTAGTAAAAGAAAATAATAAAGAGAAAGAACAAACAAAAAAAAAATATACAGCCCACCTCCGTGGCAGAATGGTTAGCATAGCGCACTCCGACGCCAGGAGTCCCTGAGCATATGTGTTCTTTGTCGGTGTCCCTTCATCAATTGCACCATATCATCATTCATCCTCATCATCGCGAATAGTAAAAAATGGCAGTAATGCAAGGTAAGACAAACGAAATCAATCAACGAAAATGTACAGAAAGATACAGAAACATGTGCTCAGGTGAAGGCTCCTGATTTCTTCTTGTGGAGTTTACTATAACGCAGTCTACGCAGCAATAAGCCAAGGGCAAATGACGCCCTCAGAGACGCGATGCGGTTGGTGAGTGTTGCGATTACCGATGCGATGCCACATCAAGAAGTAATTCGCCAATTTGCAGACTCGTATGTAAAAGCGGTTGGATGCTAGAGGGTGGGCCACTTTCAGCACATGCAATAGGCGAACTTTATTGTGTAACATGCAAGATAATCACATTGAAATTTTCTTAGGGAACCATAAAAAAATTAAAAACTTATTAAGTAATGTTTGATTTTCTAGCGAGAGAATCACCAGGCATCATTTTGTTTTTCTAATCATTCCTTTTCCTAAATGATGGGAAGGTCAAGAAATTGTTTGCGAGTAGCAGTGTACCCAGCAAGATAGGCAGACGAAATGTCTTCATCTGGGCTACGCTTCCGTAGTAATGCTTGTTAAGATTCTCTATTTTTCTATCTTTCTTCCTCTTGTCTCTCTCCCGCTTCTCTCTTGTACATATTTCCATCACCTTTAATTTATGTCTCTAAAACTTTCTTATCTCCAATTCAAATTCTTTCACTTCCTCTCCAATTCCAATTCTTTCACTTCCTCTCCAATTCCTATTCTTTCACTTCCTCTCCAATTCCTATTCTTTCACTTCCTCTCCAATTCTAATTCTTTCACTTCCTCTCCAATTCTAATTCTTTCACTTCCTCTCCAATTCTAATTCTTTCACTTCCTCTCCAATTCTAATTCTTTCACTTCCTCTCCAATTCAAATTCTTTCACTTCCTCTCTAATTCTCTCTCTATTATTTGGGCTGTGCGGAATTGCTTCTTCAGAAGGCATTCTTGCAGACTAGCGAGGCTATGGCGTCTAGGCTCACAGCCAGTATAGTCCTTTCCGGGGCTCATATTGTTGTGTATGCCCTGAAAATGTACAATCACCGACAATAAAAATGGGTCACCTAGAATCTGAAATACTAGCTTCCCTGCAAAGTGCTGTGTCTGTTGCCTAACTACGGCGATAAGTGGATTTTATCAGCAAAGTTTCAACGGCATCTTCTACCACCGCCGTGTGTGTGATTAATATGGGGTACCGGATTCAAGTCCCGACCTAACATGCGTCACATCATCAATTTCATCATATCATCACTCATCCTCATCTTTGCGATTAGCCAATAGTAGCAGAAAAGGGAAGTAAAATAAAACTCATCAATGAATATATATAGGCTAGAGCCCCCCATCCCCCGGGGTTTGACGGCCCTGCTAACCACGTTCCAAAACCAGCCCAATGTAAGCTCATAGTGGGACTATTTCTCCACACACGCAATCTCTCGCCCTCGATACCATTCTTAGTATGCGTGTGTGTGCGTGTCCCGACAATAATTAAAAGAGAAAGCCATGGCGAATTTAACATTCCCTGACAAGCTGTTTGTTAAAAAAAAATGCTTTCGCGGAACAGGCAGGTTCCCTCGAGGTTTCATATTTCAATAAGCTTTCAGAAATTCGTGGTTATTGATGCTTCCCGGTTCCCGACAGGACGCGCGGCGCTCCAGAAACTTAATTTTGTCGGCGGGGCCCGTGTTCATTTGTCAATGAGCAGGGGACGGGGAAGGACGCTGGCAGGTTGTGCAACGTGTCCTGCATCGCAGCGAGCCGGGTGCTCGGAGCAGGCTACCGTAATGCAATTTCGTCCGCTTTCGCACAAATACGCATCCTCACGCGTTCCTACACACGATCACACGCATTCCCAGCGTGCGTGGGGACTGTTTTAAAGCTATTGTCGAGGTTACCGGCTTTTCCACGGCCGGAGGGAAACAATGCGAAGTAGTGGGATCGAATTTCTTGTAGGAATGCAACTCTCCAACACAGCTGTTTATTATACTGAACTACAGCTTTTCTACCTCGGTCCGAGTTAAGGCGAAACACTAATGGTTGATACTTGAAATCTTAACCACGAGATGGCATTCCTTTCGCACAGAGCATGTCCCGTTCTTGGTCTTGTTTCAATAATGCCTATTTATTTATTTATTGAGACAATTTCAGATACAGCACGTAGCCATTTTACACTGGAATCATCAATAATGAAAAGAACAAAAATAAAAATAACAAAATAACACAGAGGATTAACATAAGTCAAGATAGCACAATTAAATATTATTTAGCAACATATTTTCTCATTATAGACCGAAAGGCGTACTCTGTGGAAGAGCAATCTTTTTTGAATTTCCAGTCTAGGCTTTTCTATGTAAAATAGATCTGTGTTACGTGTTGTACGCGGTGGAATTCCTGAATGATCGTGTTGCAACGGATTTTGCCATTGGCAATTTTATATAAATAATTGGAAGTTATTCAGTAAACGGCGCTGATAGGGAGTCTATAGTGTATATAGGACAGGAGATCCGGTCTTGAAATATTGTGTAATGAGGGAACCCTGTAACGAACTATAGCCAGGAAAAAGTGAAGGACAGAATCGATTCTAGAGAGCTGACTGGGACATGTAATGGACCAGACTGGGGAGCAGTATTCAATTATTGGGGAAATGAACTAATTGAAGTACAAGGTGAGGGCTGAGATGTCACTAATTTCGGTGAAGCGATACAGTAAACCTAAGAGACGCATGGACTTTTTTGATGTGCCTGTAATATGTTCTTCAAATGTGAGTTTTTGCTCGAAAACAATGCCTAGGTCATTTTGAGAGGATACTGCTTTGATGTTATTGCCTAAGATGGAGTAAGATTACTTTAACAGGTTCTTTTTGCAAGCGATGGTGAGAGTACTACATTTTTCAGGATCTAATGTACAGTGCTCAAAAAAAGTTTTGCATATTATGATTGCATGCGGTTTGAGTCGCAATATCCCCAAAAGGTATACAATGTTCGCTATGTGAGCAATGCCCTAGACAGAAACCGACATAATGCTCCAAGTGAATTCGATATTCAGCAGATAGAGGGCAGTAGTTGCCACATGATCCCTGAGCATTTTTGAATGCAGCTCGATGGGAGGCATTGTCCGTGTTTTATCCGCAATTGTAAGTTGGAAATTGCACAGAGTGCGGGTGGAAAACGAAGGGCAACATGCCTCGAGCAACCATTTCTGCTACGAATTGTAAAGCTGCTGCAAGAGGGATATCGCCAAGTGGACGTCGCTGCCCGTGTTGGAGTGAGCCAAAGTGATATCTCTCGAGTGTGGAAAAAGTTCAGGGAGACACAATCAGTTGCTGATCAACCAAGGACAGGGCGGTCACGCAAAACAACAAGCAGGGAAGATCGGTACGTGGTGATTTCGGCACGTCGTAGACCCATTGCAACTGCTACCAGTTTGTGCCAAGATTTGAGGAGGGCCTCAGGAGAGAATGTTTCCAATCAGACAGTGCGGAATCGACTTCATGAGGAAGGATTGAGGTCATGAAGACCCATACCCAAGGTTCCTCTGAAACCACACCATAAGAGATACTGTGTAAGGTGGGCAACAATGCACAGCGAATGGAGTCAGAAACATTGGGAGCACATGCTCTTTACAGACGAGGTCACCATCAGTTTGCACCCGTTAAGCAAAAGCACAAGGGTTTGGAGACGATCAGATGAGAGATTGAACGAGCCCTTCATCCAGGAACGTCACCAGCAGCAGGGGGGCTCCATCATGTATTAGGGTGGAATCATGTTTGGTCGACTTATGCCCCTAATTCCTCTCCAGAGTCACGTGACTGGTCTGATGTACAGAAACGCTTATCTCGAACCCGTGGTAGCAGGTTTCTCTACAACTGTGGGGGATGGTTTCACGCTGGTGGATGGTAACTCTCGACCACATCGAGCCAGAGTGGTTCAAGAGTTTCTTCATATGCATGGCATTCGACGCATGGTGTGGCCGGCGTATTCTCCAGACATAAACTGTGTGGAACATGCATGGGGACACCTGAAGCGAGCAATTGTCAGTCGCGAAAATCCTCCTGTGAACAAGGTTCAATTGTGGTAGGCTGCCATTTAAGAGTGGGATAGTCTTCCTCAGGAGAAGTTGAATGCTCTTGTCCTTAGCATGCCCCGTCGTGTTCAAGCATGCCTTCGGGCTCGAGGTGGCTGGCTATACACGGTACTGAACTCCCATCTATTGATCCCAAGCATGCCTGCGAGCCCTAGGTACACGATATTGCACTGCCTTTCTTTTGTGTTTCGCATCCCACATTTTCAATCTTGTGCTTCTGGTGTGGTTTTGTTTCTCCTGCATGGCTGCAGTGTTTTCTTTATGTTTGTATGTCTTCCCTGTACTCTTAAATATGATTCCATGTATCTAGTACAATGAAATGATCACAAACCCCCAATATGCAAAACTTTTTTTGAGCACTGTAAGTTTCCATGTCAGGCACCGTGAAATAAACGTTGTTATGTCATTCTGGAGAAGATGAGTATCGTTGGAGGTGGATATTTCTCTGAAAATTGTACAGTCATCTGCGAAAAGAAGGTAATTACTAGAGGCAGCTGTGAGATGGTCGGTAAGGTCATCGAAGAATAATATGAACGAGAGGGGCCCTAGAACACTGCCCTGTGGTACTCCAGAGAGGACAGGAAGAAAGTTAGATAGAGTTCCTGGAAGGACTACACGTTGTTAGCGATCGCTTAGCTAATCTGTGAGTAAGTTAAGAAAGCTACCATTTTCTGCTTAACGCCTCGTTTCGACGCTACGAACACAAAACAAGAACTTTGCCCTGTATATATGTAACCACGCTGCACAAGTTTCTGCAGTCAGTTCCAGAAGTCTGTGGAACTAGGCCGCACATAACGGTGCAGGAGGAGAGAAAGCGAGTGGGCGGAGCAAAGCAGTGCACGCTGCTGCAAAGGGCTGGTAGCTGCACCCGCGTTGCCCTCCCAAGAAATCCTTTTCCCTCACGCGCGATCGTTGGTGGAGCCCTCGAACCACTTACGCGGAGGGCCTGTTTTCGTTCCCATGTACAGTCACGAACACTTCTGGGTTGTAACGATCCCAATGACTTCCAATAGGATCGTTACAACCCGGAATTGTCCGTGACTGTACCACAGACTCCTGGTTGCCATAAATGGATTCACTTTCTAATTACGATAAACCAAATGTATGGTTTACTTTGGTAGATATCCTGAACAAGTTCCATTGAAAGAAATATCATGGCCGCCCCAACTATGACCCGCCAAGGTGGTGCATGATGGCCCCCTTAGTATTTAGACTAATTTTATTTTAGGGTAATATCTTTGGTGTGTTAGTAGAATACAACTGACTCGCGACAATTGCTCAAAGCGGCCCTGCATATGAAAAGGTTGGCCTGGCCGTCCCTGTAATACCGTCTCGAATGATTTGGTTGATTTAAGTCAATTTTTTGATAGTTCAAATTTTCACCACCAGGTTGCAATGTGGCGCTGAAGTAACAAACACAGTAAGTAATTTGTGTTTATGTCGGTAGTTGGTACAGCAATGTTCATAATAACCCCTGTCAACCTGAATGACACCCTTGAAAGCGTAAGACAGCACGAAGCGATTCCTGGGATATTGTTCACTGTGAACCAGATTTCAGCACCACATTTCCACCTGGTGATGAAAATTTAAACTAATTTATTTTCGTCTGCATTTGCTTCCCCATGGTCTCTATAACCTCTATACCAAGTTTTAGCGGAATCGGTTCCTTCAAACGGCCTCCACAGGGCTCTGAGTATGGAAAATTTAATAGTGGTCACCCAGTACCTCTCCACAGCCTATCAAAACCCTTGTTTTCATGTTCTCAGAGGAGAAAAAATAACTCTAGAAAAATCGGTCTTATTTCTTTAGACCACCCTGTACCTCGAAAGCAAAGAAATCTAGAATTTCTGGCAGAAAACCGTTTATTATTGTTTCTTGAATAGTGAAGAACCGGATAATGATCGTGAAAATCTGGAACGAGCAGGCCGTTTCGTTCTCAACCCCTCCCCCCCCTTTCCCATTCCGCCACCTGCAACATCAACAAAGCGAAGATTCCCAACAATGCGGATAGGACAATAGCCTTCATCCTAAACCCTCTCAATACACAAATTCCCAGTCCCGCTCGATTCGCAAGACAATGCCCGGGCGCACGGAATTGTGGGTAGGGAGACGCCATTATTCCACAATCCTCAAATCTCTTCTTAAGAAGCTCTCATCATCACAACTTTGATTACTCGCCGCATTCAAGAATTAAGACGAGCCTCCCCCGCTCCCTTAATAACTGTAGGTGGTAGGGGGGGTAAGTTGTGACGATACGAAGTGTCATCAAATATTGAGATCGTGGAGGGTTGATGTATAATTCACGCAACCCTTTTTCCCGGTTGGACTCAACCCCACCCCTCTCGCCCTACGCCGGTTCTACTCCTTTCCAGAAATCCGAATTAGGATTAAGCAGAGCCTCCAACTTCCTTTCCAAAGCTTCTATCCACGCCGCGTAAAACGCCCCCAAAGTGGAAGGAAACAAATGCGAAGGATTTGGGACCAAAACTTCTCCATGGCACGAAACCGCCAACAGAGGACTTATTTCGTCCCCTTCCGCGTCGAGAAATAGTTCTTGTTTTTCTTTCTTCGGGGGGGGGGGGGGGGGGAGGCGTCACAAAAGTCCACACGAAACGTACTGGGCACTGTCGCACAAGCTTCACTGTAAAAATAATGACTGGATCATGACAATGGTAAAAGTACAGAGAATTTCAAAATAATTTGAACGATAACAAAGCGTCCCATGAGGAACATAGCATTGCCAGCGATTTAAAATCCCGTGAAATAAATTCGAACACTCCTAAAGTTTATTTAGGAACAAGCCAAATAGTTTATTATTCTACCGCCAGGTGGCAGTCTGATCAGAAGAAAGAAAAAATGGCTACCAGTGATGATGAGGAAAACATTTGCGTCTTGTAGTTTTTACGTGAGCATGTCCGTGTTGAATCGAGCAGTGACGATGGTTATTTCCAGAAGTTAGTTCAGTGATGATGCTACATCGATTGACTGGCCGTGCAGCTATCAGTGATTCACATTTTCTACACTGTAAAGGTCACCAGACCTTCCCCCTGTCGAAGGTCTTACATACGAATTGCCATTGCAAAGGCAGCCTGCTCGCTAGAATTGATCATACCACTTTTCTTCTCGATGGGCATGTGCTACCCAGTCTAAATCAGTACATGAAATGCCAAGCATCTTGCAGTTCACGCAAATCCTTCGGGGGAGTGGTTTGTAGACAGTGTCCTTTACATACCCCCGGAGGCTAATCTCCACGTTAACCACTGGCAATCTCAACTTTGACAGTTCTCTGCTGGCGTTTCTTTATTAAATCGTTCACGAAATTGGAGTTTTAAACTCAACACGGACAGGCTCACGTGAAATTGTAAGACGCAAAATGCTTTCTCCTCACCACTGCGGCAGTCATTTTACTTCTGGTCAGCCTGCCACCTGGCTGTAGAATTATGAACTATTGGATCTGTTCCTAAATAAACTTTAGGATGTGTTCGAATGTATTTCACGGGGTTTTCCATCGCCGGAAATGCTATATTCCTCATGGGGCGTATTGTTATCGTTCAAATGATTTTGAAATGCCCTGTATTAACGACCATTAAATGGTTAATCTAACTTAAGTAATTTTAATGATTCAGTTATTAAAAACCGCCACCCGTGGCGGAGTGTTAGCACATCGCGCTACGACGCCAGGGGTCACGCGTTCGAATCCCGGCCTGGGCATGAATGTTTGTGAGTATCCATTCATCAATTTCATCATATCATCACTCACCCCATCTTCGCAAATTAGCCAAAAGTGGCACAAAAAAACGAAGTAAAATAAAGCAAATCGATCAATGAGTTTATAAAAATATATTTGTGGTGCACGCAACTACAACTTTGTTCTTTCAGTGGGTGGAAAACAATAGGTAACTGTGTTTGAAATTTATTCCACCATTGCACATCATACTCCACGAACTAATGTGCACAGTCGGGTGCACAAGTATTACCGGCAAATTTCCTGCAACAATTTTTATCTTGCTTCCTGCGTATGATTTTTACATCTGCTAGTGCAAAGGTTGGCAGCACCTTGTATCGCATTTTGTTTCAATTCTTGAAGATCTCATTGAGTAAAACAAAAGAGAATAAACATGGCGATGGACAATTTGGTTGGTAATATTTATGCATCCCACTTTACGTATTGTCATTCACAATTTACTGTACATGGATGAAGCCTAACTGAAAATTAGAAGAGATCAAACACAAGGCAAAAGGTCAAAAGGTATTGTGGCGCAGACTGGCGCCAAAAAAAATCACCATAATTTCAAATTAAAAACGAGAACGTTCAGGTCAATACTTAAGGAAGCATTACGAAGAAAATATGGGGACAAAAAGAGAAAAAGCTCTTCAGAGGAAAAATTACGCGTACCCGAATGGCAGTTTATGCTCGATGGAGTCTTAGGTTTATTAACTTTTTTATGACCCAATTGAACGTTGAAATTTATCGTTCAAGAGTAGCTTCCATATCTCGGTCTTTATGGAATATTTTACGGCATAAACGCACCTTCAATAAGAAGTGAAGGCGCAAGAAAGAAATGACTACAGATGGGGACTCCGTCGTTCATACAAAAATACTGTAAATGCATGTTAAGTATGGTTCAAATGTTAAATACTTTAATGAAAATAAAACACAATTAATACATTGTCCCCGAAACTAGCGCTCATGTACTTTCTGAACCTCGGACAACTAAACCAAATCTCCAAAAACACGAAAAGATGTTTAGTTTTTGTTGTTTATAATTTTTAATAGTAGCCGAGTTGTTACAAGTTTCCATTCGGTCCTTGTATGGACCACAGATTAACTATAAGGTGCGATTCAAGCGACGGGCACAGGATCACAGAATCTATACTTCAAAGAGAACTCTAGTGAAAGAACCCAATTCCATAGCCATGATACTGATCTTATATTGAGATCTTTAATATTTAGGATTCAGAATCTCAAAATTAAATTAGTTTCTACCCCTTTTTACGAAGGAACTGTCTAGTCTTTAGACATGGTGGTGTGTTTATTTTCATTTTAAAGTGTGATAACTAACTACATTGCGTGGGGTTGAAAAACCACTTCCACATATCATGCAAACGCTTCTGAACATGTGTTTGCGTTACATCAGCATGACCAATCAGACACAAGTCTTGTTACCCACTACAAAGTTGAGGCCTACCGTTATTAGTAGGGAGAGAGAGTAGGCTGGTGTTGAAACTCTGCCTTCTGACAAAACGACGTTTCCACACATCTGAACCAAATGAATATGATCTTGAGCGTATGAGGTACCTTTCGATAGACTACATGCAATAATTAAGAACCTTTGCTCTAAGATATACCAGCGTATCAAATAATACAGTAGATAATTCAGGAAGACGTGGGTGGACTGCCTAGTGGTAAGAGACTTGTACAAAAACCAAGAAGATTAAATAACAATATTAAGATGAACCTGAAGTAAATTGGAAAGGAAAGTCAAGAATGGGTGGATATTGTCCAGGAAAGGGATACAGCTCACCGCTCACGAGAAGATCCCCAAACGAGGGCTGACGGGAAGCCGGTGTGAAGGGAATGACCGGTCCATTTGCAGATTTCAGGGGTAGCAGAAAGCCTTCCGCTGCGGCTTTTCGAAGTGCGTGGGAGTTGATTTGCGTCAATCACGCAGAGCGTGTGTCCCCAGCAACAGTTTGCTGCTTTTTCTTTCAGTGGCCAGAATACTGTTGTATTGCTTATCCTGTGCATTATTTAGACTGTATTTCAAAGAATTTTGAAATAATATATACGGCAACGACTTTCGGGTTACCAGATGACAAGCTTTAAAAATAAGGCATTTTTAGATTGCAAAATGATGTTAACTTTAGACGAAGACACACGGCTTGTGCTTACTGGTGTTTTGGTGGGCTTATAGATCACACGCCCCTGTAAAATAATTTTACACCGTTTCCGTATAACTAATAATAGGCCTCGTTGTAGGCAAATGTCTGAATATTCTAATATTTATTCACTATGCACCTAATATTATACGGTTATGAAGCTTGGTCTCTTACTTTAAAAGAATAACATAAGTTGGCATTTTGTCTCGGAGTTGTCTCTTCCAGGCCTAAAGTCAGGAAACCGTTTTTGTAAGTCATCACTAAAAACACTTTTGCGTTTCGGAATGGTTCAGATCACTGATCGGCAGAACTTCACTTCTCCACTGCCATGCAGCAACTATGAGTACGGTAGTTAAAAAAATACTGTTTATTTCTGAATTCTGTCAAACTCAAATCAAAGTAAGCCGCGGCGAATTGCATATTCTTACCTATTGTCAGAAACTCGTTGCTTACCAAGAGCCGCGGTAGATGTCAAAAATGCTTTCAAATCAAAATCTCACGCGGCGCGGCGGTGACAACAGAAGAGACGCAAAGGTCCAACAATTTTTCTTTGTTGCAAGAAAAGTTTATTTTCTTTGCCCTTGCATCTGAGTGTGTTGTATTTCTTTACTTTGAAATTGAAAACGGAAACAATATTGATAATTATTTACAAATAACATTTTGTTACTAATCTTGAAGTTAAGCAGTTTAATATACCCCAAAAAATCGGATATTTCCAAATTTTCCTAAAAATTTCCTAACCATTTTTAGTACCCGAAAAACAGGATTTGTCCGGGTAAAAGAGAACTTCTGGTAACCCTAACGACTTGCGTCGCTGCACCGGTTACAGCGAGCCTACATGTGTTTTTCACTCAGGGTGTACACCCCCAACTCTAATAGTTGAGTCGCCTGTCGCTACGTCACTTCACTTCCGTCAGGGATCTTCTTCTGAGCGGTCAGCTGTAGATAGAAAACTTACATTGCTGCGACAATAAACCTTCGGATTTAAAAATGCCAGAGATATTAACATAAGGCACTTTATTGAGTTCTTCTCGGTGGCTCCAAGGCAGGTACCATGTGCGTTCATTCATTTGCATACATTTTACCAGGTATATTGCCACTCTCTCTTTACGCGAAATGAGCTTCAATTTATTGAAACAAAACGCTAACAAGTATATTGACAACCTTTGCACCAGCATCAGCGGAGTTCCATTTCATTAATAAAACACTTAGGATAAGAAAAATGAAGGAAAATATCAATTTGCCTGGTAATAGTTGTGTACCCGACTCTAAGAGTCTATCCATCCTGATTATAACGTGAACACTTTCGCAGTTTTCCTCTAGCGACGCTATTTTCCTCGTCGCCAGAATATTATACTTGCAGGCATATATGTAGGTACCTTACTTATTGGTCTACCCTCGTAATTTACATACGCACAAACCTCCATTTCGCTCACGAAACTTAAATTAATCCTCTCTAAATTGCAGCCTCTAAATGATATTTACCGAAACAATTTATCGGAAATCTTAATTGAGTCACAGACACAGAATGTTTCCTGATTCCTACGGAAAGTCCATGCATTTATCTTCCCAAACAGCCCAAGAGAACAGCGCGGAAGGATACAAATCAAGACAAAGAGAGAAGTAAAACCTAAAAAAGAGAAATGCAGTTTCGAGCCGCTGCCACGTTACAGTGGCGCCTCAGGTGGAGAATCATTGAAGTTGCAGGATCGTGCCAGACCGAACTCCCATCAATTAAAAAGCTACAAGACTTTCTGTTGCGGGGGCAAAAAAAGTTTACGAATCATTTAAGAGACGAGTGCGGGGAATTCCCCCTTCTCCCCCCCTTGGTGTGCGCAGACGGACAGGTCTCAGTAATAAAACTCTCCCCGGACCAGTCAGTTAACGAGCTAAAGTTTTTGGCTTCCTTCCGTCCGGAAAGAAGGAGGGAAAAAGCGCTATGTCTGTTCCCGTCGCTGCGGAGTCCGCCACAATGGATGTGTTTCCGGAATGTCACCCGGCCAATGAGTCAAGCGGGCAGAGAAAAATAGCGGAGACGATGCTAGCGCCACCATGCTGGCCCTGCGACGGTTAATGAAGGATCGTCCGGACAGAAATTCGTTCCATGCAGGGACTATAACACAATGCGGTTAATCGTAGCATCGAAGGGAGGCTCGTAAGTCGCTTTGCCAAGTCGAGAATAACATCGCGTCGGAGAAATGAAAAAAAAAAATGTTGGAAGAGGACGGAACAGCGAAAAGGAACAATCCCGGAGCAATGTGTTCTCTTAACGGGGAAAATTAACAAAACACATCCGAATTCAACCTATTGTAGAACCTAACTAAGTCTGAACTATATTTATCGCAGAAGTACAAGTTACGAGTGAGGGGCGACCCGTGCAATGCAATGAGGTGTCGAGGTAGTGGTCTACACATAATCGATCACGTCCATAATGAAGACGATGTGAGTGATCATGTTCTAGCCATCATTCCCAGGGTACGTACCTATTGCCAAGAGGCTGGGTGTACCCCAGAGCTGCTCATTTCATATTTCATGCTGCTGAGCACTTTTATACTAATTTACGCAACCTGAAATTACAACACACACAGTAAAAGCAACACAGAAAACACTATTAAAATCACGCAAATAGGTGTTCTGCTCAGATATGCAAATCGGGTATGGGCCTACAGTTTAAAGTGATATCCGTACAGGGCTCGAATTCAGGACCCCTTGATTACAAGGTGACAGCATTGCAAATACGCTATGGTGAGGCCCAAGATAGATATAAGTACAGCAGAAAAATTGTAAAAAATGACATAAAATCAGCCTTTTCACGCAGGCATGAGCCCTACCGCCTGTACCACTGCAGCTTATCACAGGTGAAATGGGACTTCTTCATTGTACGTTTCCAGCATAATTGAAGTGCGACAACGATTAAGTGCTTCGCCATTCAAATCAGATATTATTATATAAATAAGTTCTAAAAAGACGTTCAGTGGCGCCGCTACCGGAGAAAAGGAAAACTTGTATTTTCAGAAAACAAAACCAAGGGTCACACATTATGACCTAGGTGGCTCGAAATTATAGATAGATCATCCAATAGTATAAATTAATATGATATGAATTGTCTGCGTTAAAGTTTTTCTAAATGATACACGCACAGCCTTTGTAACTCCTCACTACACGACATACAATTACAATTTGAAGAGTTGCAATACATTAGAACTTACTGTAGTTTTTAACACTTCAAATAAACAAATCAGAACACCATACAACATACCTGCATTAGAACCTAAGACTTAATGGACGTCGACCTTACCTGTAAAAGATACAAAAATGAATTTGTTAATTTCTTGAACAATACATCCATGCGATATATCGTAAATGTGACATTTAATGTTATACAAGTGTTAACATTCTTGCAAAATATAAGAAAACGTCATCAGTTTTGATAAATTAGCTTAAAAATTAACTCGTAACAAATATTCACTTACAAGAAGAAATTTTACTTAAGTAAGTTTAATTTCGTGAATCACAATTACTTAAAGATTTCTAGTGTCACTTTACTTTCTGGCATGAGTTGTAATGCTATTGCATATATTTTATATCTTATATATATATATATATATATATATATATATATATATATATATATAAAATGGATGTATGTGTGTGTGTGTGTGTGTGTATATGTTTGTTCCGGCATAACTCTCGAACGCCTGGAGCAATTTCAACCAAACTTTGTACACGTATCGCTTGCAATCTGGAAATAATACTTTGGGGGTAAGACACCCCTCGCACCCTTAGGGGTGGGGTGGGAAGGGGTGGCATGTAAAAATAATCGAGAACCACCGATATTAAATTCCGCACAAACATACGTGACTCTATGCAATCCCGCACAACGATAGTGTTTCTCGGGTTGTCTAACATTCAGGCTGTGTTGCGAAAATTACCGATATTATACCGCGTTTGTTCGAACCTGTCCCATTTCCCGCGCTAGTGATGGCGCAGCAGTTTTGGTGCCAATGAGAAACGAGGAGAAAGTCATCTGCTGAGCAGCGAGGAGCGAATGGAAGTCAGAAGATAGGCGCTTACGTAGACGCTGTTGCCACGTTGCGGTCTAACTCACGTGTTTTGTTTGGGTCTTGTTGAAGAAGCTTGTTTTGTAAGCATAGTGCTGATTAGTGTGAGTTTTAAAGTATCAAGGATGGAATTTATTCTGGTGATATTTGCTTGTGTCATTTTTGTGTTTGATGTCATCTTAGCTGGAACATTCAGGAAGGGGAATTGTGTATATTTTGTGCATTTCCGCGTATTTTATTCACAGCCTGGCTTCGGTTTCCCCCAACACGGAGTTCACGTGGTCTGCAGCGGGAATGCCGCGTGGTTTCTGCTAGAGAAGCCAGCGATCAGCAAGCGCGGGAAGCCGTACAGGTTGTAACAAACGCGGTATAGTGTGGAATCCATAGTTTTCTTGACACTCCCAATGCGGTTCGACTTCAAGTTCAACACCTATCGGCATGGGGGGTGAGAGGGGGTGAAAAATAAAATGCCACAAATGACCTAGATTAGTGTCGAATCCATAGTTTTCGGAGTCGCTAAGCTAATTGGTGACATTCACGATCACATTTAAAATTAGTTACATTTTACACTATGTACAATATATTTATGTATATTCATTATTTTCCTGTCTAATATAAGATTGGGATAAATAAATACACGGGGCAACGCCGGCTAATCAGCTAGTATAAGGTATATTTGAAAGTATGGTTAAATGAGTCGGAGACGTAGTTAGCAAAATTCTAGAGTTGGTTTGAGTAGCACTCGTAACATTTGCATATTTTATCTCTAAACATGTTCCCAGTGAATGAACAAACCTTTTAAAAAATATAAATAAAGTGTTCTGCAATTTGCAACCCAAAACTGAAGACGCAGAATATGGAAAGTGTTTCGCGAATAAATAAATTAAATTTTCAGCCGCGGTCTCTCCTCTCTCAGTTTCGCAGCATCTGAGGGAAAAACTCATTTAACACTGGCTAATTTGTCGAGGATGGTTTTTAGCTCGCCAGGAACTCACGGAGCAGCACGCCCCCGCCCACCACATTCCCCCTGCTCCTCCATCGTCGGCGGTCGGTGTCGGGAGGGTTTCTTGTCGATTGAAATTTACAATTCATCACTTGTAAACCAGCGCTCGGATGCGGAGCAGGAATGGTAATTAATTCTGTTCTTGCCATTTTCATATTCAACACTTCCCTTCACTACATGACGCCTTGTCGGTCGTGTGAGGTTAGAGAGAGAGTGGGGGGAGGGGGGTTGCCACAGACAGAAGTCCCGTTGCTGTAAAGCAAAATATCTGGCTTCTCTTGGAACACCCTACATGTCAAAAATGCTACTCCTTGCAAATATGTAGTATTGGTTAATAAATAAGTTAATGTAAATTAACGTACGAGGGTCATTCAATAAATACCGTAACCAAACGTGCAGGTGATTTGCCTGAAGTTTCTATTTAGTCGAACGGAGTGGCTATCACAGCGCACTCCGACGGCAGGGGTCCTGAGTGCTATTTGGGAGTGCCTCTTCATCAGTTCTATCATATCATCATTCATTGTCATCTTTGAGATTAGCCAAAAGTGGCGGAAAAGTGAAGTAAAATAAACAAAATCAACATCTACTTAGTCGAATCAACCATATGTTGTTTTTGTACGTGAGAAAGAACCATGATGACCACAACTATCATCCTTCATTGTTTGCATTGACATAGAAGCCACGTTTCATCTTCATCTATTTTCCCACGTTCCTCTTCACCAATACTGTCCAATTCTTAGTAGTGGTTTCATACATTCGGGAAGAAATTAAGTGTTTCCATAGATAAGTGCAGTATAGTGAGTAAACTCTATACACTGCAAACGTCTATGAAGTAACACGCTACGCAAGTTGCTCAGTTATGTACATCGAGACTAGAGACATGAACGCTACGGGCGACCATAAATCGTGACGAGACCACGTACAGTCTGGTTTCTTCTCCATACAATCCCAGGAAACAAACTTGACTAACAAATAAATACATCATAATGCAATAGATTCGGGGTACAAAGATGGCCTTTTCTGCAGATGTGTTATCTCCCTTCCTTGTAATACACATTGTAAACTGCATTGTTGCAGGCTAATGAAGGTGCACTTGACCCACTGTACGGTGCGTATTCTGTGTCTTGCCCACCTCTATTCACTTTAGCCTGATCACACACAAAAAAACTAAACCTTCAGTTACCTGCATGTATATAGCAGGAATGCATTTCGAAAATGGCTTTCGTTAATATTGTTGCACAATTTTGCATTTAAATATATACCCCAAGTCCTGAACGTAGCAGCAGTTCGGCATCTTTGACATAACCCCAGAGGAAGCTGACCGGAACCGTATCTGGTTTCGAGCCACCACCTGTTTTTCGGCAAAGCGCTGTTGTCACTTTTACCTGCAGAGTTTAGACATCCATTCATTCACTGTGACGTTTTACTCCCAAGGTCTTCATATTGCATAGAAAAATAGCAAAACACAATAACACAACCTAACAAAGATAGAGAACCGCAACCTCGTGTTCAAAAATCTCTATGAAACTGAATTAGCAACATCTCATTTAGTCCACGTGGACTTGATGAGAGCTGTCATTTCTTGGACGAACGCTATTGGTGGGAAAGGTTTCAGGGGAGGATTTACTGGACTCCACGTGGACCTGATATATGGTTGTAAGGGGGAAAACTGATCTTTCGGAACTTTCTTTGAAGTAAAGTGAGGTTTCTTTGAGGACCAGCACTATACCTACATTTGCTTGATTTTATAGTTTTGGTGCTGAATAACAGATGGCTCTTATATACAGTACTTTTATAATGGTTTAATAACATAAAATACAACATGTATTAACCAGAAAACTGAAAAAAAGTACTACAGCTATTTACAGTACCTAATATGGTGCTAATTTACATAAAGCATAGGCATCAGTTAAAAGTAACAGAAAAGAATCAAATTAAAATCATATATATACAGAATATGTGATAAGCCATTTCTTTTGCTTCTGCTTCTTTAACAAGACAGATGATGGGAAACTTACAAAACCGTAGAAGGAAAATCGCATACGTAGCAAAATTTCCGCAATCATGACCAAACCCCCACACATGTCATCATTTTTTCTATTATGCACGTGGGCTGTTCATCACCAGTCATTCCGCCCTCTCCACCCGCCTTCTTCCTACCATTGTTATTCATTTTTCATTTGCGTTTATCTTCCCCTCCGCTTTCGCTCGATTTCCCTTCTCATTGTCTTCTTTCCGTCCCCCTTCTATTTCGCATTTCCTCCCCCTTTTTTCCTTCTTCTTATCCGTCCTTCAATCTCGGCCACCGGTCGTCGCTCAACTCCAGAAGGTCTTGTAGGAGGAAGAGGCTGTCCGCGACACTCGTCCACTCCAGATCACGTGGCCATCCGACCCCCCTGAAAAATGAGATCCGCGGACCCGGAATATACCTATATACTTTGTATTCCGGTCCGACTGTTTAATCTCATAGCCTCCGTCCCCCCGGCCGGGGGGTCATAACTTACCCGATCGACATCTCAGTCTTAGGTCTCTTTCTCCCCCTACTAAAGATTTCAGCCTCGCCCCCTCCAAGCAACAAACCATTTTTCTCCCCTTTTTTTCCTTCCTTTCGTTTTACGATGTCGTTCCAAGATGTACTCGGTTTTTCGTTTCGACGTTTTGGGGTTATCTACAAGTATAGATCCGCCACTGGAGCCTGGCGGGTCGAAATTTTCTTCGGCAGCTTGGATGCGAGTCACCACAAATGGCATGGCAGCATTGAATGGCGACATTAAGAACGCATATACATTTTTAAATCGACGAATCATTTTTCAGCAACACTCAATTTTAACGTAATTCTGATGTAGGTAATATGTTCGAAATCGAGATTTACAATTGGCGAGTTTTCATAGCCTCAGTTCCTGATTGGTGATGTAAAAAAATATGGTGGCGGATTATGTGACCGTGCGGTCTAAGGCGTCATGATTTGGGCCCCGTCTATGGGACGTGCGCAGGTTCGAATCTCCTGGGGAGGAAGAAGCGTAACAACTTTTCTCTTGAGATTTCGGCCTGTATATGGAACCCACCATCGCGAAGAAATTGGGGAGGTACGAACGAGCAGCGTAACCCGGTCACGCCGTGCTGACCACACGTCATTCCGTAATTGGTTAGATGATCTCCCACCTCGGCAGGTGGGACGTGGGAGTGAGGCAGGCAGTCTGTAGGTAGAACCTGGCCTTCATGGGCTGATGAGTCACGTTTTTTTAATATTTTTTATATTTCTTTTGTTATGCGTCCTGTTGTTAGACGTCGCATTTCTGTCACTTTTCACTAATCGCAACGCTGAGACTGAGGGTTCATTCATTAATTTGCTTTATTTTATTTCGCTTCTCTGCCAGTTCTGACTAATTGCGAATGAGTGATATGATGAAGTTGGAGACACTCTCAAACAACACCCATGCCGGGATTCGAACACTGGACCTTCGGTAGCGAGATCAGAAGTCTACAACTTTACGCGCTCGGCCACAGAGCCGGCCGGCGTGGTGGTGGGCGAGTTCAGATTCATTGCAAATGCAGTGGAGTTTTTCGGAATAAGAAGAACGAGCGATTAGACTAGCCCGTCTTGCACTGAAGACTTTTGGATTGCAGAACTTCCAGGCGTTGTCAACATCTCCGTCTATATAGCAAGCGATACTTTTGTGAACCAACTTACAAGTGTACCGTAGCAGGCGGCATTCCGTGTAGCCGAGTGGTTACCGTTGTCGCCAGCAGTGTGAAAGGTCCCGGTTCGTTACCTGACGGGGGACCACAATTCCGATGTTGATGCGTCATAGTGAGGGAGCTAGTTGAAAATAAGCAGCGGCCATCGTCTTCGCCATCAACACTGACATTTGGGGGCTCTCACAGGGATCTAAAGCTTGGCAAAGGCAAGAACACTGTCCATTTGGTTATGTGAGAGCATTACGCACATAAACATGCAAGACGCTGGCTCTCTTGATATAGATAATATGATGAGTATCACAGTCTTGCTATCTATACTCTATCCTGGGAATCTCTGGAGCAAGGTCGCGCATAAGGACAGAGATGGGGAGAAAGCGAATGGGCGGAGCTGAAGCAGTACACGCTTCTGCAAAAGCTGGTAGCTGCAGTCGCTCACCTCCCCCCCCCCCTACGCAATCCCGTTCCCTTCCACGTGTTCACTTATTGATTGATTGAATTGAAAATTCTGGATGCGTTAGCACGTAGGCTACATTGTACGGGGCCCCGCCCTTTACTTAGTAAAATATTCCTACCTGGGTAACAGCTGAGGCTGTAAAGGGGCACTCCGCACATATAAAGACAAAACAAAGGACAACACACACACACAGGCCTACAGAGGAATATACTGGCCGTAAGTCCACACACCAGAGCATCGTTAGTCTGCAAAAGGCAATCCAGGGTTTACTACGTGGAAGTGAGGTTGATATTTCGGTGCACGTGTTCACTGGTTGAGCCGTCTCGCGTCACAACTTACGCAGATACTTCATTTCGTTCGCCCGCTCCAGAGAATCCGGGGACAGAGGATACTACAACCAGTTGCCGATCGTAAACGTAGGGTTGTCCTCATCAATGCCCTAAAGTGCCCATTGATGGGAGGCTGGGTGTGTCCTTGAGTAGCTTTCTTCAGAGGGTTTGTTTGACCGATTGAGTTGATGTTTTAAGTCCATTTTATGCACAGTAAGGCTAATCGGGACTGGGCCTACAGTTTAAAGTGGGACCCGAAGCACTGTGCCTCCACCGGGTATCGAACTCGGGACCCCTTGCTTACTTACAGTCAGAGGTCTTGTAGAAAAAGTTCCCACTGGAGATCGAACCCGAATCTCCAGCGTGTCGGCCATACCGGCTAGACCCCATTCACACACACACACACACACACACACACACACATATCCATAACAATACGCGAGATTAAACTAGGCCCATTGCAATAAAGTGCGCAACGTAGGTTTCTTAGAATTGTCCTTGGCCATTCCGAAAGATGGCAAGACATATCAACAGCCCTGGGGGGAGACGCAAGAATTGAATTAATGGCCGATAAAGCACAGAGGCGTACTTAAGGCTTAGGCCGAGGAGAGTGGCTTCCACTGTCAGCTTCCACGAGACCGAAAAGAAGGAAGTAAAAAGCTTTTTGATTCGTGCGAATGTGCACTTTTGCTCCGTCCGCGCAGCGAAGGGGAGCCGGAGGCATGAATCATTCTTACGAGGCGGGACGGGAGGCAATTTAGAACCTTGCGGAGCTTGACCACGGCCCCCCCTTCCCCCACGATGTCTTCGCCGAGCCCTTGTACCTCCCGAGGAGCGGTCGGTCCACGCCCCGCGACTACAGAGGAAAATAATTCGGATTAAACCGAAGATTGGCCGGGAAATGAGGTGTGGTAATCTTTTTCCAGGAAATGGTCCAAGATCTGCTGGTTGTCGCAGTGCTTCTTGCCAGTGTTGCCATCCGACGTGAAAAATCGCCGAAGCTCCTACTTTCTCTCCTTTTTCAAGTGTCGATCTTGAATGCAGGTTGAGTTTGCTTTCATTTCATTTAAGTCACCTTGAAGAACAGTCAATAACTCCCGCGTGGCGTATTGGTTAGCGCTACATGCACCTAAATGTTCCAGGCAATAGGCAAATAAGGCTGTAACTCGGAAAATTCTGGTGGAATAATTATGAAGCGGGGGGGAGGGGGTCATCTCAACTGACGTAGTATAGAGATATTTCACCTGCCGATGAATCAGACTTAGTGCATAATTAAGAAGTTTGAGGTTTTGTTTTAAGTCCACTTTATACACGGGAAGGCTAATCGGGACTGGACCTACTGTTTAAAGTGGGATCCGAATCACTTGTGCCTGCCCCGGGTATCGAACCCGGGACCCATGATTACAAGGTGACTACGTTACCACTACGCCATCGGGGAGGTCCACATAAATAAGAATTTAACTAACAAGATGTTATTGCGAACATTTACACAAGACTATGGTTTTTTCACGGGCATAATAAGAAGGTTGACTAGTGTAGTTTAAATACGCGTACTTTTATACACTGACATTTTAAGGTAATTTAGAGTAGATCTAGATTAGTTTTAGAACCCATTCTGGTATTTATGACTATAGTTCCATAGTATACTTTAGGAGTTATATTGTCTATTTTAGTAATTTCATAGTCCCGCGTCTATTCTAGAAGTTGTCATTCTTAGCAATGTTAGTTCCTAGTTTAGGCACATGCAAGTGTGATTTTAAGCGACTAAATATCCAAAGTTTGGGTTTTAATTTTTTTCTAAACGTAGCTGTTTGAGGTTACTTACAATGTGGCGTGATTTACCATAGAGAGTGAAAATAGTATTGCTTTCTTTAGAAAAGAAACTTGTGGTGTTGGTGTGGCAACTCTGAACAATGAAGAGAGAGAGATAGAAAAGATGGACGACAGATCAGGGAGAGTTTGATTCAAAGAAAAGAATCTCCTCCCTCTCCTTTCCTCATTCGCACACCCACCAAAGCGAAGACGGGGGGAGGGGGGAGGCCAACAAATATCTTTGTGTCCGGAGATGATCGAGCAGTAAAGAAAACTGAAGTGGACAGAAGCAGACGCTGTATGGAGACAAAAGTAATAAGAAGACCCGGGAGGGGAGAAGATAAGAATGGGGAAGAAAGAAAAGATCGGAAAGAAAATTTAGGTGATGGAGGAAAGTGCTTGTAGGGGCAGTAATAGATGATATATCACAGGCGACGCGGAGGGGTAAAAAAGACAAGACAGAAAGGATAAGTTCAGGGTGAGAGAAACACGCAAAGAAAAGTCAGAAAAAACTAAGAGAACTCCTCCAAAGTAGCTGTGTTTATTTAATTAACAAAGAGAAATAAGGGTAGGTTTCAATTTCACGCCGACGGAACTGAACAGACAGTTAAAATGGTCAAAGAAAAAGTCGTACTTCAGTTCCGAGAACACAGACAGTCGAATGGAATTTTCCGTTTATCACTATTCAGTGCACAACTGTGTCCTTCATCTTACACCGTCTTTGTATTACGTAAATGGGAGCAATGATTTCCTGTAGAAAGATGAAGGAGACAGCGCATTACTCACAAGCGTGTGCACGGAGCATCTGGTGGAAGGAAAACAATTTAATCGACGTGTGCACAACGCGATATGTAGAGAAGACGGGTTAAAAAGGTATAAGAGTGGCGTAAAATCTGAAACTGATCGTCTTTTGTCGATTCTAAATTCCGATTTGCAACTACGTAAACATAACACATTTCATTCTCAATTTAACTTAATTGGTACACATTATGTAAAACAAGTGACATAAAACGAGAAACAAACTGTTAGAAACCACAGAATCGTTTTACGAGTACTTGTGCATTTCTGATTAATCGTAAGATGCATCCAGAGCAGAACACTAATTGGCCGCGGTTTAGCAGTAGCTCTTCTCTTCCCAATCGCTTGGCGGCGCTAGTGAGGTTGCGCATTCTCCTCCCAGATGGAAGCGTCGCATCCTAAACTACTGATTACTCTCGAGTATGAATGTTTATATTTACTTGCACAGAAACTGTTAACGCAGCCAAATTAACAAGGCCTCTTACACGAAGTGGAGCGTGCTCGTGTCTCAAATTAATTGTCTGCCACATTTACTGCACAATTAGCCTCGCCTTGCTCCGAGTAATTTGAACAGACGTCCTTGCTGGAATTTCATTGTGAGCTGGTTCAAAGCCGACGACGTATCACAGCTTTCTTATTGGAAATTCGTCTGAGGCTCTCACAAACGCTGTGCAAGAGGGGGAAGGGGGCTCTGGGGACGACGATCGATTTCGGCCTCTGCCGGGGATTCTGCAAATTAAATTATCCGCTTCGCGCCCGTTGGATATTAATAAACAACCCGCTAAGGGTTATCATTAGTCAAGGAGATGCTTGTTTTGGCCTCCTATTTGCTTTCTATATTATTCACCAAATGTTGCCATATTTTAATCTTATAATATAAAGGTTACGACCGTTGCTCTTCGTGCGAGAAGTTCTGGGATCGAACCCAGCAGAAACCAATGAGTTTACCCGGATTTGTGAGAATAATTAGGAGCTCAGGACAGCGCCCATCCAAACATTCCTGTGCCCACCCGATTGCCCACCCAATCAAATTCAATAAGTACATATACTTGTGGATATATGAATGATTCAATAAATAAGTGTATTCTGGTGTTCATAACATGCATTTTTAACTTGTGGATATTATCTATGCTAGAAATGTTCACATATTATCAACCCATGAAAGCCAATTTTGTCATTAGAAACTGGAAGTAATTACAAGAGATATTGAAACAAAAACTGTGATCAAATGAATACTTCCATGATTATAAGCAGCTAGTAGGTTTAGGAGGCTCAAAATTATGCAGGGTATGATCAAGATTATATCAGAATTTAGGGTGAACTTGAAGACTGCAGCTCCGGGCCTTCACTGGGAAAGACTGCTTTGAAAAGTACCACATAATGAAAAAAAATTAGGTGCTGCTTCGGATGTGCTAAAAACTATAATAACAAACCACACCATGTAACTTGGCGAGAAGTTATAACTGAAACTGTGTAGAGGGGATTGGAGTGAGGTCTTGGTGCTGTAAGTTCCGCGCCTCCACATACGTATATAAATCCCGGCCTGGGATTATATCCAAGTAAACAAATAAAAGCGTCATCTTAGCGTTACTTCCTCTAGCAACACAATAAATTATTTCGACTTTTTAATAATTATTAGAATAATTTAATCAAGAAGACTTAGATGGGAAGGGCATGTGACAAGAATGGCAGAGGAAAGAATAGTTTACAGCATTCCTGTTGGGAAACCTGATGGTACGAGACCTGTAGAAAGGCCAAGACGAAGATGGAGGGATAACGTTGAGATGAACCTAAAGGAAATAGGTATGGATGGAAAAGATTGGATTGATCTTGCCCAGGATAGGGACAATGGAAAGCTTATGTTGCTGCAGCCATAAACCTTCGGGTTTAAGTATGCTAGAGAGTATAGGATAGTTTTAATTAACTCTGCATTGAAATTCCAGAAGTGTCCCTTTTTTATATACCTGTCATCTTCAAATATCAATATGGTATGAGGAATATCAACTTTATATTCGTTCTACTAATAAGAAGGAATCACTACAATACCGAAGTGAATAATTTTTAATAAACCAGTTATGTATGGAAAAAGCTACAGAATTATTCAATTGCTAATGAGTGGTTTATCCTAATTAGAAATCATCGTTCCACACATAAATTTTGCCACATGAATCAGCCGAATATGTCAACAGAATCTGTAGATGCAGCTGAAGTAAAGAAGGAAAAGTTATGTCACGAGGTATCCGGAAGACGATTTTGTTAGTTTGATTTTAAGCCCACTTTTAGGCTCAGATAAGCTAATCGGGACTAAACCTACAGTTGAACGTGTAGTCCGAACCAGTGTGCATTGTGCTTCCACCAGAGGAGGGGGAGTCGAACACATGACCTCTTCATTATAATAAGACAGCGTTATGTCATTGGGGAAAAATATACAGAAAGAACTCGCACCAAACGTATAATTTTATCACCACAATCCATTTTTAGAGGGTGATTGACTGAGACAAATATTTGAGACTTTCGGAAAACAACGTCATTGTTCACGGGATTAGCTAGCTGCCTTGATCCACTAAAAAAACGCTGTGCGGTTGAAACTACCACCTCAACTCTCTAAGAGGTATGAACCAATGAAACTCCATTTTTGCAAGAATAAGTTGTGGTTGATTTGTTTTCTTTTGTCATTTTTCTGCTAATTTTGATAATGACGACGATACGTTTCAATGGTAATTAGATGAAAGTAACGAAGGGGCGAAAACTAACCCATGCTGACACTCAAAATACAAACCCTCATAAATTATTACCGTGGACAGTGGTTCCAGGTGCCAGGGACTCGTTGCCCTGCAAGAATTAAGTTTCCAGCGTAAGCTGCACAGGATAGAGGTTGACATTCTAATGTGTTCGAAATGGTCACACCACACAACCGAAGTCATCTATGAAAAATATATGAATTATTACTGGTACGGTGATCAACTTCGATGAATTCCTTGTGTCCTAAATCATTTTGTTACCTCAAAAAATATGTTCATGTAGCCATACGTGTATTGCATCTCCCGCATTAGTAAAATGACAGTTCAGAAAACGAATAGCAACTTAGGTAATAATCTCTTCAATTCTGAACAGATTTCTCAGTCTTACTTGTTTATTACTTATGAGTGATATTTTGTCAAAATAGCCTTTCGTTAGCCTAGGAATACTTCATGGACAATGAACAAAGAATAATTGGTTTTCCGTGTGTGTTTTAAATCATTCCTAATAAGACGTTCATTTTAATCCAAACATTCAGTGGCGGCGATTAGGAGGAGCAGGAAGTGGGGGTTGCAATTCCCTCCGCCACATTTTGCCACCCTTTTCCCTCGCACTATGCTAAGCCTTTTCTACCAAGAAAAAGTACATTGTCCTTGCCCCTCAAATGTTGGCACCCAATCGCTGCTACTACAAACATTCAGATAGATTTGTCAGTTGAACAAACCTTGTATGCTAAGAAAAGTGACCCCCAAGGAGTAAGAAAACTCTTTGTCAAAATCTCATACCATGAAAATACTATGCTGAGGAACATGCATTTAAATTACGAGGAACTTCACGATTGTCTACCATCGCAATTTCTATACTGTCGCCGAATACATAAAATCAAGTATATGCCTTGTATTTGCAACACAAGCTACAACCTAATTCACATTTATTTCACTCTATTAACATGCATGAAAGAATGCCATTAGAATGTATGGCTGCGCATGGCTAAACACTTAGTTGAAATAATTGTGTCCATCAGAGACAACGTGAGAGGAAATGGAACAAGATGGGAGAATAGATTAGAAAAGAATAAAGAGGAAAACAAGGAAAGGGAACAGAAGTAAGAGGAAAATCAGGAGTGTAAGAGAGAGGGGGATACATACGTTTTACATACACATATACTATATATGGTCTTACATTTATACTGTTCACCCTAATCTATCAATATGGAGCTTCTGCCCACCCGGTTCTGGCGCCGCCCCTGTAGCAGCTACTTGCAATTGTCTCGTTCTCGGTCTCGCTTCGGGTTGCAAATGCTTGTCTCGTTCTCCTGACTCAAATGTGTTCATTGGCATGTGATCATTATGAATAGATTGTGCACGACAATAAAATAAAATAAATATCCACAATGAAGGGTGTTTAAATTCGTTTATAGTTCCTACTAATTATCATGTACCTTGATTTTCTTTCAAAACAATTTATTACTGAATGTACTTTTATATTTCTGACAACTATTATGACCTGTTAGAAATATTACTGTCTTCACACGTGGCTACTTCATGCACAGAATATTAGGTGCATAGCTCACACATGCTTGTGTTGTGTAGTTCTATTGGTGCTTTGATTTTTATATTATTGTATTAGTGTTGCATTTCCTTTAATTATATTTGCAATATTATCTAATTATCCATAAAAAGGTGACTCTCAAATATTACTGTATCTACAATTAATGATTTTATATAAGTTATGTACTCTCATCTTCAGTTTTAAGTAAACTATTGAATGGTGATAGTAACACGTTATTCTAAAAAGTTCAGTTACACTTACGTTGTTTCAAAAGGTAACTCGTTACGGTCACTTTCCTACCAAACTTAACGCGTTCTATATTCCAGCATGGCAGACGTAGCACAGATTCAATTTTAAGATACTTTTGCTTTGTTCATTAGAAAGGCCTAATATAACATCTACAAAATTCACTGTTTGTACTATTTTTCTTACATTTTTGGTACAATTTGGCCTAATTTTACTACACTATACGTCTATGGCATTATTACAGAAATATTCATACTCATTGATTTTTGAGGTTCTTATTGTGTCTTTGCAAATATACATGTTGATATTAAAGGAACGGAGTCATTGCTACTACCATCTTTATGTCCGGAATTTTATACCCTGATCAATAAATATATTATTATTAGTATTAGTAGCAGTATTGTTATTATTAAGTAGCGATAGCATAGTGAAAACTTGTTTACAGAGAACTTCAAGATGGTGCAGTGACGTCATCCTCTTCTCCCCAACTTTTTCGCCAGGGTGGAATCCGAAGATCGCATTTTCTGGATTGGAGTGCGTTTCATTGTCCAGCCTTTCAAGGGAAAAGGCGGCCCAAACACAGTCCCTTGATATCTATGCCGCCCTTTTCCTGTAGTGCTTCCCCCGAGGGTCCTTTCTCTCGGAAAGGGCTAAGGATTCGCGCCCATTCCAACGTCTTCCTTTGTCTCCTCTCGGCTGTTACGTCAGCAGATACCAGCAGCTTTACTCACGGACAATTTGTACAATTCCTACGGCTCTCCCTCATGTACCAGCTTAATAGCTAAAAAATTGCACACAACACCCAAAATGTGTCAATTGACACAAAAAATGCATATTACTTTTGATTTCAATAACACATTAAAGTGCATCAGATCCCGTTGATTCATCTACGAAACTCGTCAAATTATTCAGCTAAATGTATCAAAATGAAAGATGCCCTGAAGTGCATCAAATACCTGCATATCATTTACTTTATGCAGCTGAACGTGTCATTGAAATTTAAAAGAAAATGATGTAGAAAAGTGTGTTAAATGACATGTGTGCATTATTTTTCACCAGCTATGTGTAATGGTTGCATACCCGGCTAGGGAAAATAAGTACAGAAAATATATATAAAACTACAGAAAACCGTTTCATACAATTCCAATTCATCCTTTATTTCCTTCCATGCTGCATTTCCTTAATCGCAGCCAATGTACAATTTTCTGGGCTGTTTTCGTAGGGGCTCCGTCACTGACCCGATAAATACCTGGATGTGATTATCCAAAAGTACGTCCATGCATAGGCGTGCGCAGACCCTCTGATTAAGGGAGGCAAAAGCCTTGATGAAAGTTCAGCCTGGGAAAGAAAACATCATTCCATCTTGCTGTTTTATTGTATTGATGGATACGAAATAGGGGCGGATATAGTGTGTGTCCGGACACACCGAAAATCACTGTATTGGAAAAATTCCAACTTCCATGGCACCAATGTTCTCCGCCCCCCTTTATTTCCCCTCTCTGGATTTCAGAAACTAAATTACATAGAATATAAATATGGTTTCGTACAACAGATTCGAAACAACTGCACATAATTTATTTATTTCCAATGTATGGGCAATTTATTCCGCACACACACACAGAGGTAACACAACTAACGAATAAAGTATATTGGGGGGCGGGGGTGTTAATAACAAGAATTTGTTAGAGAACAAAGTTTGATAGTTCAATTACATGGGAAATAATGCAGCCCCTCCGCAGTTGCTTGGAACATTTGTCGAGTTGAAAATACCTATATTTTCTCTAAGAGTACAATATTGCTTAATAACGGTGCTAAGATTCCTCGACACTAAATTTCTAAGCCTGAGTATTAGATGGGGCAACTGCCAGCTCTTGGACCCCCCCCCCCATTCCCATGCGCACGTCTATGCGTCCGCGTCTATTCAGTGGTGCAATGGAACTTCCGTTCCTGTTTATGCCAGCGAGTTCCCCCGATCTAAACCCTATATTTTATGCGTGGGCTATGCTCAGGTGACGCATTGCAGGACGGAATTCTTCCTCGTCGTCCCCCTATAGCTGCATACAGCATTGTTGCATGAGTGGAACGCTATTTATCAAGAACAGATCGATACTCTTACCTGCAGTATGCCACACCGTTGTGTGGCCTGCATTGCTGTCATGGAACATCATAATCGCTATTAACATTTCTGTGGAGCATTCAACTTTGCTTTTGTACAAAGAAGTACCAATCACCGTGAGACACTACATTTGCTTATTTCCAATTTTACAATTGCTTTCCGCCACAATTCTTGGTACCTTGTGTTTTCTTATTGTTTTCAGTTGTATCTCACATATGTAAACCAAATTGGTGCATGTTAGATAGTTGTATGTGTCTGATGTGTCATGATCCTTAATTTATGGACATCGAGTGTATATTTCACAAACGGTTGGTTTGTAACCAGTATCCCTTATACTGAATACAGACACTCCTTATGTGGTATCTCCACAGTTTCTAATTATTATTATAGGTGAATTCTGGTGAACTTGACAGGTACCTCTCTACGAACGTGACTTTCCTGTCATCGGCATGTTAGGACTGTGGAATGGGATATGCCGTAATGAAATGTTGTGTACGACTTGTTCTGATTACCCGAAGCATAAGGTATGCAAGGGCGTTTTGGAAGATTGAAAACAGTCAAAATCAGTCAACACGAATTTGGTGTGTACAAAATATCTGCATTACGAGACAAATTCCGTTTTCTCAGAATTGATTAAAAATATTAGTTATAAAATAACTTTTCGTATTGAGGTTACTTTATGTATATTTAATAATGTGTTGTTATAATATTAGAATGACACCATAATAGTCGCACCCAATACACTACATAGCCAACAGTGGAAGGAAAATTGATTGATTTCTTTCACTCTTGGCTAATTGCGAATGTGAGAATGGGTGATGATATGATGAAATTGATGAAGGGGAACATTCACAAAGAACACCCACCATGACCAGGCCGAGATTCGAACCCGTAGCACGAAAATTACACCAAACAACAAAAAGGAGAAAATTGAGAAAGAGGCAGGTGTGTAGAACTCTTGACGAGACAGTGTACCGGCTAGTCTCGTCTCCTATCACGCCTATTGAGAAACCACCAAGAAACTGAATCAAGAACTTATCTCACAAAACAGAACAGACTATATTATTTCCGTGAATCTGCCTCAGCTCAGCGACATACGAAATAATCCAAACTCATTACAAGCCTTCTCCAGAATAATCACTTTTCATTACACGTCCTTCTCCCAGTCACAGAAAAATGCTTTCTTAAAGAAGACGAAAAAACACTCAAAAGAACGATGAAAAGAAGATACGCCGCAGAACGGGGCCGTAAGATGAGGAGCCTTGATAGAATAAGAAGCGGACAGGAGAGAACAACGGTGTAGTTGCCGCCGTTGCCTAGCAACCGGCCCCCCCCCCCCCTCCGAAGATCCGGCCCAGTCCAGGCAAATGAAGGTTATTTTCTTGGAGTCTCTTCTTGAGGTGCGGGGAGAGCTCCTCGGTTCCAGTGTATTATTTCTCCTGAGCTTCGAGGGAGGGACGAGACACAATACGCTCATCTAGCATGTAAATCTTGGGCATCCCTGGATCATGGAGAAAAGGGGGGGGGGGTGCTTGAGTGAGCAGTTGCCTTGCGGCCGAAGTTATTATTGCCGAGTTTCATTCCGGCCAGTGCCAGAGGGGGGAGGGTTGAGGGGGGGGGGCGAAGTAATACTAGGTCGGGAACAGTTTCGAGGATGGGTGCACGCTGAGGATATTTTTAAAGGAGAGGGGAGGGCGTCAACACCCAAAACTGTCTTGAAATGTGACGTATGAAAACCATATGACCTCCTGTTTATTTCATCATAGAATAGAAATGTTTAGCAGAACCAGTCAGAGAGATATTGATTGATTGATTTTACTTATTACCTCGCTTCCCCGCCACTTTTGGCTAATCGCGACGATGAGGATGTGAGGTGATGGAAATGATTGAATGAAAATCGCAAACACACATGGATATAACAAAAGATGCGCAGAAAATTATACTGGCTGTGGGTCCAAGCGCCAGAGACTCGTTAGTCTACAAAAAGCAGTCCAGCCAGGGGGTAAGTGGATCATTTTCCCAAAAATACTGCTTCCGATAGTCGGTATCGCATTCTAGCAACGATCTGCACCATTTTAACTAGCAGTCCTTTGTAATGATTAGAGTCTGGGTATTGTCCTAAATGCCTGTTTTGTTCAAGATTCGTATGCCGTCAGTACAGAAGTAGGTTTCGTGGTAATGCAATCATTATACGTTAATTCTACAGAGCCTGCAGTTGCATATTTCAACTGCTAATGTCTATTTCGGTTATTATTGCTTACAAGTGACTAAAAGGGTTCAAAAGAGAGGCAAAATAACGTTTCAACTGCGAAAAGTGTGTTATGGGTCTCTTTTGTCAGCGTTCCCCACAAGGAGCATAAGAAGGCGACTCCCTTCTCTAGTTTTGTCAATAGTCATGAGAATAAAGACGCTCTTGACGTCATCTGAAATATGCATAGTAGGTCACAAATAGAGAAAGTTCATCCTCTTGTGCTTTGAGCGAGAGGAAACTTCTCCTCATAGGCGCCCCAGTGACCGAGCGAACGTTGAAATGTAGACTCACAATATCGATACCGAATATTCCAGGTTCGAATCTCGACCTGCACAAGACTGTTCCTTTCTAAATGCTCCGTCATCATGGATGCAGAGAAATTGTTATATTATATATATATATATATATATATATATATATATATTGTGTGACAAGGGTTCTAACGAGGTAAGAGGGATGTCACTTAGGGATGTAGCAGTACAACTATGTTCAACTGGGTTTTTGCAGGTTGTGGATAACCCTCCTTGACTCGGTGAAGAGGTACGGAAGTCGGACCAGCAAAAGCACACTCACCTAATCTGGCAGCGACCCCTCTGGCGTCTTGGACTCTGGTGACGACCACGGCACGAGCGTGGCAGTCACCCAGGATAGCACGTGTCGGCTGCCAGCATCCGAACGGTGGCCCGCGCGACCACGACAACGTTTGCACTCTCTTGATGTTTCCTAAATAAAAGTCCTGGGTACTATCCGACTCGCCACGTGCCGTGTTTCTGATGAGCTTGCAAGCTACAGTGCCACTACTCCCCTCTTTCGGTCAGGTGGTAGTTGCAAGCTGGATTCTGTCTAGCCAGAGGGATTTCCTTATTGTCGCTCCTTTGATCGGGTCAGTGTGCTCGAGTTAACTTGGTTTTCACTTTAAGCTTTTGATGCCCGTTCGCCTTGCCATGACAATATACGTATATACTCTTATATCGCAAGTAGTAGTATTTACGATACTATAAGCACCACTTATAAGTGTAGAAAAGGCGAGGCTATTTGATTGAACAATCAGATTTGCTTATACTTAAAACAAAGCCAAGAGAGGCCTATACCCCAATTTTTCAGGTGTGATATGCTCTGATTTTTAAGAAATTCTGAATTTCTAGTGTAGAAAAGGCGAGGGCTTAACAGATAGATTTACCCATACTTAAAACAATGCCAAGAGGGGCCTATACCCCAATTCTTCCAGTGTGATATGCTCTTAATTTTAAGAATTTTGAATTCTAGTGTAGAAAGGGTGAAAGCCTCTCAGACAGATTTGCTTATACTTAAAATTATGCCAAGTTCCCATATGATCTTATTGCTTATAGTGTGTTTTTCTGTCAAAATCCCAGGAATTGAATTTTAGTGTAGAAATGGTGATCCCCCCCCCCTCAGATTGATTCTGCCATGTATATTAATATAAAGCTTATAGTTACTGGGTTCTGAGGCCCAGTGGAGTGTGGTGCATAGCCCCATGGTTTTTATTGCCTTGCAATCAGGAGGCCTCTGGGTTTGAGTCCTGATAAAATGTGAAGCCTCTCCTGATGGCAAAATGTTAATATTGTTGCTTTGTAAGCAAAAGGCTCGGGTTTGAGTCCTGATAAAATGTAAAGCCTCTCCTGATGGCAAAATGTTAATATTGTTGCTTTGTAAGCAAAAGGCTCGGGTTTGAGTCCTGATAAAATGTAAAGCCTCTCCTGATGGCAAAATGTTAATATTGTTGTCTTGTAAACAAGGGGCTTTGGGTTCGAGTCCTGATAGATTGAAATATGTGTTGCAAAATAATATCTCCATACGTGAGATTTTGAGAATAATTATTCCTAGTTGATATACAACTCCCAGATCTGAAAACCTGGTAAAAAGTGTTTTACAACAATACAATAAGAGAAGAGCGGGTAAGCATAATTAATTGCCTCCATGTCTTGCCGGCACGCAAGAGATAAAATCTACACGCTAGAAGGGAGCATTAATGATTTTTCTGTACGATCCACTGAAGGGGCCATTAATCTTTCTGTGTGACATGTAAAAATGTAACAAAGATTATTGAGATAAAGATACACATTTTCTGTGCAACATGTAAAAGTGTAACAAAGATACATATTTTCACACAGTGGCAATGAACTGACCCCCCTCATGCTAAAAGCAATTCTATTCTGATAATATGAGCCTAGGCAAAGACTTAGAAAATATTATGGCAGTTCAAAATCCAATTTTGTCTGCATTAAGGTCTCAGAACCTAGTAAAATGTGGGCATATTCCATATTGAGAAGTGTTAATATTGTTGCATTGTAATCAGGGGCTTTGGGTTCGAGTCCTGATAAAATATGAGATTGAAATATATGTGGCAAAATAATATCTTCATATGTGAGATTTTGAGAATAATTATTGCAAGTTGATAGCCCCCAGATCTGAAACCTGGTAAAAGTGTTATACAACAGCATAAAAAAGCAAAATTATTTTATATTTCGGGATCACCCGAGCCTAGGTTTTGCTGTTGTTTGGGTATAAAAGCACCAGCTCAGCCATTAACTGCTGTTATAATTGTTTTGACATATTGTCCATAGTTCTGTTTTTTCAGACCAGGAAATTGTATATAATAAACAACAACAAAAATGCCAAGTCAAAAATATTGCAATCAGTGTAATAAAAATATATCTAGTTCTCATTGGGCTAGGCATTGCCGTATTTGTGACTCTAAGAAATGCAGAAAAGCTACTAAAATGTGTCCAAGATGCCATAAAATATTAAGCAAGGCATATTACAAATGGCATAAGTGTAATTCTTATGTACAGTCATCAGCATTGCCCCCGCAACCATCTACTTCTGGTCTGAAAAGAAAACACGAAGCACCTGTTAATGCTTCACCTGCAAAGCAGCCACGCTATGCACCCATACGTAGCAGTTTTAATGGACAATTAAGGGATTACCGGTTTGTATCAGAGCCAAGATGTGGTATTGAGAATTTTTTGAATAGAATAAATTCTAATCTCCAGGCAATTCTTAATGCACAAAATGGCTCTTATAAGCTGTCCCTCAAATTGTTTGTACAATATAAGAAGCCAAATGGCACAAAATTTACACAGCCCCACATAACAGAAACTGTACCGGTATATTCAAATACAAATTCAGACAAAATAATAAGCAGCTTGATAAATCAATTGAACATCAAACACTCTGAATTTGCAGCAAAAGAGTCCGGATGGAGCCTATGCGGTTCATCACACAAGTTATATGTTCATATTTCTGAATTCAGCCCATTACAAGGATCTACATATTTGCCATTACCTACCAATATCAAAAACAAAAGAGCCGTGGTCAATATTGAAAATACCGACCAGAAATGCTTTTTGTGGTGTATATTAGCTGCTTTGTATCCAGTTTCAAGGAATCCTCAGAGAATAAGTTATTACAAACAGCATGAACATATTTTTGACGATGCAATGGAGGGTTTGGAATATCCAATGTCTGTTCAGAATATTGATAAATTTGAAAAAAGGGCCAGGCACATCAATGGTAAACAATTATCTATTAATGTATTTATTTGTTCCACTGGCAATTGCTTGATAGATCCTCTCAGAATCAGTACAATTGATGATGAATCTGCTGTTCCGATTGATCTGCTCTTAATTGAAGGGAATAGCACATATCATTATACTCTGATACATAATCTTGAAGCTTTAGTCAGAAAACAACTAGACAAAACTCATAGAATATTCAAGTTGTGCAGAAGATGTTTAACTGAATTTGATGGTCAAAAAATGGTGAAAGGGGTTCGGGAAGAGAGTGCAGAAATTGCTAAAAACAAGTTAATTGAGCATCTGAAATACTGTGGCAACCATAAACCTGTTCATATGGTGATGCCAATGCCAAGTGAAAATTGCAAATTCAAAAAGTATGAAGCCTTGTTGGAACACCCAGCATATATTGTCTGGGATTCTGAATCAAATCTCAAATCTCTTGCATTCTGTAGCCCAGATCCAGAAGAATCTTCAATTACACCGTACCAGCAACATGAACCTTCCAGCTTTTGTTATGTGGTTATACGGGATGGTGTTGTTATTAAAGAATATTCATACAAGGGACCAAATGCCATCAAAATATTTGCACATAGAATAGAAAATGAGTGCCGTGACATAGCATCTAACATCTTATTAATATCAAAACCTATGTTGCCTTTAACAGAGGAACAGATTGAAGATTTCAACAATGCAGAAAAATGCCCGGTATGTGATTCTGAATTTTCAGATACAATTATCAAGGTGAAACACCATTCTCATACAGATGGTCGATATAAACAGGCCCTGTGTAATAGCTGTAATATTAAGATCAAGAGACCAAGATTTGTCCCCATATTTTGCCATGGAGCATCCAATTATGATTTCCATCATCTGATCAGGTACGAGGGTTTTGACAAACAGAATTTAAATATTTTAGCTGAAAATGATGAAAAATATATATCTATTAGCAAGATAATTAAAGTTGATGGTGTTTCTATTCACATAAGATTTCTTGATTCTTACAGATTTTTATCTGCTGGCCTGGCCACACTGGCCTCTCAATTATCTGATGAACAATTCAAAATCACACGTGCATTGTTTCCAAATCAGGACCTGAAATTAATTAGGCGGAAGGGTGTATATCCATATGACTATGTTACAGATTTTTCTAAATTTGATGAGTGTTCTCTGCCACCACAACAAGCATTTTACAGCAGAATCAGAGGATCTGGAATCACTGATGAAGATTATCACCATGCTCAGTTGATGTGGAACAATTTAAAATGCAAGACATTTGGTGATTATCACATGGCATATTTGAAACTTGATGTCACCCTTTTAGCTGATGTAATACAGGCATTCAGAAAATCTTCCATGCAAAATTATAGACTGGATCCAATATATTTTTACAGTGCCCCGGGCCTAGCATGGGCCGCAACGTTTTTGAACACTAACATGCAATTGGATCTGATCCACGATCAAGATATGTATCTGTTTATGGAGAAATGTATAAGAGGAGGGATGGTGCAATGTTCTCAGAGATATGCCAGAGCAAATAACAAATATATGCCTGATTATGATCCAGCACGGCCATCAAATTATATACTTTATGTGGATGCAAACAACCTCTATGGTCACGCCATGATGCAAAAACTGCCATATGCAGAGCTTGAATGGGTTGAAAATTTCAATATTGAAGATCTTAAGGACTTTGATGACAGTGAATATGGCCTATTCATAGAGGTTGATCTGACAATTCCAGAAGATTTGCACAAGAAATTTTCTGATTTGTCCCCAATTCCCGAGGTTCAGTGCTCACCTGGCTCTAAACAGAAGAAGCTCATGATGACACTGGAGCCAAAACAAGGCTATGTCATATATTATAAAAACCTCCAGTTCCTGATGAAACATGGTGTTCAAGTACCCAAAGTTGGAAAAGTTTTGAGGTTCAGGCACTCAGAATGGTTGAAACCATACATTGATACAAATACGGAGCTTCGAACATCTGCAAAGAGCCAATTTGATAAGGGCTTGTTTAAATTGATGGTGAATTCAGTGTATGGCAAAACAATTGAAAATGTCAGGAAACATACCGATGTTAAAATAATTACTGACCCCAGCCGGAGCAAAAAATTGGTTGCAAAGCCCAACTTCAATTACAGAAGAATTTATGATGAGCACATGGCACTTTTCAACATGATGAAAACAAAGATTAAGTTTGATAAACCTATTTATGAAGGGGCTGCAATATTGGAATTGTCCAAATTACATATGTTAACATTGTATTATGATGTGCTGAAACCTTTTTATGGTGATCGTGTAAAATTATTGTACATGGACACGGATAGTTTTATTCTTGATATTCAAACAGAAGATGTTTATCAAGATATGTCACAGCCTGAATTGTTTCAATACTTTGATACCAGTGAACATACAAGAATTCAACCCCACAACAAAAAGGTGCCTGGCAAGTTAAAAGATGAGACACTTGGTGATGTTATTGTGGAATTTGCTGGGTTAAGTGCCAAGGTGTACAGTTTTAAAACATGTAGTGCTGTTGTCAAAAAGGCCAAGGGCGTTGGCAGAGTTACTGTTGAAAAAGATCTCCAATTTGAAGATTATAAAAATTGCATCAAATCACAGAGTTCAATCAGAACATCAGAAAACAGAATTCAGAGTGAGAATCACTTGCTGACTAGCAATATTGTAAGAAAAGTGGCCCTGGACCCACATGATGATAAGAGATGCATTTTATCATGTGGCATACATACTTTACCTTGGGGGCATTGTGATTTGAAAAATGGGAATCAATGCCCAATTACAGAGCATGATTTGAAATAAATAAACATGCCTATGAACTTATTTGGGTTCAAAAAACAGGCTATTATGGAGCTGCCAACACCACAACCCTCTTCTGATATGCTGTCTAAACTGAGTGGCTTGTTAATTATTCATCTGAACAGCATACTTACAGATAATGATGAAGAAACAGGTAAAATATTGTACATATTTAACAATAATTTAAATCATTACCAATTACCTGTAGGTGGGCAATTGCAATTTATTACAACCCCTGAGGGTGATGTCAAGATTTCAGTAGGGAGAAATATTTATAGAATTAAGCACTCAAACATGATTTCTGGCACTGTATATACTGTTTCTGCTGGTGACTGCTTATATATTGAGGTCCCGGGATCATATGACAAGCTTATACCCTTTTTTATAGAATTAAGAATCAGATACTCTATAATAAATAACCATTAAAAGAAAATGCCTAATGATATATTCGGCCATACAAGACATGAAGATCACAGTGATGAGATTCTGATGCTTGATGTCAGAGTCAAGAAATTAAGAAGTGATTTACAAGCTTTACAAACCACACTCAATGCCAGTCTTCAATTAGAAATTACAAATTTGCAATCACAATGCATGGACCCTCTTCTTAAAATTGATTCTGAACTCAAATTATTGCTTCAGAAATATACTGATCTGGCAACATTAGATAATTTTCAAAGTTTGGAAGAAGCTGTAGCAGCTCTTCAAGCCAAATTTAAGACCCAGGCTAACAACTCCGAGCAATTGAAACAGCAATTGGAAGAGCAGATAAATAATGTCCAGACACAGCTCCAAACAATTGTCAAAAGCATAAAATCACAAGAAGATTTTGATCTAGTGATTTCCACTCTGAAAGAACAGATTCAGTCACTCCAGATACCTAACCTGGATCCTCTGCACAATGCCATAGCCGAGGTTAAAGAAAAAATTGAGACGCTTGAAAATTTTATGAACAATTTGCCATCTTCTGATGCTTTGAATGCAATAACTCGGAGTGTAGCAAACATCAAGCTGCAACTTGAAACATATGAAGATTTTGGAAAAATTCAAAGTACCATAACCCATCTTGAAGGTACAATAGCAGCAGTGCAAAGTGATTTGGCAAATGTACAAGAAACTCGCCTGCCTGGGATTGTAGATACACTTGTCAGTGTCCAGCAACAGATCACAAAGCTTGAAAACCTCAACACTGAATCTGAGCTATCTCATTTTCATCACTTGATCGATGATATTCAAACAAAACTTGAAATTTTACAACAATCCACACCCTCTCAGGCAGATATAGCCCTGCTCCAAAATGCTATGCAAAATGTGGCTGATGCTTCTGAATTAAACAATGTGAAATTGGCACTTGAATCTTTGCAAAATACAGTATCAAATCTTCCTACATCACAGGAACTTAAAAATATTAAGAGAGCAGTGAATAGGATATTGAAATCAGAAGATATCAAGAATATCCAAGCAGAGATCAAACATCTCACTCAGACAGTGGCCACTCTACCAACCAATCAACATATTAATGAACTGCATGCCCTGTTTGAGGATATCAGAAGACAGGTCCATGATCTTACTGCTCAAAATTCAAAATTGGCAGTTGTTGAAAATTTGCAACAAATTGTAGCTAATATCAATCAGCAGCTAGGAACCATGGAATCCAATCAAGCAAATGCATTGTCTGTTTTTGCCACCCAGCTTCAAGAGATTGTGCAACAATACAAGAAACTTATTGTGGACATAAAAATTAAGCCAGGCCATGATGATGTTGTTAGGACCATCAATGAGCACCTTGAATCTGTAACAAGCAGATTGCTTACAGCAGAAAAGGAAATAACAGGCATAATCGAGAATCCAAAACATACAGTAATTCTTGAATTGTACAGCATCCCCAACAAAGAATATGATTCTCCATTTACACCAGGTGGCAAAATATATATGCTGTCCCCTGCACAATTTTATTACCAGTTTTTTGTTGGGGGCACATTGAGACCAATCAAGATCAAATATTGGCATCAGCCACAGGCACACCACTACCCTACCTTATCAATAACAAATGCTGACAACAAAGTGAAAATCACCAGTGTAGAATTGGAGGATTTTACAGACCCCAATACATTAGAAACAGCCTATACTGAAGATGATGGCTCTCTGGAATTTAATATACAAATAGGGGATAAATTATATTTAGAAAATCCTGCAGTCTCAGCTGCTGAACACCCTATAGTTGCAATATTCTTGTTTACATATTATGTCTAGACAAATTATTGTTGATGAATTACACAGACAGGCCCGACATAATTTTAAGAGACTGCCAGTAGTCACAAAGGGCATAGATGATTTATGGCAGAGCGACTTGATTGAAATGGCAACTGGACAGTTGAAAAATTTAGACAAAATCAACAAGGGCTACAAGTATCTACTCACTGTCATAGACACATTTTCAAAATTTGCCTGGGCTGTGCCACTCAAATCCAAGACTGGGGCATGTGTTACAGAAGCCATCAGAACAATCATCAATCAGAGTGGAAGATCACCGCGCTATTTGCAAACAGATAATGGCAAAGAATTTTATAATTCAGTGTTTCAACAATTTATTAAAAGCCGGGCAATAAAACATTACTCGAGTTACAGTGACCTCAAGGCCTCAATTGTAGAGAGATTCAACAGAACCTTAAAAAATCTTATGTATAAACAATTTACCCTCCAAGGTAATTATAAATGGCTTACAATCCTACCAGAACTTCTACATAAATATAACAACTCTATCCATTCCACAATCAACATGAAACCCTCTAAAGTAACTTCATCTGATGAGCAAAAATTGATCAGGACTGTTTATTATCCTAGATACCAGCCAACAACAAGAAGGGCCAAATTCAGGGTGGGGGATCAAGTAAGAATCAGCAAATATAAGCACTTATTCAAAAGAGGCTTTACAAGAAACTGGAGCACCGAATTATTTACAGTTGTTCAAGTTAAACCTGGGACCCTTAACACATATATAATAAAGGATCACCGAGGAGAAATTCTCAAAGGCAGGTTCTATGAACAAGAGCTCAGCAAAACTAAACAGCCTGACACATATCTCATAGAAAAAATCATCCGCAGAAAAGGCAACAAGTTATTTGTCAAATGGCTGGGTCATCCGGAAAACAGCTGGATCGATGCAAACAAAATAATAATATGAGCACCTGGGATGTTATAAAAAGGCTGCCAGAACCTGAACAACAGAATAAGAGAAATGGCAACTTGCTACCTGATAATATTAGGTGTCTTATTGTTGGGCCATCTGCTTGTGGTAAAACTACACTAGTAGTTGATAATTTTTTATTGGCACCAAACTGGTTAGACTGGAAAAACAGGCACTTGTATATCTTCTCTAAGAGCTTGGAACAATTAAAATATCAGCAGCTGATGAAGCTATATGATGGATTGGATATTGCCACTTTTGAACCAGATGTTAAGCCACTTGATGAATGTCTCGATAATTCTGTTGTTGTGTTTGATGACATTATATTGGATAATCAAAACAAGGTTAGAAATTTCTTTACACAGGGGCGACACAAAAACATTGATTGTTTCTACCTGGCACAGACTTTTTCTAAAATACCGAAGCAGCTGATCCGAGACAACAGCAATTTTATATGTGTGTTTCATCAAGACCATACCAACCTCAAACACATACATGATGAATATGTAGGTGGGGACTTGAGCTACAATGACTTTTCTAAATTTTGCAGCAGGTGCTGGAACCAGGACAGTTATGGGTTTGTCACAATTGATATGACAAGAACACCTAATACTGGAAAATACAGAAATAAAATCAACGATTTTCTAGACGTTGAAACATATATAAATAACCATGAAAAGGCCAATCATTGATGATCTTAAGTTAAGAGATTATCTTGTAAAAAGATTTAAGGGATGGAAATCAGAGAACCGAGGAATTTATGAAAAACACAAACAAACAGAACAGCCTGTAATTGATGCTATTAATAATTTAGGTAAGAATATCAAAACTGTTACAGAGCAAAATCAAGATTTGATCACGGAGCTTGTACCTGTAGCTGCAAGGAACATATTAGATTATCCATTCACCCCACTTTCCAGTATTCATACACCTAGTCCTATTGCTCCTAGAAGAATTGAAGCTACTCAGGATCCTATTGAATTGGGTCTTCTTGCTCAAAAATATTTAACCACACCTAAAGACAATAAAGATGAGGTGTTTGGCTTATATGCTGACACAGAGCTTGATGGCAGCATCATACATAGAATTGGCAATTTCAGAGTAACTTTTATGGGAGATGATCTCATTGTATATTCAGAATCTCGTCTCGGAGAAAAAGGTGGTTTTGTTAAATATCCCGGCACGCCTGGGTTGTGGGAACTGATGACTAGGAAAAGGCCTGGCAGCTATACAGATCAAGATTATGAGCATTACAAAGAAATATTAATAAAATCAGATGCTCTATACCAGAACAATGATCCCACACAAAAAAGAGTCAAGTCTAGCAGTGGGGCAAAATATAACAACTTAATCAAGCCCATATGGTCACAGATCAAGACTGGCAGTGGAATCAAACAATACAACACCCTGCCCAAAGAATTTGTGTGGGTTGATGATGTCAGGAAACTTGTAGATAGGTTGCTGGTGATAGCTGGGGAGGAAAATGCTGGGAACCACAATTTTTACAATGAAAAGGTTGGAATTATGGACATGATAAGCACAAAATTGTCTAATTTTATAGTGAATGACCCTAAGGGGATTGGATATCTCATAAAAATTATTAATACTCTACCACCTAAATTTTGGAATATTTCTGAGGGTCGGGGGCTGGTTAATGACATCATAAACAAGCTGCCATTTGAACTACACATTCCAGGCTATCAGTATTGTGGTCCAGGCACAAAATTGGATCATAGATTAAACAGAGGTGATCCTGGTGTTAATCCCCTAGATGCTGCTTGCAGAGACCATGACATAGCATACAACACACATACTGATCTTGACAAGAGACATGTTGCAGACAAGAAATTAGAAGAGGCTGCATTTGGTAGATTTGTAAGCAAAGATGCTTCTTTGAGTGAGAGAATATCAGCATTGGGAACCACCATAGCTATGAGCACCAAACAAAAACTGGGGTGGGGGTTGTGAACATGTATATAATAAACCTACAATGAAGGCCAAGGGTGTTATGTATCAAATACCTTATGCAGGTCTTAAATCTCTTAAAACTATTGACAGTCTTTTGACCAAAAAGCAGCGCAAGAAAAAAAGCTCTTGTATTGCAAAGGGACATGGTATGAAATTGTTGCTTAGTACCCCCCAATTAAAAAAATTACAGCAATCAAGAAAAAAATTGCATACAGGGGGTTTCATATTTACCATCCCTGCCATCTTAGCTGCTCTCGGGGCTGTGGGGAGCTTGGCCGGGGGATCAGCCGCCATAGCAAAAACAGTAATAGATGCCAAGAAAAATAGGGCAGAATTAGATGAGCAGAGGCGCCATAACCTGGCCATGGAGAAAAAAGGCAAAGGTGTTAAGAGAGCCATGAATAAGTTTAAAAAATACAAGAGCCGCTTACAAACCAAGATATTGAAGCTTTAATCAAGCCACTGGGCATCAAACATTTTAGGGGTGTGTACATGTCTGATTCTTTACCAGAGCAACCACTCAACAAAGAGTGTGGCATTGTTAATTTGGATAAGTACAAGAATCAGGGCACTCACTGGATTTGTTATCTTAAATATTTAAACAACGAGGCATTTGTGTTTGATTCATTTGGAGGTATTCCACCTGAAAATTTAGTAAAATATCTAAAATCACCTAATCTTTATTACAATAATGCCCGTGTTCAAAACTTCAAAGATGTTAATTGCGGACATTTGTGTTTATCTGTTCTCAGATATATGTCTCAAATAAATAAACCATCAATTGAAGATTTTCAAAAAGCCTTGTGGTATCTGAAACATCATGGGGGTATTCCATCTCACCAGCCAAAATTCAATATTGAAACTCAAATTGCATGATGACATAGTGTATCCCAAAACAATAGCTCTCAGGGCATTTTACGGCATGTACCTAATCCCTAATATTACACACCACAACAATACAATTGCAGTAGGGGATCAAAAAATTGTCATCACTCCAGGGCAATATAATCTGTCCACTCTAAATGCTCAATTACCCAGAGGTATAGTCTTAAGTCAAAATTCTGTCACTCACAGAGTAGAGATTGTATCTGCTACAGAAACAGTGGATCTGGGTACTATAGGAGAGCTGTTAGGATTTGAGAACAACACAAAACTTGAAGCAGGCATCAAACACACTGCTATGAATATACCTAAATTCTTAGCCATAGAGACTCTGAATATTCACTGTAATGTGGCTGAGGGTATGATCACCAAATCAAATGGCATAGGCACTCACAAACAAACCGGCATCATTGCAACATTCAAACCTAATTCCGAATTCATGGAGCCAATCATCTACAATCCATCCCCAACATTATATTTTCCTGTGTGCCATAATAGAATAGATTATATTGAATTGATGGTCACTAATGAAAAAGAAGAATTAGTTGATTTTGCTGGAGCCACAACAACTGCAATCATAGAGATTAATATTTAAATAAAAATACATACAATGGAAAATATTGAGAGTTATGAGCTACAATCATTCCCCCCAAACAGGAGGACATTTGCAAATTTAAATCAACCCAACACAGAAATCGAGGTTGATCTTGATGTAGGGGATGGCTTTATACACCCCCACAGAGCAGATCTATACATCAAATTTGATGTTGTAAAGCTCGATGGAACAGATTATCCGGCAAATTCAAATATAAGATTGGTAGACAATTTTGTGCCGCATCTGTTCTCTGAAATTGAGATCAGAAAGCATGGTGTTGTTATAAACAGAATAGATTATCCCGGCATTACCTCCACAGCTTTGGCCACATTAAAATTATCCAAGACCGAGGCTTCTTACTACAAAATCGGTGGATTTGAGGCTGGTGATAAGATATTAACCAAGAGCCACACAGTGCTGTTCCCCATGCGCCTGTTGCCAGGATTCTTCTCAGATTACAAAGATATTATGTGGAAGGGTGGTTTAAGAATCACATTTAGAAGAGCTGCAAATGATAATAATGCTTTGATGAGGTACAGTACATTAAACTCTACAGGAGAAGCTCTGCCTAATACCCTACCTGATGAGGGCAAGTGCATTATTCAGACTATGGAGCTAAGAATCCCAGTTGTTGAATATGAGGCCAGTTATGCTCTTAAATACAAAGCTGATATAATAAAAAATCCACAGATTCCTCTTCAATTTTACACATATCAATGCGTACAGAAGCCCGCATCTGGTACTTATTATGAATTTGATGCTACAAATTCATTCTCCAGTATTCAATTTGACATGCCCGATTTTGTAGTGGTACTGTTTCAGACTGGGAGACACAATAATCAGGAAAAAAATTCAAGTAGATTTGATAACTGCAACATCAAGAACATATATCTTAAAAATGGCAGAAATGAGGTATTTCCTAGGGAAAATTATAATTTAGACATGTCCAAGGATGATTTTCTTAAATTATATGAGGCATTTTCGGCTTTCAAGCGCGTCACTACAGGCAGTACTGACCTGTATTACGCACCAGATGAATTCAAAGCACGGAGACCCATGTTTGTAATTAACACTTCAAAAAGAAAACAGGTTGTGGTTAATGACAGGACAAACATTAAAATTATCTGTGAATTCCACGAGGCTTTACCCGAAGACACCATTTGTAGCGTTATTCTCATAGGAGAAAAATCATATGTTTATGATGTAAGAAATGAGAGAGTCACAGAGCAATTCTATAAGATATTTGTTCTATTATCCTGTTGTACAACACACAAACCTCAACTGTATTATCAGCTAGCAGTGAATATCTTATGTGTGGGCAGTTGTATATATTTCAATCTTATATCAGGACTCGAACCCAAAGCCCCTTGTTTACAAGACAACAATATTAACATTTTGCCATCAGGAGAGGCTTTACATTTTATCAGGACTCAAACCCGAGCCTTTTGCTTACAAAGCAACAATATTAACATTTTGCCATCAGGAGAGGCTTCACATTTTATCAGGACTCAAACCCAGAGGCCTCCTGATTGCAAGGCAATAAAAACCATGGGGCTATGCACCACACTCCACTGGGCCTCAGAACCCAGTAACTATAAGCTTTATATTAATATACATGGCAGAATCAATCTGAGGGGGGGGGGGATCACCATTTCTACACTAAAATTCAATTCCTGGGATTTTGACAGAAAAACACACTATAAGCAATAAGATCATATGGGAACTTGGCATAATTTTAAGTATAAGCAAATCTGTCTGAGAGGCTTTCACCCTTTCTACACTAGAATTCAAAATTCTTAAAATTAAGAGCATATCACACTGGAAGAATTGGGGTATAGGCCCCTCTTGGCATTGTTTTAAGTATGGGTAAATCTATCTGTTAAGCCCTCGCCTTTTCTACACTAGAAATTCAGAATTTCTTAAAAATCAGAGCATATCACACCTGAAAAATTGGGGTATAGGCCTCTCTTGGCTTTGTTTTAAGTATAAGCAAATCTGATTGTTCAATCAAATAGCCTCGCCTTTTCTACACTTATAAGTGGTGCTTATAGTATCGTAAATACTACTACTATCGCAAATATTTTCTATAATTTGAGGTTAGAACTGATAATGTTTCAAACTTTTGGGTACTTTAGTATTATACGGACTACCTCCAAGTAGTACGTTATACGCACCTAACCTAACTTAACCTTCATATGTATGTAATTAGTTAGGTTAGGTTCCTATGGCGTACTAATTAGATATAAAGGTTAGGTTAGGTTGAGTCAGGTTAGGTACGTATAGCGTACTACTTGGAGGTAGCCCGTATAATACTAAAGTGCCAACTTTTGTTATAAATTATTAATTCATTTTCATAAGTATATAATGCTGTTTCCCTTAAATCAAAAGTTATACAATGTAACGGTACCGTAATTTGTGTTGGACAATTCCCTTTTTATTAAAACTTTAGCATCTCAACAATATTTTTTTACAACGTTGATTATGTTTTTTATCATTCATATTTGCTAAGCACTGTATACTAGTTGTACAGTATACGGGACGGAAACGTAATTAGGCAAGGCTGATGGCATTGTTTCATTTCTAATACTTAAACCCATAGAAGTAATATATTCGTCTTCGTGCTTTTCATTTATTTATGAACCAATGAACTAATTGAAATTGTATAATATGATTAGGAAATTGTTGTTGCAACAATTATAAAATCTTCTGCATTTATTATGAAATTATAGTTGTTATTGTTATGAAGTATTAAATTTTGGAGAAGAAAATTAGAATTTCAGGCCTTTCATTATTCAAAATATTGAAGACGAATGCCTATTATAGTGCCTATTTTCCGTATTTTACTATCTTTTGGGGGTAGAAATCCGAGTTCTGGTAATAAACACAGATTGATGTGATCGAAATAAAATTATCTGTGAGAATTATAAAATTTTGGGCGGACATTCATTTTCGAGAGGGGGCAACTTCCCCCTCCGGATTTCAAACCCCTCCTCCCCTCCCGTGCAACCGGAGGCGGCTTTCCGTTTGTAGGAAGCAACAGGTGCTGGAGGATGACACCGCACTGTGTCAAGCGCGTCATCGCCAGACCGCGCGGCCAGATTCCAGCCGCCGTGACGCATCGCCGGGAGACGCACCCGGGACACCGCAATCCGTCTTCGCTTCCTTCCACCTGCAATTCATAAGTTACGATAAGGTTTCGACCGTATCTGCTCCCTTTCGGATCCTCAATCACTGCTGCCTCTGCGCCTGTGATCTCGTGACGTGGGGAATGACGTTGGCACCTCGTACTGACATTACACTGTTCGGCTACCGTCGCGACTTGCTCTGAAACTAACGCTTGATTAATAATAAGGAAATGGAGGAATCCCCCGCCCTGTCACCGCTAACTGTTCTTCGTTTCCTAATCGATTTTTTACCGTTTCAAGTTCACTGCCAACGGAGAAAAAAAGTTTATCGCCTTCTCAATTAGTCTCATCTTGAATGTGTAAGAAGTTTCTGGTCTGTATCGTTCTCCGTCGTTATAGTTAAACTTTTTTTGTTGCTCGGTGTACTTGGAAGTTCCACTTATTTACCATTGCATCACTACAAGGGAAGACATTGAGACAGATGTAAAGGGGTTTTTGTCCACGTCTGTCTCCATTAGCTATTCGCGACGATAAAGACAAGGCAAGACTGGTGAGTAGAGACTGGATGTTAGGCAAAATACATAGCTATCTATATTCTATTGTTACAGATGTCATAAAAATGACTTAATAGAGAAAGTGATTCAAAAGTCGACCCATACATGTAAAGAATTTAGGCTGGGTAGAAATGGGACATCCTGATATGTTGCCTGTCGTTGACTTATCCTGTCTCCCACAACTTTTGGAGTAATTGTGCAACTGTCACATGCGACACTAGATCTTGTGGGGGGTGTCGTTGATTAAAATAATTTGCAATTAATAGCACGTGGCAAACAGTAGTACCATTTTGATGCGTTCCTCACGCGTTAGGAGCATTCTGGCACTGTTTTCTCACACCTGGAAAATGAGACATTTGTTACAATCATGCAGTCACAACTTTTTCGTCATTAAGATAGGTTGAAAACCCTACATCATTGCATTTCTCGTGAAATTCTAGCCTGGTTTGACGTATCACATTACACCTCCTCCCCACATCACATTTAATATGGCAGTCACCAATATGGTGGACGTCCGCTTCGAACACACCAATATGGTTCCCCCTAGACGTAACCTGATCATAACCAATTGCACCCAGCCTAACTCCTTTACATTTTATAGAGCTTGTTAGGGGACTTTTGAATCACCCTGTACAACAAGTTAATGTCAGGGTATAGAATACACTTAGATTAGCTTATCGCGACGTCATATTACTTTACCTGCAATATGAGCGGAACATTATATTTTTGTGAAGTTAGAAGCAAGTTACTTTATAAACTTTTACTTTTGTGTAACATATAATTGAAGAACCGTTCAGTGGCGCCGCCACCGTGAAAAAATTAAAACAACAGAAACACAGAGGTTGAGTTAAGACCATTATCTTACATGTCTTTGCGAACGACAACAACGATCGTTGAAATGGAGTACAATAGTGCATAAAAATTATTCTCTTTAAGGAAGGGTGTCATTCTTCAACCTGCGTAATTAAAGTAATCCTCTGCAACCTGAAATATAGGAATTTTTTGTCAATTCCTCTACGTTCCTTCGAATCTTGTTTAAAGTTAAGAGGAGAGAGAAAAAAAAGAATTATTTCCGAACGTCGTCTTTCCCTTAATGCATTCCCCCATCCACCCTTACTCGATTTATATAATTCCTTTCATTTCTACCAGATGCCTTCCTACCAACCACATTTTCACACCGAGCCTTCCAATAAATTCTAACTCTTCGCCCGTCTAAATCAATTTTCCACAACTCTTCGCCTCGAATTGAGTTCCTCCTCGGCAGCCTCAGACTCACCAGAACATTCGCCCTGCCTCTGAGAAAAGATAAAACTGAAAAAAGTCTTCCTCAAATTATGCTAGAACCCTGCAGAAACGAACAAAAACTAAATACGTACATGTTTGATAGCTTCAATAATAAGGAATTCTCGTGTCCTTGAAAAAATTGAACACAATCTCCATGCTTTTGTATGTGGAACATACACTCTTCAACTACATCTTGAATTAATATTTAACTGTCTTTTTATCTTGTACACTTCGCAACATCTTATTTGACCGCCCCGAAAGAATTCTAAGTCCCAAAATCGTAAACTTAGCAACATTGCACTTCAGCTCCAGGTGAGAGTAGCCAACTTTGAGTAGGTCCTTCCACTAGACGATAAACGCTGCGGTGATAGGTTTTCAATTTAACACTTTCCATGAACTTAGAAACTATAAACCGCTATTATAATACACAATCAAACAGAAATAATAAATTGGAAAAAGAACCTGGAAGGATATTTACGATTCTGCTTGCTCGACTTGAAATTAGAGGGGTTTGAAACACTGAATACAGTTTTTCTCCACTTGGAGGAAATTGCCATCAAGTTTGTGAAGAAAGAAGCAAACTTGTGAGGAGTTTATGCGACATTTTATTTACAATACCTTGCATAATATCGAACAGTTCTCAAAAACATCTCTATTTTACACGACTCGTCGAGAAAATGTGCTTGAAACACAGGAAGGTGGGAATCTTCATAAACTTCAACATGTTTTTAAAGGTATAATGTTGTTGAGTTAACGTAGAGCAGTTGGTTAGGCGCTGTTATCCTTATTTTTCATCAAGCATGAAAGGTCGCGGGTTCAAATCCCACCCTCTCCTATCTCTTTCTTTTTTTTTTTGTTTGCTGAACAGATACCGTTGATATTAGAATATTTAAAAAATGAATCCGATGCACACTTGAGGGACGTCCCTTCTGCGCATATTTCCCCTTAGAAGTTTGAGATTTCCAGGATTTAAAGTTAAAACTTTTCTTTTTAGTTACTGTTCATATGTTGTGTTAACACACACATCATGATTAATTCACAAATCACATATATGTATTCAGGATGCAAAATGTATTGTTATTTAAGTTATGTTATTGTTTGTTCTTTACTGACACCTAAAATATTGATTATTTGATTTCGATATGCTAAAAAAATATATACAGTTATGTTAAGTAGTGATGTAGTGCAGTACTGTAACGAAGGAGAGCGTTTAATTAGTTCAAATTGCTAAGATTGGTAATTTTATGCCCGTTCCTTCGTAATGACTGTTGTCAATCCCCTCACCACCATCTTACCATGTGTCTAAAACTAATAGTAAATCGCTAATTAACATAAATAAATTGTTATTGCGACGAAGGCCGATTCGATAGGAAACTACTAATAAGTATTTATATAGTGAGTGACAAACAAAAAATTCAAAACCTCATAATGATCGTTAATTCCTCACTGCTTTGTATCTAAAATGTACGAGTATCAGATATAACAAACTTTCCTGCTCTAACTTTGCAATATTCGAAACCACCATTACAGACTTAGCTCTATGTAACTTGATTCTGCGCATTCCACGTGGCATGTGACTTCCTCCTATCATCGAAATAACTTTCTCTTACTATTTCCTTTCCTCTCGTGAAATACAGAGACCAATGTTAACTTCTTAGCACGGTGGATAAACTTTACACCCAACGATATACTCCTGAAAAAAATCCTGCCTAGGTGGAAAATCGAACCTACGACCTCCCTCGTAAGAATCAAGCACGCTACCTCTTCTCCAGGTAGCTCATGTTAAAATTTGCTACCAGTTTGAAGAAACCAATTCACACATAATGTCATATCTATAATTTCCTCATGGCAATTTTTATCAGGAAACGAATTCAGATAAAATCGAGAAACGCTGAAAGGGAAAAATGATGAACATGTCTATTGGCGTTTTGCCATATTTTGTAAATTGTGTAAACATTCCGTGTTTTGAACAAGCAATCGTTTAGTTACGAAATATTTTGTTGTTTGTTTACAGTAGGAACAGGAGAGCGAAAATGTGTCATTTGAACCAGACCCCGTTTGACAAGAAACTTTCAGCTTTTTTCCAAAGACTGTATGAAAAGAGAGAGGAACGTATGAAATATAAAATATGTGTGAAATTAAAACAATGGAAACCTTGAAAGATAGTACTAACGAACTTCAAACTATGAAAATCATATTCTCGTGCTGGAAAACTGCAAGTCATTTTCGAAATATGAACTTGATGTTTTTCTTTATTATGAAGTGGAGAAATGGGACGATACGATCCCTCAGCAAGAAAATTTTAAGTAAGCTACCTCCAATTTTTTCAATGGTCATAATTACTAATTAGGGTCCGGAAGTTGATGAAAAATCAACTATTTTTCTGACCCTTAAAAACAATGCTAAACCTGATATCATGTCGTTTCCCTTCAGTTAGAGCCGGAAAACACTTTCTATTTTACATTTTTATTTTGCATTTTTCGGCCTTTTTTGGCTTTTGGTTTATTTGTCAGCATTTTTAACAGTTTTTGTTGCATTTTTACTTATTTTTGAGGTTTATTTTTCTCCTCCCCTGTTGTTTCGTGCATTTTAAATGCATTTACTAGTAAAACTTACATATTTAGATTTTTTGACGGCCCTTTTAGCAAATTCACCATGAAACGAAAATACGGTCAATGGAAAAGCATAATATAATTCTTAACTGAAATGTTTGGCAATGGATTAAAATACTTTGTGTGAAGATCTACTTTGAGGTTCTTTTTCTGGACACTATTATCGCTTTAATCTGTAGTTCTAAAGTAAAATTACTCACAATATTAAATGCAATTACACTGTGGTATACGCGAAGCAGAACTGTATTTTCGGATGCTGGCCGACTACAGTATCATAGAAGGCCCACTCTGAAAGGAGATGAATTGGTTGATTTGGTGTTTTAAGTCAACTTTATGCATGATAAGGCTAATCGGGACTGGACCTACAGTTTAAAGTGGGATCCGAACAGAGTCATAAAAATAACGTGAACCGTATGGTTCCAGTCTGCCTGCAGCTTGTGCAGGTATCAGTTCGTACCGAGCTCCACTCTTCGCGTGAGAAGGCTTAGTGATCGAACTGTCCGAGTTAGCTAGGGCCGTATACGGTTTGCTAGTGCTGTGTTAGTTCTTTTTTCCTTTGGAGTGCAAGCGAGGTTTTGACTACAATTACCGTGAGCCAGTGAAGATACGATGAAATAGTTCACGATGAATACACAAAGAGAAAACACCTTGAAATTTGTTTTCCGTGAGGTCAAAACGCGACCTACGTCATTGGATTTTCATCGATGGTTTCATGATGTCTACCAAGTGCCTACGAACCAAGTGCTCAGTTTTGAAATAGATTACTTTCGTAAGTGTTTGTACGTGAAATTTGCGACAAAAGTGGTAGGAGAACGGTTACTAAATGATTTTGGTGCTGAGGTAATCTACAGTGACGTAGATGGTGATCATAAAGTTGAAGTAGAATGGGCCCACCAGCGGCATGTAATCGTCAGAATCCATGTAGTCCCAATTGAATTAAGTGCAGAAGTGATAAGTCGTGTCATGAGGTCTTATGGGGAAGTGTTAAAAATTGAAGACGAGACATACTCTGCAGATCACATTTACCCTACTCGAACTGGACGTGTCTTGATTAAAATGATACTACGTAAACCCATACCCTCATATGTAACAATGAATGGAGACTCTTATTGGGTAACATACCCTGGGCAGGTGCGTACGTGCCTCGCGTGTTCGGGGGAGGATCATGTAGTTGCTCAGTGCCCTAAGCGTCGATCCTCAGGGAACCAGCCCCGCAGGGGTCCGGTTAATATACCCGCTGACAATGTACCGATGGTATATGAACCAACTGTGCTACCCGTACGGACTAAACCAAGAGATTCAGCTCCGTTAGTTGCAGAAGTCCCAGCGTCAGGAGATAGCAATGGAGGCAACACGGATAGCCCCAGAATCACCGACGAGGAGACAGGTACCAGACAGGAAGTTAGTGAGAAGAATGCACCAACAGGAAGGGAAGAGATGGAGCAGCCAACATTGACCACTGCAGAGGAGATGCATCACATACCCCCGCCCCCACCCCCAAGTGCTTTGATCGCGGAGGCAGAATTCCCCGTAGTTACCTCTCCTAGGAAATCACGGTCAAGATCTGTATCAAGGTTACGGTCAGTGGCGGAAGAGTCCATGGTGCTACGTAGAAAGAAGAAGAAAAATAATGAATGCGTAAGTTCCACAATAGTTCATAACGAATTTAGAGTAGAACCTGGTACCCCAAAACAAGATGTTTCAAAGGGTAGTTTAACAAGTCATTCAGGAAATGTAATTAAAGAGAAACCTTCGACGAGTAACAAACTTACCCCAGATTTATTTAGTGGAAAGCATAGTTAATGCATTCTAGGCAGAAATTAGAGTTTAGTAATGTTGAAGAATGTAAGTAAGTTTAGTTTTCTTTTGTGGACAGTTCTAATCATGCAAACATTTACCTTGGCATCTATAAATTTGAATCAAATGCAAAGTAAGACCAAAATAATTGCTCTCAATGACTTTCTCATTAAATCGTCTATTGATGTGGCCCTCTTACAAGAGGTAGCCATAGACGATTTTTCTGTACTGAACATGTTTAAAGTTTACAACAATTTTACTCCCTTTGCACAAGGGACTGCCATAGCATGTAGGCGACACTTGGATTTACGTAATGTAGTGCCCCATCCCACGGGCAGACAAATAAGTGCCAAATTAGGCTCAGTGTTTCTCTGTAATGTGTATGCTCCGTCAGGAAGCCAAAACAGACGGGAAAGAGAAGATTTTTTTTCAACAGTTGTAGGGCCCGAGTTGACATCCCACACACTAGACACTATACTAGTGGGAGATTTTAACTGCGTAATTCGTTCACAAGATCAAAATCCAGGATACAACTTCTGACGTGCGCTCTATGAATTAACGCAGGGGTTACAACTGCGTGACGCTTGGATACACACCAATGGCGAAAGTCAAGGTTACACACATATCACCTCCAATAGTGCGTCAAGGATCGATAGGTTTTATGTAGCACCAAGATTTCAGGAATATATCATTAGTGTTCAAAATTTTCCAGTATGCTTTAGTGATCATAGTGTCCCAATTCTCAAAATAAATTTAGATTTGATCAAACCCCGACAAGGTAGCGGATACTGGCTTTTAAATAGCACATTATTACGCAATGGTAGTTATGTCCAGCTAATCAGGGAAACGTGGAACGAACTCAAGGCCTCTCGGCCAGTACACAAGACCCTAATCGAGTGGTGGGAAACTCGAGTTAAGCCTAAATTTCGTCAGGTCAGTAAATTCTTCAGTGCAGAGGTTAGTAGAGATCAAAGAAACAAATATAATTTTTTGTATGCAGTCTTGAATGATCTCCATCGTTTAGCATTGCAAGGTAATTTCGATCGTCCTTATGCAAATGAAATAAAAGCGCAATTACTTGCTATACATAGGAAACGAAAATCTGCAGCAATAATAAAGAGCAAGATTCTTCCTATAGACCCAGACGAGCAAGCCACACTAAGTCACATTCTTCAAGAACATAAACACGCCAGGAGTCACGTTATTCATAAATTAACTTTAGATTCCGGTGAAGTTGTCACCAGCCCTCATAGTATACACGACAGGTTTTTGCAATACTATAAAAATCTTCTTGGTCAAGCCTTTAATCCAACAGAAACGCAATGCAATTTTTTGAACTACCTCCCTGCGTCACTGACAGAAAATGAAAGAACTGAGCTCACTCAACCGTTTAGTAAAAAGGAGGTTCATGATGCAGTATTCAAAGCTCCGAGGAATAAAACTACAGCCGAAGATGGATTACCATCAGAATTCTATCAATGTTTCTGGGATCTAATAGGAGACGAATTAACGGAATGGGTCAACGAAGTGTTGACAACAGGGACCATAGGGAAGACCAGTAGCACGGGAGTTATAGTGTTAGTTCCCAAAAAGGCAAATCCAAAGTTCGTCACAGATTTTAGGCCAATTTCCATATTGAGCAGTGACATCAAACTTATAAGTAGGTGCATAAATCAGCGTTTAAAAAAATATATGGTTAAACTTATTGGCAATTTACAGTTCGCTTGTAATACGTCCCAAAGTATACATCACTTGCTACAAACGATAAGAGACGTAATTATTACCAAACAAAATAAGAATGCATCAGAGGCAATTCTATCTTTAGATTTTTCTCAAGCATATGACAGAGTGAGCCACGAATATCTGTACAAAGTCTTAGAAGCATATGGCTTCGGAGACACTTTTCTTAATTGGATAAAAACATTATATAATCATATGCTGCTAAAACTCAAAATAAATGGTTTCTTGACAACAAGTTTTAAAATGCGACGAGGTGTACTACAAGGTAGTCCCTTGAGTAGCACATTGTACGTCCTCACAATAGCCCCCTTTTTGTTTAGTATCCAGCATCATTTACAGGGCATTTCTATGGCTTCCACCACAATACAAGTTGGCAGTTTCATGGACGACGTCACGATTTTTCTCAAGGATGAAAGAGATCTGTACAGTGTTAAAAGCCAAATACATACTTTTGAGCTCACATCAGGAGCAAAACTAAACAATCGAAAGTCATTCCTGATGCCCCTTGGCAAGGAGAATCCTTTCACAAACAATACGGAGATCCCTGTAGACAAGAAAATAAAAGTTTTAGGTATAAACTTCTATGCAAATATCGATGAAACGATCGAAGCCAATAGAAATCTCACGTGCGAGAGGGCAATCTACGTCCTCAGAGTGAACAAGATGCGCTCTCTGAGTTTAAAAACACGAGTAAGATTTATCAACGTTTTTGCTCTCTCTAAACTTTGGTATGTAGCAAAAATCCTGCCCTTCAAAACACAGCACTTAGCCAAGGTCAACAAAGCAGTTGGCTGCTTTTTGTGGCACGATACAATTTTCCGGGTGGCAATAAATGAGGTCACGTTATCAGAGAAGACAGGTGGTTTGGCACTAATACACGTGAACACACAGGCAAGAGCATTGTTTGTACAGACTGGCCTTCAAACAGCTTTCTCACTGCACGAGTCAACGACCCAAGCATGTATACAGAAGATAATACAGGACATTCCATTAGAAGCTCCCGCCCGACCCTGTGGCCGAGTGGTTAGCACATCGCGCTGCGACGCCAAGGGTCCCGGGTTCGAATCCCGGTCGGGCTTGGTTGTTTGTGAATGTCCATTCATCAATTTCAACATTTCATCACTCATCCCCATCTTCGCAAATTAGCCAAGAGGCACAAAACGCGAAGTAAAATAAACTAAATCAAATCAAAAATCAAAATCATTAGAAGCTCCCATCGATATCCAAAGTATCCCCAAAAGGTTTTTGTTTTATAAGGACATCGCTTTACAGGTATGCTACCAGTTATTACGACATGAGACAATTACACCATCTGTTAAAAAGTTATATAGTGAAATCAATAGTTTCAAGCACACAGTACCACGAATAGTCCGGGATTTCAATACACATAATTGGCCACAAATATGGGAAAATGTCTCCGCCAAACACCTTTCAAAAGCTGCCCAATCAATATGGTACAAAGTGGTTCATCGTGTTATAGTGACAAGAGATAGGACATACCAATATGGAATCAGTGACTCTCCTAACTGTATATCATGCAACGTGCCTGACTCTTTAGCCCACAGGATAACCAAGTGTCGCAACTCCTCCACGGCGTGGAACAAATTGCGAACAATGCTCAGTCGTATATGCCGCACCTCATTAACAAAGTTTACGGATACAGATATAGTTTTTCCTGCTTTCAATTTTTATCCACCAACAAAACAACGAGCAGTACAATGGTTGATAACAGAATACTTATTATATATATTTCACAATGACGAGAGCAGTTTTAAGAAACAATTCAGTATCCTCTTGCAAGAACAATATGAAAAAATTCCTCTCCAAGCAAGGAAGAAATGGTATGCAAATTTCTTATTAGTGCTTTATACTTAATTTAGGTCAAACAAAAATGTAAAGGTTAACCAGATAGAAATACGAATTGTAATAGCAGTACTACACTTATGTCAAAAACAATGTAATTCCATAACTTGTATATCAGAATGAGACAATAAAAAAAAAAAAATATGGTGTAGGGGGATCGTTTGCTTATGGAATGGAAGGTCATGGGTTCAAACCTACTTCTTTGCAAAATCTTTTTCGGGAAGTAAACGGCTTTGGACGAGAATGCTTATCTACGTTTCTTGGATTTTTCCGTTGATATTTATGCGATTTATGTCCAGCATTTCCGATGCAGAAAGTTGACATGTAAGTTCTTAATATGTGTTAACTTATAACAGCTGAATGAAAGGAAAAGTATCAGGTGGTTATAATTAAAGTGACGGTGTTCAGAGTGGTACAGCACGGGCTGTAATGAGAGTAGCAGTCTGAAACTTCGTAGATATGCTAATGAAGCAATGCGCTCGCGAATTATGAAAAAAAAAAAGTTCCAATTCTCGCCACCAGGGTAAAAAATGGCGCTGTAAGCAGTCAAAACTTGGTATAGTTACAGGAAAAACACTATAAATCGCAGAAAACAATACTCTTTGTAATAAAATATCGCTACAATTTCACTATTCGAATTACATGAACATTACTAAAGGAAAAAGCAACAAGCGTCACCAACAACAACCAGGGAGCTCACACAATGGTTAGGCAATTTCACCGACTTTGACGTCAGAGTTATGGAAAATTCCACGTTTTGACTGCTTACAGCGCCGTTTTTTACCCTGGTGGCGAGAATTGGAACTATTTTTTTTTTTCATAATTCGCGAGCGCATTGCTTCATTAGCATATCTACGAAGTTTCAGACTGCTACTCTCATTACAGCCCGTGCTGTACCACTCTGAACACCGTCACTTTAATTATAACCACCTGGTATTTCCTAAAATCCTGCCAATCACTGAAAGATTAAAAACAGTAGTAGAAGCATTACTTGAGGTATGCACAGTGGCGACGATTATGGAGTGTGGAGGGGCAGATGTCCCAGCACTATGCTAAACATATCTACCAAGGGAAAGAAACTGTCCTTGCCCTCCCCCTTCCCCCACCTTGCCCCATCAGTTTTGAAACCCAATCGCCGCCACTGAGCATGCATAGCATAAATATTTACAGTAATATCATATAATATTATATTACGTTATTAGAACACTTCGTACTCGGTAAATAAAAAGGAAAAAAATAATAAGGAAAGGGTGGGATTTGAACCTACGATGTTTTGATCTTAACGAAAACAGTAAAAAACGAAAGTGTTGTCATTTAACCAACTACTCCAGGAGATTGCTAACGGAAAGCTCAGTAAAACACGTTAATCTCAGTTGAAGCAACATTGTGCCGGAGTTTCGAACCATTTTTCGCCAAGAACCAAGGAAAAGACACACTTTTAAGTATCGTTTGGTGTTGTGCAAGGTATCTTTACTAAACATTTCGCAAAAAATCATCATAAATTTGCCTTCTTGCATTCAAATGTGACCGCAATTCTTTCCAGGTGGATGAGAACCTGTTCAGTGTTTCACAATGCACATACATTTTCCTATTTTCAAATTCAGAACGAAGAATCTTGAAATATTTTCAACATTCGTGTTTCTACTTAACATTTTTTTGTCTACTCATATATTTTTATTACTGCTTTAGGGTATCTTTACTTTATGGAATGTGAAAGAATGAAAAAAAATCACGAGCGTTTTCATTCAGGAAGAAGAAAAGTTGCAAAGTTGGCTACTCTTAGTTGTCTCTGAAGCGCTATGCTGCCAAATTTACGAATTCCGGACTTTGAAATTTTTCAGGGCGGTCAAATAAGATGTTGCGAAGTGTACATTTTACCACGAACAAACAGTGGTCTTAAAAAGTTCTAACACTCACTACAAAGAACTGAAGACGTTTACTACCAGCTACCAATATGAATACTGGTTAATATTCAAGGCTACAACAAATTGAAAACGTGTTATTACTAGAAACAACAAACTGAAAAAGATTTTATTACCGCCTTTCAAGAAAACGCAATTTCACAATATGTGATTTACAGAAAAGTGAAAACAACTTCTCACGAGGCATTTATCAAATAAATAATAGTACATTCATTCATTCATAGATTTCTGCCCGGGGGGGGAGAGGTCTTTCCTTGCAACCTGAATAGTACATAAATAATATAATTTTTTCAAACCTTTTTTTTTTTTGCATCAACATGAATCATAAGCCTCAAAGAATATTACTTTGTCTAGAATATGAGCGAAAATTAGTCTCACCCAAGACACGAACCAGAGTTGAGAGCGCAAGTTCGCGTGTGTTTAAAATGGTGTATGCAGGAGGGATGAACGGGGGACTCTCTACTCTGATTAATGCATCCCCTTATCAGCTTGCATATACTTTTAGCTATGATATTATACATATGGCCAACCTTCGTGGCAGAGTAGTTATAACAGCGCGCTACTACGACAGGGGTCCCGGGTTCGAATCACGGACTGGACATGAGTGTTCTTTGTAAGTGTCCCTTCATCAATTTCATCATATCATCACTCATCGCCATCTTCGTGATTAGCCAAAAGTGGTAGAAAAGCGAAGTAAAATAAGCCCGATCAATCAATATTACTGTGTATATGGTTTATAGGGGGCAGATGTGGGTAGAGGTGTTTTGCATTCCTGTGAACTAAAGCTGAACTTGACAACGAGGATGTGTTTTGTAGGAGTGTGGAAAGGAGTGTTTAGGTACAGGAAAAGAAGTGGTAAGTGCGAAGGGAAGTAAAATCTTGAATGATTCTCAGTCTACACAGGAGTTAGTTAAGTGCAGGTTTGGTGTCGACAGAAATATCAACATAAATATTAATATCTACAGGCGGAGGTCTTTTCCAGCTATATTAAGTGACGAGATGATTCGAAAGATCTCTCGGGAGACTTGTCAACCGAATGACGTTTCCGAAGAATGAAAAATCCCTGATCTTGCAGTACTTAACACTATTCTATTCGTGCAAAAAAAAAAATGGATATATTGGTACAAATTTTTATTTTTTAATCGCATACAATAGTGTGCCCACAGAACTCCAAATGAAACCCCCAAAACTTACAATGAAGTATAAATCGGTTAATCGTCTACACTGGTTGATCAGATAACCAGTTTCAACTCTACTATATCCTTAGAAATGCAAATAAAGCCAATATAAGCCGCAAAATATTTAGCATAACGTTTTGCTTCTTAACAATAGTAGCGTCGTGCACAGAAATTCAGTTCAATCTAACACTTCCTATAATTTCGGCGACAGTTGAAAAATCGTTTTATAAACTTTAGTTCATAAAATTATTTTAGACAAATAAATTAACAGAATCAAGATAAAGTGCTTGATTCTGTTAATTTATTTCTCTAAAATAATTTTATAAACTAAAGTTTATAAAACGATTTATAAAGTGCTTCGGCTGTGCCGTGTGTCGAACATGAAAACTTGCTGTAAACTTTAGTAAATAACGACGGTAACGCACCGGTAAGCTATAAAATAGGTGTATTGGCGGCAAAAGTGAAACTGAGTTTAGCATCGACATGCTGAGTACGATTTAGTTTTCTTTTTTATCACAGTTATACTTCTAAATGGATTAGGATGTGCTGAAGTGCAGAACAAATCGAACAAAATTTGAGTTGTGAAAATTTCAGATTGAGGGATCCCTTAAAGTTCTCCGTGAGGGTATCCCGAAATCCTAGGTTACACCACTGCTGTTGAGCAAATTGTCCACCACCGTGTTTATTCTATTTGTTGAACGCAGCGAGAGCTTTAAGAATAGAAACAAAACCAAACAGGCTGATGACAACGTCTGCACCAGCATTCGTCAAAATTTATTCGTTAAAAGCATGTGAAATGCAAGAGAAAAGTTACTGAAAATAGTCATGGACAATTTGCCGGACAATACTTGTGAATTCCCCTTTACACAACCAACACGGTTTCAAAAGTGTATTTTCCATTTATGTCAACCGGATTAAACATCAATTAGCACGGCAACATAAATTATATGTTCCATGCGTTCGCTTTTCGCTCTGTTAAATCCTGAAGGGCACAAAGCATGATTCTGTATCAAAAGACGAGGCCATGGACGAAAACAGCATCTACGTCCCCATCCATGGCTTCGAACACCATGAATTATGTACGGGAGCGTAGCTCGCTGGCTGACCGCAGATTACAGGTTGGGCTGCTTCAAAAAGCTACGTCCATCCACCTCTCCCTCCCTTGCAGCCCCCAAACCCCAAACAACCCAACCCCTCAGGAAATGCCAGCAGTGGGAAATCGCTACGTTTGAGGCTAATCTGCTGCGTAACGGCAAACCGTCCACATGTGGGGGAAAAAATACTCGACTGTCAGACGCTTCGGACTCTTCACATGATCACACCTATTTTGTTGTCAGTGTTGCCAACTGCATTCTTTTCTAGCCATATCAGGTTCCTTTGAAAGTCCTGCTGCCCGAAGAGGCTATGATAACTTCATGTGGGAAATTTAAGCTCCAAATATATCGCCTTTTTTTAAATATAGAAACATGTCACCTCCACGTTGACCAATAAAGCTTTGTAGGCCAGTGCGTCGAGTGGTGGAGTCATGTTCTAGACACACAAGGTTACGGGTTGGAGTCCTTGTCTGGGCTTAAAGGGCAATGGATGGAATGCAGTCGAGGCGAGACTTGACACTGTCCCGATTTCGTTTTGAGTTACAGAAAAAGCACCATACATACCGTGTCAGTGCACAAATTTTCACAGCGTGTACAGGTTTCTCAACGTTTCTCTGTTAAGACACCTCGTATGTTACGGATGCACCAAATAATCGGGCACCAACAATTTGCCCTTGTTGGAAGTCTGCAAGGTCAGACATAATGGTAGCGCAACACAACACGAAGCCGTTCACAGGCTTACTGGTGGCTCATACCCCTAGCAGAGGGATCATAGGACACGGAGAAAACAAAGGACACGTTCCGTGCGTGCCAGTGCAGTCAGCACACCACTCCGAAAACGGGGCTCATCTAATCGGGTATTCATATTTAGTCCAACCCTTGTATATATTGTATTTTATTAATTTCTTAAAATGGCACTTTTCGCAGTATCGAAATAAAGTTTCCTAGGTCTCTGAAACGTATTGGACATTTATAAGCCCATCTGTGTGATTTTTAGCTTTATTTTAAACGACTCAGATGTTTTCTAATATCCCTACTTGGCAACACTGTTCGTAGCGTTACGGAGAAAAAGACGTGATTGGCGATTGATAGCGGTGATCGTGCTTTTCCCTGGCACCACAATCGCCCACGTAATTGAAAGTGATTCTATTCAAATGACGGAGGAAAAACGAGCCTCTATTCTCAATAACAAATATTACACCTTCATCGCCCCTTCTCCCTCTTTCTGAAGACATCCCATTAGATTCATGATCAGCGTCGGACACTTATCTTCTTTCTAGTACTCTAGTATTTTCATCACTGTTGCCAAGACTTCGAGCTCAAATATCGCTAAAGCTCTGCACAGAAATTATTAACTCAAGAACTCAGTAAAAACGTTTTAGGCGGAATCATAAACACAAAACACAAAAAGAATAGACCGTAAAGAAGAAAAGAGAACTGAAAGAAGTGAATATGTTAAATGTTGGTAAATCTTTGAATTGTTAACATATCATGATTATCAGCATTGTTTTGTCTGTACTTGTATACGTTAAAAATGAAAGTTCGAATATCTTAATCCACAATGTAAGCTATGTGACGTTCATATTGTCAATCTTCGTAATGTTTTATTAAGAAGAAACCAACATGTAGAATCTGATAACTACAGGCAGAAAGCAATTGAAGAAGGCAAGGAATTAGAAAAATCAAAAATGAAAAAAAGAGGAAAACTTGAAACTGAAAGAAAGGATGCGACACTAATATAAAATAGAGATGAAATAGGCGAAAAGTAGACACTAACTGAAGAAATGTGGGGAACAAATGAAGGAAAGGCGTACTACGAGAAGGAATATGGTTTTAAACCGAAAAGGGTCCAATACAAGTAAAGGCTAAAAATTGAAAATGTAATTCCGGATTTAAAATATGAAAAAACTTGATATAGAAAACTTGGAAGCCGTAAATAACATTTCGATACATTGAACTGTTTACCACTTAGTGTCAACTTGCTCACAAAACACGAAAGGGCGTACACGGTGTATCATCATCATATTATTATTATTATTATTAATATTACGTAAATTGGGCAAACATCACATTAACATTATTGGGACTGGATTTCGATCAAATCACTGCAAATCTCGTTTGTTTCAGAATAAGCGCAAGTAATTTTTCTACAAAAAAATTGATTCTTATTCAACCGCAAGGCTATTTTCCTGAACATAAACAAAAGTATCCCAACAACTAGATTTCCCTTTTAAGCCATCTTGATTTAACAACTTAACCTTGGAGTTGGCATCCCTGACTGCACCGCATCACGTCAAGGCAAGCGTTTATGTAAAGAAGACTCAATGAAGATGATTGTTGACGGGCATGAGTATGCAAATGGATCTGTAATGGAGAGGAAACAGGGCGTTCAATACAGTATATGGCTATTTATCATCCTTACTTAGGTGAAAAATCTGACACGGACATGTTGAGAGGTTTTCTCGGGCAATCAGCCAGGTGATTTCCGGATAGGCTTCTGAGCTTTCGAGAGCTAACGTCACTCTTATCTTCAGAGAATGAAGTGTTGAGAGGTAACCGATTGAGGGAGCTATAGAAATGACTTGCATCTTTCTGAAATTGTGATGTGAGAAGTTTCTGCAGACAGGTGTGCACACTTTCCTACTTAGTAAAGTGGCATCCATAAGTATTACCAAGCAAATTGTCCATCACCACGTTTACTCCCTTTGTTTTATGCTATGAGAGCTTCAAGAACTGACACAAAATACCAATCAATCTGCTTACAATCTCTGAACCAGTACATGTAAAAATACAGTCCTTAAGAATACGTAGGATGAAGATAAAAACCAACGAAAATGGTCATGGGCAATTTGCTCAGCAATATGGATCCAACGTACATATAATCTGCGTATAAAAACTTTGACAGCAACGTTCCAAACCACTCGGTTGTTTTACACAGGGTTCTGTTGAAATACGTCGTTGAATCACGTTTAATCTTATTAATAATTATGAGACAAACTAATATTTCATCTTTAGTGAATATAAAAGTAGTTACAATTACTTTCTAGGTCGGTATAGAAAATAATCTTGCCAATGAAATTTAACGATACTACTCGATATTTGTATTATGTAATTATTACGATTCGTTTAACTTGGCCTGCCATCTGGTGACTGGTACAAAATCAGAGCTAGCCGCGCAAACGTTTATGAAGATATCTGTTGAGATATGTAAAAGAAAGGACGAGTGAAGAATGAAACGAAGTTACGGGCACTTCTGGGTTGAAATTTAATGGGGTTGTCACAAAGAAGAAGTGTCTGTGACTGCAATAAAGAGACATTGCACAGGCATGTCACCACATATGAAGATTATGCATTACTCAACCTCTCACTAGGATCCCTAAACTAGGATCGGCGTTACTTCAGTTCTCTCCTATCGGGCAGATTTAGACAAAGGCGTTGCATGCACGAATCTAAGACCTCACAATTTAAAGATGGCCCCCATCATACTGCAATAGTGATGCTTCCTCGAGCTTATTTTATTTCCGCTTTAATATATTAACTTGACTAGTAAAGTGCACTGAGCGTATTAGTGTTACGTTCTTCAGGCTCATATTGGACAGAGAAACTATTTTGCTCCGCTTGTTATTGAGGGTAGCGATGTCATCAACTATTTTGCCCGTGTGTGTAGCATAGGCGTGCGCAGACCCTCATAAGGAGGGCAAACGCTTTGATGAAAGTTCAGTAGGAGAAATAAAAAGTTAATTCCATCTTACTTTTTTATTGCATCGAGGAGTACTAAACAAGGGTGTGTACAGGGTGTACCAAAAGTCTCATTACCCCATTTTGAATTGTAGACAAACCTGCAAAATGTTATTTTAACAGCATGCGTACGATGAGAGGATGGTATACCTTTAAATCAGACAAATGACCACCATTTACTACAGAGGATCTGTGTGCACACCGCCATTTTCATGGCACAGTATTATTCGCCTCCAGGTGCGATGTGTTACACGTATTGCGAAGTGTGCTGGTACCCCATCCTGTTGGAACCAGATTCGACCAAGACGACCCAAACGTTACAATTCCGGTTAGAGAATACATCAATGATGTGTTCAGAGACAAATGGATTGGACGAGGATCGCCAAATTTACCAGTACCAATGAAATGGCCACCCCGAAGACCAGATCTGACATCTTGTGATGAGGTATGGGGGCACATCAAACAGAAATCGCCTACTGTAATCGTTATCAGACAACTGAGGAACTTCAAGGAGCTGTTCGCAGTGCGTTTACTTCCCTCACGCCAGCCACGTTACGGAGGATTTCACATCGCACCTGGAGGCGAATAATACTGTGCCATGAAAATGGCGGGGTACACACAGATCCTCTGGAGTAAATGGTGGTCATTTGTCTGATTTAATGGTATACCATCCTCTCATCGTACGCATGCTGTGAAAATAACATTTTTCAGGTTTGTCTTCAATTCAAAAGGGGGGATGGGACTTTTGGTACAACCTGTACATAGTGAGAGTTCGAACCCACCGAAAATCACTATTAGAATTCCAGTTCCCGTGGCACAAGATTTATCTGTTCTCCTCCCCTTTTATTTTCCTTCTCTGTGGTTCAGACTAATAAACGTGATTTCGTACAGCAGATTGAAAACAACTACACATAATTTATTCATTTCCAATGTGTGGCCAATTTATTCTTCGACCACATAGGTGTAACACAACTAGGCTAATGAATAAAATGCGCGAGTCTTAATAACAAGTAATTAGCTGAAGAACAAAGTGAGATAGTTCAATTACATAGGAAATAAACTCGCAGTAGTTGCTTGGAACTTTCGTCGGCTTGACTTTATTTCTTAAAGAGAGTATTAAGATTTCTCTACACTAAATTTTTAAGTGAGAGTTTTGCCCCCCTCCCCCCGTGCGGACACCTATGTGGAGTAGTGCTCCAAAAACTTAAGAAACGAGCAAGTGCTAATTTTTATTTTTACGACCCAAAGATTCGTTGTTTTTCCGATTGACCTGCTGCCGTAAACAAAGATCTCACGCCGCGAAGCGAATTACATGGTCAAGCAGCATGTTACCACAATGTCTGGGTCGGGCTTACAAGTCACTTTGCACTTATCATATCCAGAGCACACCAACCTGTTCCGACCAGCCCACGCCCTCCGAGGAACAAATTCCGTCACAGGGGGCAGATGGCGCTCGTATCACCTTTTGTTTACCATGTTTACGGTGCCTCTTACATCACAGCCAATGTTGCCAGCGATGACAGGGAAAGTTGAGAAGACTAACCGCTTGCTGGCAGCGACAAACGTCTTGCATCAGATAAAGGCAAAAAGAGGAACGTAGCCACACCCAAAAACCTAGAAGGGACAGCCGGTGCTGTTGGGAGTGGGGGAGAGGTTACTCAACGCAAAACAGAAGTGCGAGTAACCTGGATTGCGTGGTTCTGAAAGAACGAAAAACGTCGAGGAATGATATCTTTCCAGTCCTCTACAAGTTATTGATAAGACAAAAACAAGTCAAAAGCAGGTCGCTTTAGTCTTATGTTTGTTTACATTTAGATTTCAGTGACACGAAGGATAAACTGGAGAGTTCAACGAATGCAAGGAACACATTACGTCATATAGAGAACAAAAACAGCACATTTCTTTCTTTTGTTACTTATTTTTGTAACCTACCTTTTCATCTTTATCATATTTCAGCAAGTCCAAGACGGATGAAAACAGGTGGGTCAATGAAGGATGTGAAAAGGGTATTGGTTAAAAATAAATTACAACTACAGAAGCGTAAATCCCTGACTTAAGGTCAAGTACCACGAACAAGGTGCTAAAACGCAATATTGGCCACGTTATCGAAGTCCGTTTAGTCGCGCCCCAGCGTCTGGAATTGAAAACTGTAACTAAGATGTCAACAATATTTTGTACTGACTTGCCAGTTAAACACATTACTAAGTGGCAATAATGGTCCGTAGAAATAAAAATTGTACATAACTATCGACTTTGGTTGTATTTAATAAGTATATTTAATTAAATTATACTAGAACTTGACGTTTTACTTCCCTAATATATATATATATATATAAAATTAAGCGTATCATTGATTCTCATTTCAATACAAAAGAATCACATAAAAGTATTAATTGTATTAAAAATTAATTGTCATAAAATTAACTTACATTATCAGAAAAGAAAATGTTTTCTGACTGTTCATACTTCATTACTTAGAGAAGAAAGTACATGATAAGCATAATTATTTATAAAATATTTGTTTTTCTATACATTTATGGAGTTACAACCCTCTCTTCGTGGTGGAAGGATTAACTCTATGCGATAGGAAGCCAAAGATCTTAGGTTCGAATCCCGGATCAGCGAGCCTCCGTTGAGGAGTCGATAGCACGTGGTCTCCTTCAAATGTATCATCCCAGCATTAGCTTGCCGTGACAAAAATCGTAGGATAACCAGTCATCACCGATCCCCGATTTTGAACTTGCGAGCTAACGAATATGGAATATTGTTTATGTTCGTTTTTCCACATCTGTAGGGTGGCCCAGAAGTCAGTTGACGCATGTGGTTATTTATCTCTTCATTGACAAGCCATTTGAGCATAACAGTAACTATCTGATATTACCAATCACTAACAACAGCATAACCTCAATTAGCTTTTGTTCACGTCAAATGATTACTATGTAGTCAATGAAGAGATGGACAACTGCACGTGTCAACTGGCTTATAGGTCACCCTGTATTTCATAGTTCCATCATATATCCTCAACGTTGTGACAAAAATTTTTACAAACTAAATAAGTCACCTATGTTTATGTACAGTGAGATCCACTAGTATTTTTCGTCAAATTGTCCATGACTATTTTCATTAATTTTTTTCTTACATCCTGTGTGTTTTTAAGCGATTGATTTTTATGTATGCTGGTGCAGAAGTTGTCAACAGCTTGTTTGAGTTTTCTTTTAATTCTTGAAGCTCTTATTGGGTCAAATAAAGTGCACGAACATGGTGATAGACAATTTGCACAGTAATACTCATGGATCCCACTGTACCAACCATGTTTTTAATTATTCATTCTTTCAATCGAGGTCCGTATAAAACTGCTATATTCATCATTTTTCTACGAAGAATCCGTGTATCCCATTTCAAGTCAAACCAGTACATGAATGCATTTCGCCTTTGCATTTTCACATCTCACGTGACGTCATAAGCGCAAACCTATGCCCGTTCTCCACCAGTGATTGACTCACCTGTCACCCACCCGGGCTGGAGCAGAGATATACTTCTTGCAATGAAATCAGACAGTTGCCGCGTAGAAACTAACAAGCGAAGACCTTATGCTCACTCCTTCCAGCGGGAGTTCTATTGACCCCATATTCATAATGAGGGACAAATTGTGTGAGCAAATCCAAGCTCAATTTCGTAACAGCGCATAAGCCGTTCCCCCGCTCCGCGGAGCATGAAATATGACGTGCTCATTTATTGACTTAATGAGGTTGCAACACTTACCGAGCAAGAACTGAGGCCGGGTGATAGGTCAACCGTAAGAGGGAACTAACTAAACGGCTGCGATGTTGGCCCCGAGGGACTCCTGATGCAACTACTAATTGCTGTTGTTGATAGCCGCAGCCATTTTAAATCATCGTTCAATTTCACTCTCATTACATTGGAAGGGTTTGCCTGCAGGACGCCAGGTCTTTCCACTGAGGGCCATTTTTGTTAAATACTTCTCTTCCCACCATGTGTTTCTAGTTATAAAAATATTATATGCCAACAAAACACTTTCTGTATACTTCAAGGTCCTACCACGACTATGCGTGGCGCTGCTTGACGAACAAGGATTATATAATCTGTGGCAAGAATTGTCAACAGATTTTTCTACCTCCCTTTCTTGACATAGTTTCGGCACATGCCTTACAATTATACCAACGATATAAACAACAATATAATTATCGTATTATTATTGTTCATTTACATTATATTCTACACAACGATGTTCAATTAACCGTTTACCTATATTTCCTGCACATTAAAGTGACAAACCATTGTTCGAACTGTCCCAACACCATTGTTATGTATCACGTTTGTGTTTAGAAAATAAAAAGTTGATCATTCCCAGGTCCGGCATTTGGGCAGTGACACCACAGCGAGCAACGGGGCCCACAGGATATTTTTCTTTTGGGGGGGGGGGGCAGAGTAAGATTTCATATGTTGCCCTTCAGTCATAGAAACTTTTATTATTACTATTAATGCTGTTTTCATTATTATTAATTTACAAATCATAAAATTCAAATTGAATTGAAAATACTTCACGTTGTATACAAGTTCACACTAGAGTCTACTACTATTTAGAAACTGGACTCGCCTTGTTTCCATTTCATAACCATGTATCACTTTGTTGATGAACAGTTCTTTGCCTTTTGTACTTTTGACAATGCACCGATATCAGAGACCACTTAATCTACTGTCCTTCAAGGTAACAAGACTAAGGAAGAGGCGGACTACAATAACAATATGGGCTTTAAAAATCCTAGACTTGCATCATCCATGGAAAACCTCTTTTAACCAACAATTAAAGTAATGCACACAACATACAGATATAAATAATAAAGTATGGATACAACAATGTACATAAAAACACACAAAAATCTGGTCTGAGCAGTTCGATTAGGAGGGAAGCGGGGGCAGTTGCCCTACATTCGTTACCACTTTTGGCCCCGCACTGTTAAACCTTATCTACCAAAGGAAAGTAAACTGTCCTTGACCGGATCTGCGCATACGCACCAGTAATTGAAAATTAAATGCTATGGGACACTTACCGCTTTCTGGTAACCTACCGTTGGTGTTTTACAGGCTTACCTGCAAAATAAGAGAAGCAAAATATTATAATCTAGGTAGGCACCGAGATTGCTTAAACTAAATAACCGAACTTTGATTGTGACATGCTTAGTGTATGTGGGAGCGGGTGTTTGCATGTATATGAAATTTCCACCGTTCACTTTGTGCTCAGATATGCTAATCGGGACTTTACTTTAATGTGGTTTGATTTGATTTTTGTTATTTGGCGTCGCTTTTCTGCCACTTTTGGCTCATCGCGACGATTGATGAACACCGAAGGCCAGGCCGGGATATGAACCTGGGGCCCTTGGCGTTCCGCCACAGAGGTCAGCATGGAACGGAACTCCTGGGAAATGTGCTTCCATAGGAAATCGATCCTTGCAGGGAGATCAATGGAACAAGACATGAAAAAAGGATTACGTGAAATCGAGAAATATGGATTCATTTTTAGGATAGTTGATTCACAGATCAACAGATACATGTTCAAAAGGAACTCATCCTGTCTTTGTGCTATCATGCCAGTGTCCTCTTGTTTACTCAGAACTCTACTGCCGAACTTGCCAAAGGCAACTTGTCTCAACATTTGGATCTTCTCTCATTTCCGAAACCCAAAAGGTATGCAAACATATTGCCTAAATGTTCTCTGTGAAATTGAACTCTTAGAGCGTACAATTCAATTCACTTTAACAGCTCAAGACCAACCACCCCGTATGGAGATGTACGTACAGTAGGATCCATGAGTATTATCGTGCAAATTGTCCATCACCATGTTCGTGCACTTTTATTTGACCCCATATGAGCTTCAAGAATTAAAAGAAAACTCAAAACAAGCTGTTCACAGCTTCTGCACCAGCATACATAAAAATCCATCGCTTAAAAGCACACAGGATGCAATAGAAAAATTAATGAAACTAGCCATGGACAATTTCCAAGGTAATACTCATGGATCCCACTGTACCATGTATAAGGTGCAAGGTAGGTGCATACGGGGGAATCGGTGAACGGCAGTGGACCATAATTGATTTATGAATTTACCTCATTTTGGAGATACGTAAGAAAAATATGGCAAACAGAAGCTTCATTCTTCACCGAACTGAACAGTGAAATGTACATCAATAGAAATTATGCACTCAATTTCCAGAGTACTGGACCACTGTCCAACGTCTTCAAGACTGACTTCTTCGTACCGCCCGTTTCGCACCACTAGCAACCTTTCGTAACAAGCTTTAAGACGAAAGCAACATATCCTTTTGAACAATTGAGTGTATGCGTATGAAATAACATACATCACAAATGTTTTGGAAAGAAATGGAAGTTTTGTATCGATGCAAATGATCTTGCAAATAAACACGATGTGATGGTTCTTGATCTACTGCATGCCGAATGAACGAAGAAGAGTTGCTGAAAAACTTCAAGGTAAAACTGAAGGATTGCAAGAAGCATCTATATTCCTGTAGTTCTTCAAGCAATTATCGTCTTCAGAACTTTCGTGAGCGTGGTGTCGCATTCGTTGATGCAGACATGTGAAAAGTCATTTTAGAGCTTAAATTCGCCAGTTTGCAACACCTGCCAAACAGGACCGCTCCTGAGTAAATAGCGAGCTTCCCTCGACAGCAAGCGAGCGTGCCACTCAAGATGACATTTCTCATGCAAGAGACCTTCGATTAGCCCTTGACAAATGGCCAGTTGTCGCGATTCGCCCTTAGATAACCGAGGAAAAGAAGAGGGGAGGATTCTGGGCGGACCCCTCGGGGGATTCCCCGTCTCAGGTGCGGAATCAGAGCAGGGCACGAGGCGGAAAATGGAAACGGTCACTTCGAAAGCCAAACGGCCGAATGCATGCAACCAGTTCCGCTATCGCAGGATCTCCGTTCTGGGTCTCATGCAACATGCATGAGGTGGGTGATTGACATTCAATTAAACAAACAAGTCCTCCGCAAGAATGGAACGCCGCATTTGAGTGGAGAACTTGTACATTTGTCTGCTTGGAAGGGGATCGGTGGTCATTGTGCTGGTTTTTAGTGGTAGAAAGCTTCTTGGGGATATGAAGCAACGTTTGAACGGAAAGGCGGCATGACGGAACAAAGTCGAAACAGAACGGAGGCAGAACGGAATCTAGTCGAAACGCAACGGCGACAGAACTGAAACAAAGTAAAAACAGAGCGTGAGCACGACAGAAAGAAAGTCGAAAAAGAACGACGGCGCGACCGAACGAAGTCGAATTAGAAGAAGGCGTGACTAATCTTCTAAATGAGCAATCAAGGACTAACTACTCTGCAAACCACCCTCTTCTTGGTCTGCAACCAATCAATATCCAAAGGTCACACGCAACAGTCATTTAGGCCTTCACATACGTCATAATAAAAATATACTACGATAGTTTACAAACGTTTACAATCCAATACGAAATAATTCGAAAACTTCTACAATGGCCAAACGCAGCTTAAAACCGGCATTGCCGTGTTGAAATGAGAGAAAAAAAAAAAACATTTCAATATTTTTTTTGAGGTATTTTTTTTTAAATTTCATATAGTATATATACACTCTTCAAAACGTTTTATTCTTAATGTTTTGTATGAATTTGTCTTCAGATTTCTACGTGAGACTGAGGCTCAATTTAGACAAAAGTATTTTTGGAGTACTTTTGTTTACGAAAATGCAAGTAAATGCATAGCCGAGGAGGATTAATCTATTTCGTTTGTGGTAAATGGTGCGTAACATGACCGAGTTTGAGGAGGAAAAAATAAGAAAAATAAGAGAAAGAGAGAGAGGTGTTCTCTGTTAAAATACACAATTCTTATTTAAAATTAGAGTAGTTCGAACTAAACACGAGAGTTTAGTCGGTACTCACGAATATACTAATGTAGCAGGGGAACAGGCGTATGCTGTTTTATATGCATTAAACAAATTGTAGATTTATTGACGACCTAACGATATTAATATATTTCTGCGAGATTAGAAAAGAGTGGAACGAAAAATATAGAAAGAAAATGGTTTAATGAAATAACTGAACCTAATGGTATGCGTAAACCCGAAGGTTTTGTTCCTAGCCTGGACCAGCATTCTCACTTTCTTTTCACGTCCTTCTCAATGTTGTTTTTTCGGCTTCATCTTGTCATGGGAGTCCGGAAGGGGAGGGGGTGCCCCCCCTGGAAAATGAAAGTTAACCAAAAATTATATTTTTTCACATATAATTTCATTTCAGCCAAAATAATATGTGTTAATTATTGCATGAATATGATAAATTCAAATTTAAGCAATGTTTTTTTTGAGGGAACAACACTATTAGTGGGGAAAATGTGCCTTGTTTGCCCCCCCCCCCCCCGGAAAAAATCCCGCGGACGTCCATGGGTCTATTACCATCAGCTTTACCAACAGGGTGCAAGCTCTGTTCCTCGCCCCCTGCCGCATTTTCTATAGAAGTCTTCTCACTGTAATTACTCTAGAAGACTAATAAACATTATTCGATACAGAATTATGCAACACTTTCAACTCGCTCGGAGGATCTATCACCCGATGAGTGTCAAAAGTACAAGGTGAGTGCCTACAGGTAAGTCGATTGAATGTAGTAGGTTGATGAAATGACGTCCGACAGGGAAAATACTGCAAACAGAATCCTAATTCTTCATTAATCTGAGATCTTATACTGTAATGAAGCCAAACAGCATCACATTATTCACTCTTTTTCCGACTTGTATAGCATTATCCAACGATTACGCGACTTGTGTAAACCAACAGTTTGGTGGCGCCGTTTCGGCACTGTACACTCATGAAACGCTCCGATAAACGCTTCACTGTGTGAAGGGAGTCTAAGCGTTAACGGAAGTACAGTGAGAAAAAAATCAACGATAGTGGGATAACCACATCAAGTTATTGTCATCCTTCTCGCAGTTAAACTCTCCTCTCGCACGGCAGGCTGGGCTGGCCTGGCAATGCTTCTAAATTCCACCAACAGATGCCAGGAGCTGCAAAAGCGCGAGATTCCTTCGTTAGAGTGCCACACACGTAAATTTGCCGTTGCGTAGAAACGTATTTTCGTTTCGTCTCCCTCTCTCTTAGCATCACGTGTTCTACCCTGCTCGAAAACCTTCGCTATTGTTGCCATATTGTCATTCCATTCCTGGACACACTCGCGCAAACTTCATTGAAAACAATTGAACAGCGCTCCAGCTCGCGGTTCCCACCGGTCAGCAGGGACGGCAATGTGGCAATATAGCACGGCGTAGTCGTTGCTTCTTTTATGCAGTGCATGTTCATTGGCTAGCTAGTAACTAGTGTTGCCAACTGTAATAATGAAGCACTATTTCTGTCACGGAAGGGGAAAGCAGGTAAAGTGGCGGTGAGTTTTGTTGGATTGGAAGCACCATATTTTTATTTTATACTAAGTATTTGACCGGTTTGACGTTGTGTGCGTGTATTGCGTGTGTTTATGTAAAAGTGTGTGTTTGCTGATGAACGTTAAATTCCATAATGCCTCCAGTTCTGTCGAAGTTGAAATCAAAAACCTTGCATAGCCAAGCTCGGGAAATTCTAAGCAACGTGCACGAGTTCATGAAGGAGGAAGCCAGTCATGGTGTTAGCATCCCAATAAAGCATTTTGGCAAGAGAGCAGCGAACAGCAGCAACAAATTGTTCATATTTCATAATTTTGGAATTATTCAAAATAAATAAATTATGTGGCTCCAACATCATTTCAACTCTGGCTCCGGCACGTGTTCTTGTAGAAATTGCATAGAGGAGGCTGTCATTTTTGCTGCTTATTGTTTTCTGTGTTAAAATTGCCATGCTTTGATGGGTGACCAAGTTCATAGCAGGGCCGGCGGAAGGGGAGGGCGAACCGTCCCATCGCCCAGAGCGGCAAAATTTGAAGAGAAGAAAAAAATAAGCCTATTGAAAACTGTGATCGAGCGAGATATTCTTTTGCGCTGAATAGTATTGAAATAGCATAAGAAGTCTCATTATTTATTTTATATTTTGATGTTTTAGTTAGGAATATATTGATTTTCAATTTTCCGTTGCTGCGTAATGACCGGGGGGGTCGAAATAGAGCGGCATCTGCCGCCACCTCCCAGAGAGGCAAAATGACTAGCGCCGGCCCTGGTTCATAACAAAAGAAAAAGCCGCGCAGCTTATCGTCTAGTGGCAGTATATGTACTTGTTATTGTTGTGGAAGCCGGCATCCTTTGTAAATGTACAACAAAGGCAACCGACTGTCTCAGAGAGGAAATAATAATACTGCTTCAGGAGGAGTGTTATGGTGCAATTGTAGCGGTTTAACACGTTGGCATGTTATTATCTGCCGTTGCAGTTCCATACCAGTGTATACGGGTTTTGGGAGTGAAAAGTTAGAACGCCACCAGTGCATTAATGCAATGAAAAATAATATATATATTTTTTTATTTTGTTTGAAATCACTCAAATAAGGAATCGTATGAAGAAGTCTTCTTTGCAGCATTTTTGGTAATTTTACTTATGTGTTAGTTCATATTTTGCGAATTTTTAGTCCATATGTATGTAGCTACATACATAGTCACTTGTTAGTACATATTAATCCTAGTCCTGGTATAATGCATGACGTTTAAAACTCAACGTTAGATAGACCTGAATTCTCTAATTTTATTGTTGTACGTAACAGCTGTGCATCGGCGCACCGCAGCGATTTTTCTATCTGCTCCATTAGCAACACTGCTTCTTTAGTTCTGTCGCGCATTGCACGGCAGAATTATCTGCGCTGGACTCTAACTCTCCTCTGCAGCTAGATCGAAATCAGACTTTAATCGTGAATTTGGCTAAAGAAAGTTTAAGCATCTTCATTAAAGATGATGTAAAGAAAATGATTCAGTGCAAATCAGAGCTATCACAGTTAAACAAGAATACGCATTTTTTGAAAAGATAATTAGAAGCAGAGGGTTTTCCATCAACTCTTTCTTACTATTGAATGCATCCCTAAACCAGAGTTTTATTTTAAAATGAATTTTAAATTATCAGGTGTTTAAAATCCCCATAGCTTGTCATGACACGTTCTTTTTCTTGAACACAAAACTGAAGACAAGGCTGTGTTTTCATTATTGTCTTATGTTAATTTTTTTTTACGGAAAAAATCAAGACATGGCTATGTTGGAGATAGTGTTGCCCACGGGAGCAGACGGGACAGGCTTTTGAAAATTCGAGACGAGACGAGATTGATCATGTGTCCCGAGACAAACGAATATTTTCGAGACGAGACAGGCCAAAGTCTCGTCTCGTGGGCAACACTAGTTGGAGATGAATGAATAAAGCTGACGTGGTACCATAACATGACCCTTAAACGTAATGTTTTAATTTCTCAACAATTGCAGAGAGTCGGTGCTCAATAAACATTGTCATCGGGGCACAATAATAATATTTATAACAAAGTTAGAATAAATAATAGAACACCCTATTCTTAATTGAACTGAAAAATATATCTCCCTGGAAAGTTGACATGTAACCCCAATACGCAATAAAAAAAAAATCATAAATTGAAGTCAGGAACAATATCAATAAAAACTTTACTGAATATTTTAAAAACATAAACTACATACTATGATCGTTCACTCACATGCTAATTTTTCGTACTTGTGTGTAATGCTTATTTATGCTCGTGTAATCAATTTGGGCTCGTCCTGGTGTAATTTAATATATCAGTAGTGAAATGGAGGAAAAGGTTATACAGGATTTTCTATTTAAGTTTTTAATATTTAAAAACATTATTTTGTTTGTCTGAAAAGGATTGTGGAAGTCTGACAAAGGATCATAGTTCTTGCTAAAATGTCAGTATTACTTTATGACTCAGGCTTGAGACATTTTTTTTCTGGAAACTAGTGCGATATGAAGAACTTTCCTCTACAGGCGCGGATAGAGAGAGAAGGAGCGAGAAAGAAAGAGTGAGAGGACAGATAGAAATGGGAAAGAAAAAAGGTGAGAGAGAGTGAGTGATAGAAGATAGAAAGAAAAAGTGAGAAAAAGAAAGGGAGATTAATAAAGACGAGAAAAAGAGAATATGGCAGCGAGGGAAAGAGAGAATGAGAAGGAGGGAAAGGAAATGGAAGCGATAGCAAGAGGGAGAATGGGTAGAATGATAATAAAGGGAGGCAGAGAAAGAAAGGAGAGAGACATAAAATAGAGAGAGGGGAAATAAACAAATTTTGTTCTGGCTTGATCCAGCGTCTACCAGATTACTAGTCAGTCATCTGAATCGTTCGGCACTTAAGAAAAAGGAAATAGAAAGACAAAGTCGACATTCTATTCAGGATTGGGTGCACAGCACAGTTTAAACTCTGATCAAAACCACTGAAATCTTGACAGATGGTTAAAGAATATTGTTCATCTCTGACAAGACAGGAGATCGGTTTAATTCCAAGCACGTACCGAGAAACGTTATTTCATATCACGTAGGCCTACACGGACAATCCACACGCTCGCTCGACATTCAACCTCTTGTACTTTCCCATTGCGCAAAAACAACCGTGGATCTTCAACTGAATGAAACGCTAACGCTGAATGACAACAACATACCTTCATGACATATCGTGGAACTACGCGTTAAGATCTTGCCTGTTTTATTTCAAACCGCAAGCGACAAGAATCGTGCAGAGCTTCTACATAAGTTATGTCTTCCCAAGACATGTTTATGACGCCACCTTTAGATAACAAGTGTTCTGCATGTCAGTGATGCCAGACCCTACTTCCGAGGAAGATGGTAATAAAACGAGTTCAAAACAAGATGGAACAACAAGCTTGTATGTGTGCAGACAAGCCAAAACTTGCCACCATAATTACTTCCTACATTTCCCAGTTCAACCAGGAATAGATGTAACCAAAAAAAAAAAAAAAAAAAGACTTGCAGGAAGAGAAAGAAACCAAATTGAACTCGGCAGTTCTAGCGAGAGAACAGCATAAATAATAAAACTTGATCCATAGAGGAACTTTGAAGAAGCAGAAAAAAAAAGTCACTACAAAATGGAGGCCTCTCCTATTGCGAATCTGACGTCAGAATGTGGATAGGCATAAGCCTAACAGCCTGGTATCGACTATTGATGACGTTTTGATGCTGTGTTTATTTTGAATACTGTTCTTGAATCCCACATTACATAAAACAAAATGCATCAACGTGACGATGGACAAAATGTAGTTGGTAATATTCAACTCGATAACAGCATCCAACAATCAAATTGACACCATTCCTAGTAACGGCTTATCACAACAGAAATAAGTATTTACCATAGCCAGGATTTATTCAGAATTGCTCATATTCATCTTTATGCAAGGATTAATTCAGTCAAATGGCCATAAAATTGAGCATTTGTGAAAAATTTAGAGGCTTTATGGATAAATCACGGACCGTGTCATTAGCGTGCTGGCGCAATGGGGAATTTGCCGCCTGGGCTCCTCCCCCACCTCGTGATACAAAATGAAAATATTTACCAATTGTTATTAAATGTAGAAGAAAGTACAACACACACAACTGACCAGAAATTGGTATGTCAGCTCGAAAAACCTGCACCAGTGCCACTAGTAAATCTTGTTTTGGTATTGAATTTTTCTAATAATAACCCGAAAAGAAGGAATGTATTAACTGTAAAGTATACTAAAACAGTGGCGCAACCACAGGGGGCATTGCCCCCAACCTTGGTCGGAAATGAGTTCTAGGGGGGCAAACATTGACGGCCAAGTGTACCTGCAGAGGGCAATTACCGCCCAGAACTTCAAATTTTGCTAGCTTCGCTCGCAACAGCTGTTTTTCTTAGACTTATCAGGTTCAGAACCGTAGCTAAGGGACGGCGGGAGACGGTCCTGGACACCGAACGATTTAAATGAAAAAAAGTTGTAAAATTAATTGATTGTTTTTTTTTGTCTACTTTATGCACAGAAAGGCTAATTGAAACTGTGCCTATAGTTTAAAGTGTGTTCCTAAGTGCCTCCACCGGGTATCGAACCCGGGACCTCTTGATCACAAGGGGACGATGTTCCCACTACACCATCGGGGAGGCACAAAAGTTGTAAATGATGATATGCCATGGCATTCCGTGAAATTATTTGCGCCCTATTAAATTAAAATTGATTTCAGCCTGCAAAAAAAGTGGATCCAAAAATTGTCTTGCTCGCTTCGCTCGCAATTTCTATTTATTCGCTGTAACGCATTCTAAATCACCAGACAGAGAAGTAAGACTTGTCTTAATTGATTTTCTCTTACATGCATGAACAATTATTTTGAGGAAAGGGAGCGTGCATATTTGAGAGACAATGTATGTAATTTTGGCTGTTGGTTTATTGTGAGATGGATGAATTGGTTGTGTAACGTACAGGACGGCCCATAAGTCAGTCAGCAGTAGCAGTTATGAGACGCTACCATGTATTGCCAACTGACTTATGGGCCACCCGGTATTTAAATAATATATTCTGCATATAATATTTATTAAAGAAACTTTGAATACTTACACAATTTAATGCCACGTTGCATATATGTGAAACATATATCGTGCATGGAAGTTATGTTAATGTGAAAAGAGTTATATTTGGAATTATATCAAGCATCATTTTCTTTCAAAAATAGTTTATGTGCTTGTTTTGTTACTAATGTGAAATTGAACGTTTTAAAATAATAATTCAAATCGTTTGTTCATAACAAATAATGCTTTAGCACAAACTTCTACCCCCTTTTTGCGTAATTTACAAGGATAATAATGTATTTGATACTACCACTACTAATAGTAATAATATTGTTGGTCCTGGGTTCGAATCCCGGCTTGGCGTGGATGTTTGCGAGTATGCATTCATCATTTTCATCGTGCCATCACTCATCCCCATCTTATCAAGTACCATCCTGGTACTTGACCCTCCCCCCGGACAAAAATTCGTGGTTGCGTCTCTGACTACAAAACGTGCGTAATTAAAATTTTCAAAAAACAGTATTTTTATAGAGTAGAAGCAGAACACACAAAAGAGAAGGAAAAAATAAAAAAAATAAGTTCGAAAATAACAAGTTACTTCCTAGGATACCACCGAAATTGTGTAACAAGATCTTTGATAATATTGTTAATAGTATTCACTAACCTATGTAACTGACTACGGACAACGAAGATCTGAAATAAATCATTGCGTCAATAGACGGAAGAACGAGCTATATTAGTTCCATTGTCGACAAAGGCATTAAAAAACTGGACGGATAATTGTGGTATAAAATATGGAAACTATATACAATATCAATCCCTTAAAAAGTAACGAGAAAGATATGTTAATGATCATTCACACTGAGAGTTCATTGTGATGTTAAAGAAATATCAAAGAACTTTGTAAATCAGTTTAAAGCTGGCTTGACCACCAGTCGATTGTGGCTCAGCTACCGAGGTTACCTGGTTTGGTTTGAATACCGACCTGGGCATGTGTCATTTCATCAGCTTCATCCAATTACTCATCGACATCGTCGCGATTGGCCAAAATGGAAGAAAAGCTACTCTAAGTATCAAAATTTTAATAAATCAGCTGAAAATGTTCACTCGGAATAGGGAACAACCGTTTAAGGCAAATCCTACGACATCAAATTCAAATTACTACCATAAAAATGTTCATTAATTTTTATCTGGAAGCAAAACACTGCAGCGACAAATTCTCTCTGCTCATATTCAAACGTGTAACGTAAGAGTTTACTTAAAAACAGGGGTGCCCATCCCCCCCAAGCCCAATGGTGCAATGTCCCCCAAAATCATATCTTGTGTCTCCCCCACCCCAAAAATCATCATTCGTTCCCTCAATCACATCGTAATCCCCACAGGGCAAATTACGACAGCGTGTCTGCCGGAAGTAACTTTTCTCTCAGCTTTACTGAACACACTTGATCTGCCGCTCCTCCATAAACAGGGTACCCATCACTCAAGACCGCCCCTGAAATCGTTCATCATAATCCCCCAAAATATGTTTGTTGAGTACATAATAAATTATGTTTATTTGAATGAAATACCATGTTAAACTATGCATATTTTTTTTATTGTTCGATTTTCGAAAAAAAACAATGCTAGCATATTGATTGGTTAAATGTAGTAAATTTAATTATGTAAATATGGATATAAATAGTGTTTGTGAGTGGGTTTATAAAACTCACAATTTGAGTATTTAACACAAATTGTTCCACAACTTAAAAAGACAAGTGCTCCATTGTTCACTCTGCCAAAGTCAGTTCTCCAAGTGGGGCAGATTCTGTTTCTCCCCTTTCTACTGTCGTCGACAAAAATATTACGCCCTCTGTCTACGTGCTTATAAGAACACATTAATTTTGTTACTGAAATGAAAAATTCACTGAAAGAGTAGTTTCTCTTACTGATCTGCTGGAGATATAAATTTACTTGCTAAAAGAATCAACTGAAATGCCGTTGTCTTTTGCATTACTGGTCTTAAACTCGTGATCGGTGACAACTGTTCTGTCCCCCTCATAAATCATCAAAAGATAAAAATAAGCATATATGCTAAACTTCGCCCGCTGAGTTCAAATATTATTATTATTATTATTATTATTACGAAGGAAAAGGCAACTCGCATTAGGAAATGACCAATTCTGTACGTGATTTTGAGTACTCCTTCAGATATTTTTTAAAGTACCAGGTGGTTATAATTAAAGTGACGGTGTTCAGAGTGGTACAGCACGGGCTGTAATGAGAGTAGCAGTCTGAAACTTCGTAGATATGATAATGAAGCAATGCGCTCGCGAATTATGCAAAAAAAAAAACAAGTTCCAATTCTCGCCACCAGGGTAAAAAATGGCGCTGTAAGCAGTCGAAACGTGGAATTTTCCGTAACTCGGACGTCAAAGTCGGTGACATTGCCTAACCATTGTGTGAGCTCCCTGGTTGTCATTGGTGACGCTTGTTGCTTTTTCCTTTAGTAATGTTCATGTAATTCGAATAGTGAAATTGTAGCGATATTTTATTATATTTTATTTATTTTCTGCGATTTATAGTGTTTTTCCTGTAACTATACCACGTTTTGACTGCTTACAGCGCCATTTTTTACCCTGGTGGCGAGAATTGGAACTAATATTTTTTTTTGCCTAATTCGCGAGCGCATTGCTTCATTAGCATATCTACGAAGTTTCAGACTGCTACTCTCATTACAGCCCGTGCTGTACCACTCTGAACACCGTCACTTTAATTAGCGTAACACTTCCTGCAGATTTCCTAATCAGTTTTCACGGATACGTTAACCTTATGTCAAAAGAGCTTATATCATCAGTGCACAACACGGAATTGACATCGTATAGGTAATACCATATAAAGATACCTTCCTTACACAGAAAAAACTGGTTTGTTTGGAATTACCAAAAAAGTTTGGTTAAGCTATTTGGTTATGCTTTTTGTTTCCGATAACCAAATGTTGCTTGTAATTACTAAATAATTTTGTTTAAGAATACCAAAAAATTTGGTCAGACGAAATATGGTACTCGTAAACAAAATGATACATATGTAAGTAAAGAGAAACAAAACGTTTGGTTAAATTTACTATATGTGCCTGAGCGTACTTTCGAATTTGAAATAACGATTGTCTAGTTTCGTCGAGTGTAGTATGAAAATCCTTTGTCGAAAATTGAAACTCATGTAGATAGATAATTACTCGAAGCGAGTCTTTATGTTGTTGTGGAACTTAATATTCTGAAAAAAGCTCAGAATATACTTACTTTATACTGAGTTTCCTACACCGGCCGCTAGATGGTTCTGTCAAAATGTGTAGAAGAAACATAAGTTTTTGGACAACAAATAATGGTACGTTTGATTGTAATCATAGTGAAAAAGTGTGCTTTAACACTCTTCAAAAGATATGTGAACATCAAGGCCACAAATTAAAGAAGAAAATGTACTGCAGTGAATAAAAGTGAATCTCCCATGAGCAACATCTTTGATTCTGGACATATAAGTAGAAGTTAAATGTAGCTCAGAAAAACAAACACGCTCCAGAACCGGATAGTTCACCTAAACTTTCTATTCTGAATGTGTATTTTGAGATAAGTTAATTTCTTAAAACTATCCACCCTAGCTAAAATTAGCCACATTATAACCATAAGTAATTATGTAACAAATCGTTTGGTATTTTTGACTAAATTACTTGGTTTTCCTAAACAAATGGGCTACATTTTGTTAGATTTACGAAAATAATATTTGGTTTTGGTAACCAAAATATTGTTTACGACAAACAAATAGAACTTGACCAAATCTTTTGGTAATGGTGAACAATTGTTTGGTTGATGCCGATTTAAACAAACGATTTGTTCACCACTACCATTTTTTTTGGTTAATCCAAACAAACATTTTTCTCTGTGTAGGTATTCTCGTTCCCGTCATCAACAAATTGGTTGATTTTCAATTGAAAACGTTGGTAAAATGTAAACAAAGAAGAAAAGCAATCTTTTACTTCAAGAAAAGCAAGAAATTTTAAAAAGACATTTTCCACGTAATGATGTCACTACATCAATAACAGCAGCAATGCTTTTTTTGAGCACCGACGCAACTTCCTTTTGCTAGCATGTACAAAACTGATGATTTTGCAAATTCGTTATAACCACTTTTCGTTATTTCCATGTATTTTTCTCCATCTCTCCAAACCAGGCAATTCCCAGGTTTCTTTCTTTCATTTCGTCGGCCCAAAGGCTAGGACCAGCCTTTTAGGCACAACCGAATGCCTTGTTATCGCTTCCCCTTTGAAAAGCGAGGATAGGTGACGGAGAACGAGGTCAAAAAGTGCATCGATTTCTCTCACAGCCTTTTTGAAACAGGTTGAAGTGCTGATGCGATCTTCAAAAGATCCCTCATGGCCCTTAACGAGATTCCAATTCTTATTTTTATATCGAGTTCTCTACAGAAAGGTGCAAGAAAATATTAAGGCCTTGTGGGCAAAGTTCACATAATCATACACGTTATGGTATTAACATTATGCAGTGTGATAGTAAAGTAAATCTGGCTGTGTGTGTTATTTTTTAAAAGTACTCGTAGAAAATCTGAGAAGAGATTTTTGCAAAGGCATCGTCAGTCTCAATTTCGTCTCAAATTTCGAAACGAGGCAGACTTGTCTTATCTCGGTACAATTAGTAATTGATAGGAAACACGAGAGGGAAGGCTATTTTTATCGGTCTCGTGATATCCATATAGAGCTGTGATTTTATATAGCAGGATCACTAAAATAGGTGTCCTATATCGCACCCTATTCTTAATCATGCCAAACTCCCATATGGATTTTTCAAATATGTTTATAAATTATATTCCAATCTGTTCGCGGTTCGAAAAAGCATTTTGCACATTAAATTACACATTGTGTGCAAGAAACTACATAAATATGATTGATTTGGTTTCCTTTGCTTTGCTTTCCTGACACTTTTGCGAAGATGAGTGATGATGACGTGATGAAGCAACACTCCCAAAGAATACCCACGCCCAAGCCGGTTACACAAATATAAAATTCAAAAGTACTTGTAACTCCAAAAGGGAAAATATACCTCCAAATCTATATTTTATTGTAGTAGTACAAGTCAGGAGCGTGCGAGCTTCGGGGGCGCAAAAAGAATGATAATTTAAGAAAGACCGATAAGTCACAAAAATTTCCTTCATTAAAATATATTTTCAACCAAACATATTATACTTTTACGTCCCTACAACTGCAAACAGAAAATATTAATCACTAGAAAAGTAGAAAGTCAATTACCAGATTACAAAGAAACGTTCAGTAGCTCAATTGTTCAACAAAGTTGTTTACAAAATTCCAGCATATTCCTAGATGAGGCGTGAAGCCTTATAGAAAAGTCTGTACATGGTTTTTATGAGCTTCCGAATAATTTTGGGGCGTTAGAAAATGAAGCTATGAAGAAATGGCCAGAAGGTGGTAAATAGAAACGTTAATTTCTACCAAACAGAAAGGAAAAGTAAAAATCTTCGACGAACTGACAGAAGGTGTTGGCTTCCTCGACCCATTCGATTATTTTAAAGTAAAGATTTTCTACCGTCCTTTACATATTCTAGTAAATCAAATAAAAGAATAACAATAATAAAGCAAATAAACCCTAACGAAACACACAGACACATAGTTAGTGGAATCCGCTACTAAATTTTAGGAGAAATATGAAGAACATGTATCTTGCACTAGCCTGTAGCTACAGACATTGTTTGTTTTCGGAATGTAGTGTCAACTGAAATCAAAAGAAGAAACATCTCGAACATCAGCGAAGTTGCAGAATTCCTCTTAATAGAAAACAATATTCTGGCTAGTAGCATTCCTGACGTATGCACCGTTTATATGCTGTATTTGACCCTACCTATAATTATAATACATTTTTTTAGCTTGTCTGTTGTCTTAACTATTTGTACCAGTATTTTCATATTTGTATACACCTAACATAAACGTAGGCGTGAATTAATATTTTAGAAAATAAAGCATTTTTTTTAATGAGTAGGGGCGCACAACTGAAGGTTGCGGGGGGCGCAGAGCGTGTTAGTTACGCTACTGATACAAGTTGTATATTGTAGAATTAGTAAATTACATTGAATTTATAACGGTATTAATTTCAACAGGCTACTGTCGTCCAAGGTGGAATACAGAGAGAATAACACTTTTTTATGTTCAGGACTTTTCGTGTGACGTACATTGGAGGTCTTCATAAATTTGCATAAAGCGACAGTTCTGGTGTCCTATTTTTCCAAACAAGGCTTTGCAATGAATTCAACGTAAGTGGGAATGTTGTGTGTGGGAAATTATTGCATCAACCTTGGACAAAATTTGTTTGCTAGGCAGTATGGACTATTGTGATCTCTCGATGAGGGTTCCTGGGGGTTGTTAGTTTTGCCTCCGGACAATGGCGGCGCCACTGAACGTCCTCTAGTTTGTTTGTTTTTTATTAATTGACTTCGATTCGGAGCTCCCTGGTCAGCCATAACGGTACTAGGACACAGAATCACTTACATACGGTATTAACAAAGAATTGGACGGTTTTAATTACTAATTTTAAACTGTAATTAACATTTTTACAGCAAGGGTTAAACAGAGTTTCCTTGCGATGACGTCATGCGCTGAACTGGAAGAACCACATGCAAACATTCACTAAAACCATTAAAATAAGAAATTACAAGAAGCAAAGGATGAGCAGATAAAAGAAACTCCATGTTCCATGCGCAATAAACTTGCATAATTGGAACGAGCTTACCTGACACAAAACATAAATAACAAGCACGTTTCTCCCCTTGAGCACGAATCTATAAATAAAATCTTTTTTTGTCGAAAGAGAAAACGAACGTAACAACTCGTGACTCGACTTTAGGGGACCGTATGGTTTCTTTCAGCTTAATTTCTCCCATAATTCATAGCGAACAGTGACGAACTGTAATGCTTTAAAATGGCGGCTGAGGCAGAAAATCGCAACACGGTTGGACGGATTGACGGCACGTGCCACGAAGATAAAATACGCCGGTTTCTTTATCCTTTGATTACAGTAGCTGGAATTTGGGTATCATATGTCTTGGAACGGAGCCAACTATGAAACATTCCGAGTCATGACTTGTCTTGTCCTAGTTTTGTTTTTTTATCCCATGGAGCAGGGAATAAGCTCAAAACCCAACAAAAAACAAGCCCATGCCAGATGATAATAAGCAACGTATTGTTGCACTAGATCGTATCTCTACAACAAGATAACAGTGCGCCTTTGGCCTTTGCCTCCCTCAACTTATATACATTTGAACACTACAATTCCTCGGTTATAAATTACAGTACAAGATTTTATGGAATTTGTGGCATGGATCAGCGAGATTTTATCACAATTAAACCTCTTAAATTAACACACGCAAAATTCTTTTACACAAAAATATGAAGCTCGTAATTATTAACTTTAAAACAAGTATTGAGTGCGAAGCTACATCACTATCAAAACTTTTGTGATTTTCATGTACTTGAATAGTGTGGTCTACTAAACGGTTTTAACTTATGCTTCGAACTCTTCATACAAAAAACATACAAACTGAAAAGGAACAAACCTTTTTCATGCAATTTCACGTTTTAAAGACAATTTTTAAACTAATATATATTCTGAAGTGAAGAGAACTGTTCTGGACAGGGACATTTTGGCACCACTGAAGCCCGGGCAACGTGCCCAAGGGCAGAATAACTTACTGAATACAGTGAAATCCGCAAAATTTGCATGCTGACCTTTCATTAGAAAAAAAAGACGACGTTGAAGACCAATGCTGTATATGGTGTGACCTCCGTTTATCCATATATGAAATTGCAATGGTCAGTCTTTCTTATTCTGTAGGTTGTAAAATTTATGTTTGGTCTAGCTGCTTTCTTCTAATTGGTCGTTTATGAATCCAGCATGCTATTAAAAGAGCCAATAACTGGAAGAGAAGGTCTCGGTGACCTTACGACTACCAAACTGGACTGTCCAGCTAATCACACAGCTACCGTTCAAATAGACTAATAACACTCACACACAAAAACATGAAATAGTGGTTGTCACAGATTACACACCAACAACTACCACTTTCCAAAATAAGCAGGATAAACGAAAAAACCCTTTCAGCAGGTGATGTCAAAAGACTTCTTTTTTCGTATCAAGTTTCTTAATTTCAGATGTGCATTAAAGAAAAGAGATATGGGATTGCGAATCTGTCTATTTTTTTAAAGGCCGCAACCTGTTTTCACGACGCCATGTTTAGAAGTGGAGGATTTCTATTCAGAAATCTTCCTTATGTTCATTAATCTCGAACAGGGCGACCCTGAGGTTTGGAAATGTCTTTAACAGAATGTAGTCACTTTCCCGGAATGTTTTTTGAGCGAGAAATTCGAACTTAATAAATAAGTGTCTTACTTTTCCAAGGGCAGCATAGAGACTATATTAGCTTCCTGCTTGTTCGGTAGGGTTGAAACGGAGCTTTGCGCACACTTATCGAGTGAATAACAGGTTGCCAAGTTCTCGTCTCGATTAGGGATACGACTTGACTGTCTGGGCTCGAGTTGTAAATGCCTGTCTCGTACACGGTCTGGTTTGATTTACATACATCTGTCTTGTTCCCAGCTCAGTCTAGAAATATAATTGAAGGGCTCGGGTGTAAAACATGGTAAGTGACATTTTGATCATTTTTGAGTTAAAAGTAAAATGTGTCATCCTTCAATTTTCGAGTGAAATTGCCATGCCATACAATTTGCATTGGACTCGGTGAAGCCTTCTGAAATTGATAAACACAACACGAAAACAATTTATCTACAGCATAGCTTGTAAACCTTTTTTCTTAATGAACTCAGAAATTACCAAAATGTCACTTACCATGTTTTACACCAGAGCACTTCAATTATTAGAACATTAAGAACGGCTCACAGCGTACATAGGCAATCGTTCTTGAAAATAGTCAAAGAACGCTTACTTAAAAGGAACTAAAATTACAAACTTTTTACACATTTAACAACATAGGCTCTATAAAAACATGAATACATGTGTAAACCAACTAGGGGAGTTTACTTAAGAAGACAAGTGCTCAGTATGAACGCAAGTAGTCGTCGTCATTTTGTTGGCTCACACCGTCTATTCTTAGCGATTTCTAGCCAAAGGTGTCGAGATGTAGTATTATTATAAATGTTCGAACACATTGATATCGTTCCCTTTCTACAGGAAGTTATATCCTTCATTTTCACTTTTTGAATGCTATTGTCCTTTCTGCTTCTATAGTATTACGCGATCTTGTTCTAGAGGTTGAGTATGTTACACCTTCGTCAATGCGACAATTAGATTCTTGCCAACAGATTATCGTTTGTTTCTACACGTAACGACAATGCTTTGCCAATTGTAGTTACAAATTATTATTTTTTTATCTTAATAAAGCACATACAGCCAGACAGGAAGCTATGTCCTAACCTTACTTGTATGTTTATTTTTGTTTTGTTCTGTGTCCACTTTATGCACAGATAGACTAATCACAACTGCGCCTACAGTTTGAAGTGGGAACGGAATCACTATGTGCCTCCACCGGGTATCGAAACCCGGGACTCTTGATTTCAAGGCGACACGTAACCATGGTGAAAGAAAGGGGGGCCGTGCATTTTTTGGTTGGAGATAGTACAGCAGAATGGCAGATTAGGGCGTGGGGTACAGAAAAATTCTCGGAGGTTCAAAATTTGGAAGAGAATATTTCATATGGTAATAATGAAGGCCAATCAATTTTTTAAGGGGTGTGCCCCCTCTGCACTCTTAGTGTAGCAACTGCGGAACACATGGATTTTAGGCGAATTGCGGACATGACTTCCATGAAACCTTTTGTTCCGTTTACACATTATCACTCATTACGAGCAGTAACCTCAAGGCTTATTTGATTACTGTGAGGGAGAGTTTGCGAACTTTCATTTACTATTCAAAAAATAAATATCTTTATCGAGAAGCTTAATAATTTTCATTTTGGTGGTGAATTTTCAGTTGTTAAGTTCACATGATGTACATAATTTCCTCAACTTGCCTCCAGGGATTAAAAAAAATGTCCACAAACAACTCTGTCATAAAAGAATATATCCCCAAAGCTAAATCGTCTCGCAGAAGAACCAGTAGGCTCGTTTTACATAAGTAGCATATGTTCTGCGGTCGAAAGCAAGAGACTGGTAGTTAACTAAAAGCGCAGTTGACCCCTGCCCCCACTTCCGGTCAACTGCTGTAGGTGGGTTTCGCCATATTGCTCCGAGGGTTCATTTATCTCTGCAGTGTTGCCAAGTAGAAGACTAAAAGTCCAACTTCGTCTTGTTGAGACGAGAAAAAAACTTGAGTAACTCTATAAAACGGTTGACGGGGAACCGTAGTAACTATTAATCCATGACTAACATCTCATAATATTATGTAGCTTAGTGAAATATCACTATGTTACATACCCTTAATAATTTCCAATTATTCACGATTATATTATGTATTTTTATAAACAAATTTAATATACGATTCAGACCTTCAATGCAAGTACGAGTACGTGTGCATACAGAGTGGTCCACAAAGGGAAAAGCGGCGAGAGTATTAAGTAGTCAGTATTTTTGGATACCTCTCTTGGGAGGCCACCTCGTATTGTGTTACAATTTTGTATGTACATAACATAAATGGGGGAAGTAATTGCAGGGGAATTGCTTTAACAGTTTTAAGCTTGTAACTTTTAATAACTAAACGTATTTTCTATACTCTGTCCCAGCTAACTGTGGAGCAGGCAAACTTGCTCCACAGTTAGCTGGGACAGGGTATACAGTATACTGTTACGGCGTCCGATCCTAATGCTGGCAAGGGAAGTGGGGAGCGGGGAAGCGACGAATCCAGTACGATAAGAAACGCAGCAGCCAGTACAACGAAGTTCACGTAGTACTTCCTATCGCGTCGTAACTATTGGCGCCACAGCTGTTGCCTGGTTGGTTTGCGGCATAACCCCACTTCCCTTGCCAGAACGAGGACCGGCCGTCGTAAGAATGGAAAAGACCTATAGTAACAACGGAATCCAACTAAAGAATTGATACTTCCGCCTGATGTTTGAATAATGTTTTGTTTCTCTCCCCCCTTTTTTTAAAGTTAATTTTCGACTTGCTGTTTTAGAGAACTGTTATTTACAGATCTTTACCAAAAATTTTACATGAATAGCATTAATGAATATGAATAAGAATAACTGAAAAATGCATGTAAAATAGTCACATCTACTGATGAGATGAACCGGATAATTGCAAGGAAATGCATTAATTTTTTATTCGAATACATAAAGCACCTTAACACTTAGTTTTCTCTTCATGCATTCCAAATGCAACGGATCAGAAGTTTCGATCAATTGCGAACAAAAGTATCAATGACACGCACGGGTGTATCCACTGATGCATGCGGTGTGCATAAATTAAACGATGTGGTTTCTTTTCTGTGTGTGTAGAAGATGGATAAGTAAATGTAATCATGTAAAATTACGTCCCTTAAATGTCACATGTGTCATTCGACAATCATTATAGATTCGAGGTTGAATCTTGAATCACTGCAAACCAGTTTAGAAAACCCTCAGCAAAATTTCTAAATTCTCAAATATTAGTTTCCATTGCCGGTTACATATATATTTGTAATAAATAACATGTTTACGATAGCCTAGTGATGTTAAGAAAATAATGGACACAGATTGCAACTGTGATTCGATCTTGTGCAAACTGTGATCAACTGTTACCACCTATTTTCTTCTTTCAGCAAATTGGATCACACAATTTACAACCATCAGTGACGTTTTTTTCCTGCCTAATAACTTGTTATAACCAGTTTTCCATAATATACAGGGTTATTCAAAATGATGGATACACTTTCATTCATGTATATTTCCTTGAATATACATTGCATATAAATAATATACATACAAGAGAGAGGGGAAGGTCTAAAGTTTCTAATACTACCGCTAGAGCGCAGCTGCGTAACCAACCACTCGAGTGCGCATGCTTGTGCCACCGAGGACCCTTCAGTTCAGTCCCGAGTAGATGGCCACCGTGCAGCAGAAGGTTTTCTGCGTTCTTGAGTTCGGCAAAACTAAATCGGCAACAGCAATGCAGCGAGCATTCAGTCTTCGATTCGGCATAAAACCACCAATTAGGAGGAGCATATACCGTTGGTTAACCAATTTCAGCACGGGCCGACCGTGTGTGTCAGAGGAGGATGTGAGACGAATTGAAGGCAGTCCTAGAAAGTCAACTAATGCAGCTAGCAGAGAACTTTGAATACCTCAAGCAACTGTATGGCGAGTTTTGAGACGCCGTTTCTCAATGAAGCCCTTCCTCACCGATGGATAGGTCGCATAGGAAATGAAGACCTGGCTCTTCTCTCGTGGCCCCCGAGATCTCCTGATCTCACACCATGTGACTTTTTCCTGTGGGGGTATGTCAAACAAGCCGTGCACGTACCACCTCTACCACAAACTCTGGGCAACCTGCAGAACCGTATCACAGCTGCAGTGAACTCAGTTACACAAGAGATGCTTCTTCGTGTGTAGAATGAGTTCGGCTACCGCTTAGATGTTTGTCGAGCAGCAGGCGGCGGCCATATTGAACATCTGTAACCTCTATTGTAAGATTGTAAACTTTAGACTTTACTCTCTCTCTTGTATGTATATTGTTAATATGTAATGTATATTCAAGGAAATATACATGAATGAAAGTGTATCCAACATTTTGAATAACCCTATATTACAGCATATTAACATCTGAATCGCCGTAATCTCATTTCGAGTAACAATTGCCTGCCGTAACAAAGCACGGTGCAGCCATCTACAACTAAATTTTTGCAGTCCCGTTGCTTCGTGGCTGTGGTGATATTCCAGGGAGTAACCTGGCAACACTACAAGATAACAGCAGGGGTTTTCTAAACAAGACAAAAGAAATGATCTTTGTATTTTTTTTACTACTTTAAAGATCAAAAACGCCATGTCTTGAAGCAGAAAGCGACCATGAAAGGCCCTTGGAGCGATCGTATGAATGACGTAGCTACACAAGAAGCAAAGCACATTTAGAACAACCTGAAAGACGTTGATGAGGGAAAATAACGAATGCAAAGCAAGAAGAGGGACTCCTTTCTCTCTTTTTTTTCACCTTGCAGCGAACAGAAGAAGAAGAATGGCAGGGCGAGGGAGATAAAAGGGCCCTTTATATTGTAACATGCCCATCACATCGCACCTGGCAATTTCAGCCCGTGAGACGGACATTACAGAACAGGATGTGGTTAATCTTGGTCCTATTTACATGCGCCCTCTATCTCAATTAACTCCACAACGAAATACAAATGCCACATTATGGGACTGGCCAGATTTCCAGGTTCGATAACACCAGTGTCATGGAATCATATAATCGTTATGCTTATGTTTTGGTAGCAGATACATCGCGCAAGGGTTGGGTCCAACGAATTAGAATAAGCATTATAGAGTGAAGAGTGAGTGATCCAGCTGAAGTAACCTAAAGCACTTGAACAAAACTAAAGTCCCTGTCGCAACTGCCCTGAGAGGGTAAGGGCGTGTCAAGTGGCTTTTCATTGGGGCATATACGTAGTCTCATCGCTGCTGTTTTATCTATTCCAGCACCGGAATCCCCAATTGTTCTCATGATGCTGGGTCAACGCCGAAAATTTATGAACTCCACCAGGGATCGAATCTGGGATCATTTTGTGGTGAAGTGACATGAAACAACCAAAAAGACAAATTATCAACGCCGAATTCTTATAATAAACTGCAACAAATAATATAGAATTGCAATACAAAGTAACAGACGTTGGGGGAAATAAAAAAAAAGTTCACTGACCGACAACCATTGTGCGAATTAATATTTTTGCTTTGGAGGAGGTGAAAAGAAATCGGATCTTTTTTATTATAGGGGGAGACAAGGACAAAATTATCCCTCTGAGCTAAATGATCACGTTTAATTTCTGCCATTTAATTTAATTGGTGCCATCATGTGGTAAGTCACGAACCACTACTTCAGTTTAGGTTAAGCCTAGGTTTGAGCTAACCTTTGGGCGTCGCAGAAAGAATATTAATGAAAGTAAAAATTCTATACCTAAAAGTTCATCCTGATGTTTGAATAAAGTTTTCATTTTTTTCCTTTAGTTAATTTTCAACTTGCTGTTTTAGAGAACTGTTATTTACAGATCTTTACCAACAAATTAACAAGAATAACAATGAATATGAATAACAGAAAAATGCATGTAAATTAGTCATATGAACTGATGATGAGATGAAACTGATAAATGCAAGGAAATTAATTACATCTCTATTCAAGTACAAGTAAAATATACCATAGCCTAGTCGATTTCTACGAAGGATGGCTGGTTATTCTATGTCGCCTTACTATACCTAATTAGGCTAAAGGTGAGGATGACGGTAAAAGATTATAAATGACGATGGTGATAAAAATGTTAAAATGAAACTAATGAATCACACGTAAAGGATTGAGCCCATCGAAATTTTAGTGAGCTTCCTCGTAAAGTAGTAAAAATGTCAATGAGGTTCTACTCCCAAAGTTAGAATTGGTCCATTAGCATATGGTTTCAACTCGAGAAAGCACAAAGCGAATATTCTCTCGGAACATAATTTTAGGGTAAAGTTTGCTGGAGCACTTATTGCTACATTGTTAATAAGGCAGTATTTTTTAAATTACAGTAAGTTTTTAATTGTATTACATTTTCCATGTCGCTATGACGCTACATAATGTCAATCTTGATCTATCGCTAACATAGTTCATGACGACGCTACTGTCGCATGTGCAAACCCTGTCCTGTGGTCGCCGTACGAAAGCTGCCTAGCACAGTCAGTTTCACCAAAACTGAGTCACGCTTCTATGGACTCATTACGAATGACACAGGACCACACACACACTGCACCCGTAGCAAACACGGCAAGGGTATCCTTTGTTCTGGAGTACCTACAAGTACCCAACTTGAAATGCACTGCAAAAATGTGGCTAAATATGCACCTTCCCCACCATGACCTTTTTCCTTCTTCATAGTACAACTCTTTCATACAGCGTTACAAAACTGATGGTTCCCTGTGATCATTTCTGGTTACATACGACACCGACATGATTCGAACTCAGAACCTACAGTGACGAGATCAAGAATGTTTTCCTTTACTCAAAAGCACCAAGACTTCGTCCTAACTGCCCTGTGCATAATATATAACATGCAATAGGACATTAAACAGCTGAATAAATATGGTTGATCAAGCCCGTACAGCACCATCTCATCACGTATGCATGGTCTCTTTTTAAACCACATGTTACCCTGCGAATCCTACCCTCACTCTCTCAGGCAGCCTCTTACCCACACAGCCTTTTCCCTCGTCTCCCTCCCTCCCCTGCTCTCCCCATATTTCATCCACCTTCTGCCCCCCAGCTTCGAGGAACCCTTAATTTTCAAAAGACTTCATTTTCTTCAGTGAACTTTCTTGACAAAAGAACTCCCCACTCTACCCGACCCCATTTCTCAAAAATGATTGCCTGGCTCAGCCAGCCAGATGCATCTACGGCCAGCACAATACAATGCATTTTTTCTTCATTAACATAACGTAGTAAATATGTCCCTGGAGTGGTTTCAAGCTATGTACACAAGTACGTTAAGCAAGGATTAAAACTTCATTGCCTAAAGCAGCTGCTGTCAAATTTAGATAGAGTAGATTTCATCCAAGTTCCACAGAGAAATGTCCGTCCCGATAACCTAAGCCCAAAAGTGTTGCAAAATGACAAGAAATACAACAGAACATAGAAAGAAATATGTATATTCATAATTCCATCAAATCACAATCAACTCTGTACTATAAGCTCTTCCAATAACCTTCATATTACGTACACGAATGTTTAACCGGATTCTACAATATCATTGTCCTGACATAAATTACATCCCTATTACGCACATTTTTAGTGAGGTAATATCGGTTTCATTGCACGTTCACAATCTCGTGCCCGTTTCATCAGGAGCGCGTCAAGTATCCGAACAATGCTCACCGAGCAGGATTTTCGCTCACTGACCAGACGAATTCATTGATCAAACAACAGTGGCATGTGTATATTTCTTATTGCAACACAATTCATAACAAGTGAAAAAAAGATATTACTTGCTGTTACTTGAATTTTTTTCTGTAATCACGAAGTAAGCGATTTAAAGCTACTACAATTAAAATATACAAAAGCGCAGTACATTTCTACAAAGAGCGTTTGGTATACTTTATTGGCCCTATTCTACGTCACCTTTCACCTACTCAGGCTAATGGTGACGATGACGATAAAAGATTATTAAAAACTGATGCATCAAACGTAAAGAACTGAGCACATCGAATTTTAGTGAACCTTCTCGTTCAGTAGAAAATGTCAAACTCCACATCGAGAGCAAACAAATACTTTCTTCCAGTCTCTCACTTCATCTGTTTATCGTTTTATTTTCTATCTTTCTCTGTGTGTATGTCTCTCTACCTCATACCTTCTATCTGCCTACTTATCGATCTCTCTTTTTTATCTTTCTCTCTCTGAATGGGTCCGTTCTATATTTCTTTTTCATTATTTCTTCATCCGTCTCTCTTTCAATTTGTTCATTTCTCTGTTTACCTATCAATCTTTCTCTTTTGTTCTGTTTCTCTACGCCTTTATGTTTTCTTCTGTTCCTTTATAGTTTCTTTCTTTCTTCATTACCTCTTCATTTCTGTCATTCGTTTTATCTCCACATCACTCTTTGTATGTGGAATGCTGGCTACACTGCAAATGATTACGAAGCTATCTTCAAACCTGATATCGAGATTTTTTTAGGTACGAAATCTTCCACCAATCTAGCGATTCCAAAGAGCACAGAGAACGCAGAAGGGCCGCAGCGAGTTTCAGAAGGCAGATTGAAGAGCCTTTAGCTCATGTAACGTAAACGATGATGACGGAAAACCGCAAACACAATCCATGACCACATCTGGCGCAGGCTCACTTCGTTTCCAGCGACAAAAGAACGTAGATCTCTGCTGATCATTCCAAATTATTGAACCTCCCTCGATAATGTTCCAATTGGAAGCGGAGGAAAGCAATTTAAACACATGTAACGTGTCGTTAGGTACCAGAATGTGGTCGGTCATTGTTCGGAAAAGATGAGGGGAGGGGGCATGCATAGGACAAATCCGAAAGAAGGGAGTCCTAGGGAAAACGGTCAGCAATACATCCCGATATTTATTCCACCCAGGCGGGAAATAAATCTTCCCCGATTCACAACCACCGACTTGACTAGCTTATCCACTAAGAGGGAGGGAAGGGGGTGCAACGGGCCGATTCAGAATCTGGCCGCGGCGTCGGCGTTTTAATGTTCTTCCAAAACGAATTTGTCTAAAATGTTTTTCAGAAGGCGCTCTCAAACCATCTCGCCCACAAAATCTCATTTCTCCCTCTCGAACATCCCTCCGACCCTCTTTTTAATGGAGTGGGGGAGGGAGGTGCTCGATTTCTCATTCACGCCACCCCGTAGGTGCAGACGAACGTAAAGAGGGTGTTTCACTCAGTTTTCTCATTTTAATACTCCGACGAAGTCTTGAAATGACTGACTCATGGTACGCAGTATGTCACTTTGCAAGCACGCTGCTACAACACCTACACACAAGGTCTGAGCGCACTTACTTTCTTCGTGTGCAACGTCATCAGACGTGGCTCACTGATCACAACACGTTATCAGCATTACAATGCACTAAATATGCTGAAAATTAACTTAGTTTGAACGCAGTATTCTTAACAGGTTAAGAGAAGGTGCACAACCACGTCATTTGTAACCGCAATGCTGGCGTCGTCATCCATGACCTACCTCTCACGACGTCGCATGCAAACATAGGAAGTCTGCTCAGGCCTTGTATAGTAGGTGTTGTTAGCTGCTTTCGTGTATCTATGTAGGTTTTCTGATGGTTAGTAGTATTACTGAGAATCAATAATATCAATTTTTAGTTACTTTATTTAGCTTCTCTATCTCTAGATTAATTTGTGACGATGAGGATGAGCTGATGAAGTGACAAGACACAATGGCACATTGTACTCCTCAAAGTTTTGGGTACGAGCTCAGGATCCTCAAAATCCTTTCATGCGATTTGTACCTCTTGGACCTACCCAAATATGGATACAATATGCTGCTGTTCAAAGAATCTATGTTTTTGTAGCTAAACGCAAGAAATAAACATTTTGTCTACATTATCTCTCTATCCAAAAGTGAAACTATTACACTAACATTGTGGTAATCACTTCACTTTATCTATGTTCTTGAAAACTTTATGAGAAAGTAAATACTGTTTAAAATGAGTGCGAGAGAATGAAGCCTAGAGCTTATCTGGCCTGAGAATTGTACATATTTTTTAGATATATAAATAATTTTCTTTGAAAAAAATTGAAATTTTGTACACCCTCAAATCAAAAACATTTCTGTGCCACTGATATCCATTGTAACTATGAGAAGCGCATGTTGCTATCTACATCCGATATATTGAAAGGCACGGTTCAAAATACCCTTGCACCTAGTGTTGATGAACTCTAGCCAATCACAGCTGACTGTGGAAGAAAACAAGCAATAAAAAAGGGTCAACGCCATATCTAATAAGAGAAGAAAAAAAGGGAAACACCACGTTGCCCCCAACATGATCGTGAAGACAGGCCCAACATTGTTACAGGCATTCTACGGCGTTACGTCAAACTAATAGCAGAACCTCCAAGAAAAACCGGTTTCCTTCAGTTCGGGAGCCCACACGTCGCGTCTTAAAAACGCGTTATCTGGTATAAAAGCGAGAGCAGAGATGGAACAGGAACTACTCTCGGAGAATGTTGCAAAACCATTAATGAAAATTCTGGTTTTGAAATGCAGTCTTCTTGGTCAAAAATGGCTGCAACTATGAGAAGGAAATTGACTCTAGTCCCGACCTGAGTACGGGTGTTCTTTGTGAGTCTCTCTTAATCAATACCATGCATTCATGAGCATCCTCATTGCCGCGATTAGCCAAAAACTGAAGAGAAGCGACGTAAAAATAACAAAAATACTAAACATGAGGATGAAATGGCGGGGCATTTATTTCCGCGCATGTGGAATACGGAAAAAATGCTTATTTTTGATCTATTTCTTACACTGATATTCCTTTCTTTCTCTCTCTCTCAAGATTCGCGGTTTCCTCCCTATTTTTCATCTTGCTGATTCAGTTTTACTTGTTGATTATTTTTTCTGGCTAGCTTCCCACTTTATTTTATTTCCCTCTCCCTCCCCCTCTCTCAGACAGTTTATTCACTCCCTCTCCTTTCTTTAACTTTTCTTTCCATTCCTCTCTCTTTCTCGCGATTCTTATTTTTACTTTCTCTCACATTTCCTTATTCTTCTCCCTCACTTTCCCCCACTCATTTATCTCAAAACATAAGCACGACGTCACACAATTTGTCAGTGTACGAGTGTCCCGTTTTGTTTTCACTCCGCCCCTTAAAATTGTCTACGGTTTCCAATGCAAGAAATCTATTTAACGAGCATTTGTGCTGGCGAAAATTGATTGATTGATTGATTTGCTTTATTTTACTTCGCTTTTTGTGCCACTTTGGCTAATTTGCGAAGATGGGGATGAATGATGACATGATGAAACTGATGAGTGGTCACTCACAAACATCCATACCCAGGCCGGGATTCGAACCCGGGACCCCTGGCGTCGTAGCGCGATGTGCTAACAACTCCGTCACGAGGGCCGGCTGTACTGGCGAAAATCCTCGACAAAATGTTCGATGGAGTCTCTAGGTACAATCTTTGAGAGGCGCGGGGGAAAAAGGTGCGACAAAACTTGGCAAAGCATACTTCATACCGAGATAAGCTAATCGGGAACTGACGCACCCGCGACCCCTTGCTTACAAGGATACAGCAGGAGACATTATAGGGGAAGGTGCGGGTGTGTGGAAAGGAACTCTTTACCCTCGTGAAAATATCCCAAAAGGAGTTGGTTTTTATTTTAATGGAGAGCAATACGCTAAATAGCGTTGGTAATTCTTCCGCGAAATATCCACTCATTTGGTACCTAAGCTCAACGAAGTTACACTTCCAGAGACATAAGCGATTGATTAGACTAGAACATCGTAAAAATTAAACGACCTGTCTGAACTCTGGCCTCCCTGGCTCTAGTATCCCCTTGGTTTAGTAAAAATTTCAAATTAATTCTACACTCGCATCAAATCATTGTATTATTGGAAATCATTTTGAAAATACCACATCTGGTTTAGAGGTGGTCTACATATTACGAGTGCATCATGTACGTTCTTTTATTCTTTAAGTATAATGTCATTTTGTTCGGAACCTCAGAATAACTGTTCCAGATAATGTTAGAAACAAAGTGTACATTTCTAAAAAATAAGAAATTGCACACATATATTTCGGCTGATATATTGAAAATTTTGGAAATGAAATTTGTGACTAGCACAATTGTGTTATGTTGAGTTATAATGACTTTACAGTGTGAATTTATGAACGCGCATGTTTTACAATATAAATATATGAACGTGCATGTCTAAAAAAAACAAATGACAATCGTAAAAAGTTATGTATTGAATCGTACTGAATACGTATAATTGATTAACACAGAAATGTTAATATTGAAATTTAGTTTTGCATTCATTTGAATGTTAGGTTTCAAATTCTAAATGTACACATTATGGCACATACCGGTAGTTATGTACATTGAGATATTCAGCAAGGAATATTTTATTAGTTGAAAAAGTTTAAAATAGTTTAAAAGCAATAATAATGTAATTTGTTAACGGGTCTACCATTGGTGAAAGGCATCCATAATCAATAGTTATTAATATTTCAGGTATTTAAATATTACTATCTTCGGTTGAACTTTCATTTCAAGAAAAGAGTAAACAATGCGTATACTGGCACATTTTAAAGCAAGTTATACTGTTGCTCATGCGGTATATTTGAACTGATAGCAATAGCATGTGAATATTTTTGAATCTGGAGTAACGTTCTTTTAGTACCCACGTAACCTAGTGGTTAGCGCTCTCACCTTCCGGGTTTCTCCTGTAATTATTTGAAGTTCTTTACGTCTTGTTCATTCCGCATGGCGAAAGGGAGGCAATAAATTTATCCAAGTTCATAGAGCAAAGAGGTGGTTAGGGCTTAATAAAGTCATCGGGGACCATTAGCTGCTTTGGCAACTGGGAAAGGCGTTGACCCTTTCGAAGTTCATCCGATCTGGCAATAAATACCCGTCAGGTTCTCTCCTGTGCCCTTTTCTCTTGCTTTTCTCCTCAAGTTTGATACTTTTCAGCCACTGTTGCCAACCTGGTACTTCTGGAGAAAGATGTGGTTCCTGTAATCTTTACGCAGCTCTTATTTTCCTGTTATTTTTTTTAATGTCCTTGGCCTGACTTTCTTCTGGCTTCCACCAAAAGTCAATGGTAGCGTTTAGCAGATGCAGTGACGTGCAGTGTGTTCACCCTCGCGAGCTACGCATATGACGAAGACCTGTGAGGTTGAATTTCAGCAGTGAGAGTGAGAGCCGAGTCTAGCCACTGTAGAATATTACATCGTTCGTACTCGTTCGAGTCCCCCAACGTATAATATACACAAATATTAACCAATATTTTGAAAAACTTTAAACTTTCAAGTAACGATATCGGTTCAAAGTGGTATCGGCTAATCCCTAATTTTAATGTGACAATAATCGTACACATATACATGTAAAATGTCCACCTTGGTAGTTTCAGCCCACAATCATCTCCCTCATTCACAGTGTTTTGGCAAGATAGGCTAAACTGCAGGTGCCTGCAGTGTCTGTATCACTCCTTGCTTTCGTTTTGAAGCCAGGGGGCGGAGATTAAGTTTATCTGCGTAAGATGGCCGCAGCTACTTCAACCAATGACTTCAACAGACAGAAGAACATCGCATCGGCTGTTGCAAGCGCACGCGGGCTGGAAGGAGCATGGAAGCAGGCTTCAACTACAAACGCAAACTCTAGGTTTACTTTACACTTAAATACTACAAAACAAACTATAACTAGCGTTATTTGCTTGTGGTTTGTTATTCCTTCAGGTTTCCTGTCGCTTCTGTTAGTACAGTCGTGTGTTGAGCAGGCACCATTGCTTCCTAAATCTTATTGAAAAGTACACACAATTACATGCTTCCTTACGGCCTCTTCGAACGTTTTGGTCTGTCTTCGCTGATCCTGTCACGTGACCCGGCATCAGAAACAGCGCGCAGGGCTTACTCCTCCCACTCTTACCTCCATGCTAAACTATACTTTAACATGGAGATGAAGACTATGTTCACTTAGGTTTCAATTTCTCGGCGTCTTTCACTTCACGAGCCATATTTGAGGACTCACTACCGCAGACAAATTACGATTATACGCGTACTACTGGGATCGAGCGTATATTGCTCGGTTTGGCTGTTCGAGCGAAGAAGCTCTCAATTCCCAACGATATGTAGCGCGGTCAGCGAGAACTGCGAAATCCTCTCCCTGCAGCACTATAATGAGTTGGAAGTCGAGTGATGAGGATGAGGCGGAAGTAGAACCGTGAGAGTGCACGAGGGTGAGGTCTGGGAATGATGAAGGTTGAGTCAAAATGAGCATATCTAGTGATGCTGGCGATTGCAATTTAGCCACGGATATTCGTACCAGGCTCCTTTTCTATAACCTCATTTGGCAACACTGTGGACTCGGGAAGAATGAGTTAAGATGGGCGTCTCCGAGTGGAAGGCTCCAATGTCAGGTTGAAGCTCTTGCTCGCGCTTAAATCAAGCTGTCCAATACCTTGGAATGCAGGTGCCTGTTATCACCACTGCAATGATAATCTCTCACGAGATACAGGGAATTCTCGGACAGTCTTCATTCGGGGGTCTTCCGGCTGAAAAGAGGCGCTGAGGTAGTCCAAAAGCATTTGTATTCATTTATTTTCAGCACCTTCTACATATTTACGCATATATTCCTAGGTTTTCTTACGTTAGTCGTAACGATGAGGATAAGTTATGAGGGGACGGACACTCCAAGGGGGACACCCATATCCAAGACCAGGGACACGACGCTGGACAGGCCACATGAGAAACTTTCAAGACCAGTTACAGTAGATTAGGAAGAATCTCAAACTGGAGCCACACAGAGAAATGCAGGAAGAGGTGCTACTCTACCAAGAAGAGATATCCCCTCTGGCGCTGTCATTGAATTTTCAACCCTAAGAGGGGTAAGCGGGTGATGCAATCAACTGCTTGTCGTGTAATCCCGCCGCTACGAATCAAGGGCAATAAGTTATAAATATGAGGATTCGGGGACACTCGGGCACAAGGGAAGGGGAACATTTTCGTTTACAGTGAGTGCGAAAGGGGTAAACATATGACTGTCAACTTTAGTGCGGTCTTTTTTCTTCTTGGTAGAACTATACGCGGGAAAAAGAGAGAATTAATAACAGACAGAAATAAAGAGAGAGAGAGAGAGAGAAAGGGAGAGAAATAACCATAGACAGAAAGAAACGAAGTGATTGAGATAGAGGAAGGAAGGGACATACAAACAGATGAAAGAGAAAGACGGAATTATAGTACTAGAACAAGGAGTGTTAGAGAAAGATAGAGACTTAGTAGCAATGAGCCCCAAGGCAAATTCCACCTAAAAATATGTCGTCCACCTCTGAGCTCACTCCAAGTAAATCCCATGGTAACGCTACATCTATGTCTCCTAGCTTTGCAATAGTCTTTGTAATACACCAAGCCAAACATGACTTCAATATTCTCTGAAGAGATCACTGGATGACAACGGTCTATTTCCCTTCAGGGAGACGGTTGACGAACACGCAACACTGGTAGGTGAACGCTGCCACATCGTGCACGGGAACCAGCATTTTTCGGCACTCCCTCGCTTTCGCTTTCGTAGAACGTGTCACCAACGCACTCCAGCCCAAACGCATTACTTCGTGGTCTCTGTTCGTTGTCGGTCTCACGTGTAGCGTCGCGCCGCTCGAACCATTCCGCTATTTTTATGAAGTACATAGATGCGGCTATTGTTCCGCCCTTGTACAGGGTCAACGAAGTTAGTAGTAAGTTGTGTTTATACAGCGCATATTGATGCACGTGTAGGTTGAATTGTATATTTTGCAAATATGCTGTATCAAGAAACAAATTGCCGGAGTACTAAGTGAGGTGAATGTACATTCGCGTAACATTTAAACATTCAAAGAAATGTTTCATTCGCAATTTTCATGTGCCTGATGACGTTATCGTAACAACTGAATGGTCTCAATGTGTTTTCCTGTATGTCATTAACGGAGGTATTTTGGCATAGATTAATGTATACTGATTTATTACCATGAGTGAAAATCAAACTCATGGATCAATGGAACAAATGGTGCAATGAACAATTTAAGGTTGTGGGTAATACATATAGATGGATAGCAGACTTTACTACTAAAGACCCATGGTTCTTTTTTATACACACTCCCACGGCAGGTCATAGTTTTTATCAATAGGTTAAGGACGGGTCACGTCCGTACACCAGCACATCTAACAAAGATACACATCAAAACTCAAGAAAATTGCAAATGTGGTAATGAAAATCCTGATGCGCAACATTTATTCCTAGAATGTCTTATTTTCTCAAATCAACAAACACACTCTATAAAGGTATTCAACGTTTACAAATGTCATTTCCTATATCACTCTCTTCCCTTCTATCAGAATTATCAGTAACAGTTCGTTATATCGGAGACACATTTCTTCATTTTTACAGAAGAAACTACTTACGGAAATGAGTTTCTCTAAGGTTTCCAACGGCCGCGGTGGCTCAGTCGGTAACGCGTCTGACTACCATGCTCAAGGTCCCGGGTTCGATCCCCGGCCGGTTCAAATCCGGGAACTTTTCTAACGGTGGAAGCGGCCCCGGCGCCTACCCAGCGTCGAATAGCATGGGTACCTGGGGGAAACCCTGGGGGGTAAAGGCGGCCAGGGGCGTGATGCTGATCACATCACCCCTACTCACGACCGGATCAAGAAAGTGTGGAGCGTTACTCCCACACCCCCTATATGCCTTCATGGCATGGTGCTATGCACAGGGGAACACTTTACATTTTACTTTTTTTAAGGTTTCCAACGTTAGTCGAGGTATTTTCTTTCATCGTTGAATCTATTTCACCGGGAAATCATGTATTTTTCAAGAGAAATATCTCACCGACGCACAAGTGCCATTGCTTTCGCTACGTGAACCGGATGCAGCATACGTTTGATGACGTAATCCCCTGTCAGTGTTTCCAACCCCCTTTTTTTTAACTATGCTTGCCTAACCTTACCGGAAATGGTTCGTGGAACTATCCGTCAGCCACCCGTGCATAATGTACAATTTGCACACGTGACGAGCACGATAGTAGGTATTTTTCGGTGAAGAAGGTTGGAAACACTGCATACCTACAACGCTAGTCAACCTCTGCCCGCCATATTGTGTGTTAAGGAAGCGAAAAAAGGAATAACAAAAACTACTCTCTATGTGAAAAAGTTCGTTCGTTTTCGTGTAAAAAGCATAATGGCACTATGTTCCGCAATACACAATTGGTAACTACGAACCATGGAAAACACAAAATATCCTATTTTAATGTGTCTCCGATATAACGAACTGTTACCGAATTATCTACTCCATTAATATGGCTTCTCTTTGCATATGCTCGAAAATGTAAGCTTGAATTGTGACTTTTACATATATATATATATATATATATATATATATTTAAAAAAACAGCAAAAGGACATAAGTGATTTATTCATATAATCGCATATGATACTGGTGAACTAGAGTGACTAATTTCAGAAGGAAAACTTAAAACTAATTCAATAACAGATACGATGTACAAAGTCGACAGGTTTTTGTTGACAGGGTCATGAATAAGAACAAGAATGTTGGCAATATTCTCTCTTGGTGCACAGAGGTCCGTTAATGATGCAATGAACGTTACTGTGATTTTAATATTTTACCATGATTGTATGGTGTATATTGGAATGATTTTGATGTTTATTTGAAAGATATTGTTACTGTGATAAAGTGAGAGGGGTGCGAGATTAAAATAAAAAAAGGCCTTAACTGAGAAAATATGGCGTATATTTTACTGTACTCATATTTTGTATTCCAGTTACTCTAATATAACTATATTCTATTGCAAGTAACCGGATTTCAAAAGGATTTCTTCGGAGTATGAATTTCTTCAGCCCTACCCTGAGAAGGTTTCAGTGTAGGCCAATCGGAGTCGTTAATATCCCAACATGAGGAGTATCCGGTTAGTAACTATACTCGACAAGGATCGTAAACTAAGCTATACACGTAACAGAACCGCATAACCGTAGAGCAGACGAAACAATATTGCCACCAATAAATTCCCCACAGGTATTTCTTCCCCATGCTTAATGAAATGTCCTCCGTGGAGACCCGTGCCAAAGGTACGCGGAGCATCTCGTCTGTAGTTTTTGATAAATGCCTTCCAGGTATTTCTGCTCCCATTCCAGGACCTGGCTTCAGTTTCATCTTTTCAGTTTGTAATTCGAACAATTCCGTGCGTGTAATTGCAGTGTAGTTGGCCGACGACGGAGCTTCCCTCAGTCCCTCTGGTAAAACGTTTTTTTTCTTCTTTTGCAAGAACGGCCGTTTTCCGAGGCTTCTTCCAGACTGTGACTGGAGCGGTATAGGTGGTCTTACGAATCTTGAATATCACCAGTATAGTAGTAATAATGTATTATTTTTACTTTGCCATGCACAAATAAAAGTGCTCAAGATACAAATCCTCCCTGTCATTCTGCTTTCTTTTCAGTTTTATGCTCTGACTGTTCATGGCGCCTTAACTAAACGCATCGGAGACTATCGTCATATCACCACATGGAACAATACAATACAATACTCTTAAGACGGAGATATAACCAGTTTCTTAAACGTTTGTGTGTGTGTGTGTGTGTGTGTGTGTGTGTATATATATAAACAAGAACAGTGGTTAAAAGCCCAAACAATTCATCAAGTTATATTCATTGAAGTAAAATACCATAACAGATTCGATGTACAATAGTTTTACCTATTACCTATCGAGGTGTTATTGAATTCTTTTAACAATATATTAGATTTCAATACATGATTAATTGATTGATTGAGTTGGTGTTTTAAATCCACTTTGTGCATAGTAAGGCTAATCGGGACTGGGCCTAGAGCTTAGAGTGGGATGCGAACCACTATGTGCCTCCATCGGGTACCGAACCCGGAATCCCTTGATGACAAGGTTACGACGTTACCACTACGCCATCGGGGATTGTTACTCGCTGTCGCTGTTCAAATGTTATTTTACATACACTATTAGTTGTAAGCTTAACGTCGCCTATAACATTCGTCGGTGCAAAATAAGACATCTAAAAGGACAGTCATGGCTGTATTCAAAGTAAGGCACATGCAATCCATTGCAGAGCATTGTAATAGGTAATAAATTACGAAAACTTCTTTGTTTGCTTATTTGTACTTTTACGTCATTGTTCTGTCCCTTTAGATGTTTATGACGTTGAGGATGAATAATGATCGGATGAAATTGATGAAGTGACACTCACAAACGAACACCCATGTCCAGACGGTGAATCGAGCCCGGGACCTTAGGTAGTGAAATTGTGAGTCGAATACTCAAGGCATTTGGTCAGCACATACACAGTCATATGTCCAGCCAATGTCCGGTTAGCTTCATAATACAACTACTGCTATTTAGCCTCGTTGAAACTTTCTCGTCGAAAGAATGATAGAAGGGAGAAAATCACATTGGCTGGCCAGGATGGAGTAAGTACACCAAACAAGAAACTTAAGATGCGACTTGCGAAAGCTACGGGAAAATGGAAACTTTAGTGGAAGACAGGTACAAAATGAGAAATGCAACGAAGTCAGAACATAATATAAATAGGAAGGCACGGGAAACAAAGGATCATGGAAGAAAGAAGAAACTGAAAATATGAAGCAAGCAGTGAATTAACGAGTGTGGGGAACTCAATTCCTTCAACTCAAAAAAAAGAAGAATAAATTGAGAACAAACAAACCTTATTTTTCAGCACCAAGAAGAACAGTTCAAGGCTATTTGAAAATCTGGACTGGAGATACGGAGACGAGATACCGGCTTTATATTAATAACAAGATTATGTGTAACTACATAGTAATTGTTTTGAGGATTTACGAAATGCATCATGGGTGGCAGAAGTAGAATGTCTCGCAGTTAGTTTATAAAAATTAACTGGGGCTGACAATTTCTCGCTCTTCCTGGAAATCGAGGCCATTTCTTTGACGAGGGTGGTCTCCTCTTGTAAATTAAGTGAGAACTTTTTCTCTTGGCGATAGAAAGAGACAACCTGTAATTTGTGTACATAGTCACGCACTAAAACAATGTTCATTTGATGTCGACAAAACATAACAGCTGACGTATACCCGCCAGCAACACACGCACGTTCCCAGAGCGAGTTTCATATGAAAGAGCATCTCGTGTGTGATACGAATATTCTTGAAACTCCATTCACACGCGGCTACCACAGTCTCGCGTGGAGGGATTCATGAAGGTGCAAGGCGGGTGCATACGATGAGTCAACTAACAACAATGAAAGATCATTAGCTGAAAAAAAGATGTCAAAAACAAATTTAAGACCGTAGTAAACTGAGCGCTCATACTTTAGTGTCAAGTTCTTATGCACCGTTGTTCCAGGGCTTCACAGCTGACTTCTTCAAACCATCCGCTTGGCAGCGCTAGTAACTTCCATTTTAACATTTGAGACGTAAGCGCGACATATTCATCCTCTTTTGGAATGTAGCCTATTTCATAGATATAGATCATATTTGATACGAAGTTAAGCAATCAGCATTGACAGTGCGGGTCCGCCTTATTGTTGTCTTGTAATTCTAAATCTGTATTTGTTATTCACATGGAGTACTTGAACATAACTCTTGGTTAGTGGTTTTTAGGTTGAACTCAGGGCCATATGCAAATATAATATTGATACCTATTACAAAAATTAATGTTTTTACGAAGTGCTTAATAAAATAAACATAATTTTACCAAAAAATATTTTATATTTTCTAAAATTTTGGGAGCTGTTGGTGGATGCGCAGATAAATCACCGAGATGGACAATCTGCACAAACCGTAGCGTGTGGGATGTGGTCCGCGATCCGTACACTGGACTGCCCTGATCACCATTCATCCTCATCGTTGCTAATAACCCAAAGAGATAGAAAGTCGGCGTTCAAAAAGATACAATTGTTGCTCAAAGCATTACAACCGACCTCTTCCTTCTGTTCAGCACCGAGCGTCGCAATAATGACACAGAAGGCAGTGATCCCTCAACAATAACGCCAACGACGAAACAATGCCACATTTCCCTAACGAAGGTGCATTCACAAATGACTTTAATTACTGTCATTACGGCAGTTCAAGGCTGCCCCGAAGGTCAAACGACGCTCCCGGAGGGGGAGGAGCCCCCGCTGCCTCGGCTGGGGTGATGTCACTGGAATGGGACGTTCGCATGACGGCCTGCAACGTGTGAACTAGAGATTTAAAAGCGAGACTAACCAGAATCAAGATATTAGGGTGGTCAGGAAGGTAAAGGGCTTTCACCTCTTGCATGTGCTCGTCACAGGAGCTATTTTTTTCCTGAGATATAAAGAATCCATGTAAACACTTGCCACCGATTCTGTTTGTTGTATAAGCGTTAGTCGGCCACTATTAGTCGTACAATTACTCTACAACTTTTCGACTAATTTCAATCGAATCACTGACTGACAATCTTTCGACTAATTTCAATCGAACCACTGATCTATAACTTTTCGACTGATCTCAATCGAACCAGTGGTCAATAACTTTTCGACTAATCTCAATCGAACCAGTGGTCAATAACTTTTCGACTAATCTCAATCGAACCAGAGGTCAATAACTTTTCGACTAATCTCAATCGAACCAGTGGTCAATAACTTTTCGACTAATCTCAATCGAACCCTTCGTCGACAACTTTTCGACTAATCTGAATCGAACCATTCGCCGACAACTTTTCGACTAATCTGAATCGAACCATTCGCCGACAACTTTGCGACTAATCTGAATCGAACCATTCGCCGACAACTTTGCGACTACTTTCAATCGAACCACTGACTGACAATCTTTCGACTAATTTTAATAAAACCAGTGGTCGACAACTTTTCGACTAATTTCAATGAACCTGTGATCCATAACTCTTCGACTAATCTCAATCGAACCAGTGATCTATAACTGTTCGACTAATCTCAATCGAACCAGTGATCTATAACTCTTCGACTAATCTCAATCATGCCTGCCTCGATACATCGAAACGTGCACAAAGACTGCCTCGGTGCATCGAAACGTGCACAAAGCCTGCCTTCATGCATAGAAACTGCATCGCGCAAATTATGATTCATCAAAAAGTACATTAAGCTTACACTGATACCCAATTAAGTGCGTCATGTTTGTTTTCATGTATTTCCAGCTGTGTCAGGTGGGCAGGAAAAAATGTTTCAATCGGTTTCTGAATCATTGCAACGAAGGAAAGGTAATGCTGTGTGTATTTTGTCACAATAAAAACCCACATTTAACTTGTCCTCAGATGATTTGTTCAGCACAATTTATGGCTCGTTCAGCAACGATAAGTTTAGCAAGGGCCGGATAAAGAGAGCGAGCTCCAAGACCCATAAACTACGGCTGTCGAAATAAATCATCCGCGGTGCAGCTCCTGAACACGTTAATTAATCCTTCCAACCTCATCATAAGGTTGTTAATTAATAACACATCAGAAAGTCAGATTAATTACAGAGAACATTTTAGTAAACAAAAATTACCCACTGGAGCTACAGCGCGCAATGCCTTTGTCATTAGGTGCGCCTGAAGAAGACGTACGTCATTATTATAAATGATTGCCAAAAGACTTCCGAAGTAATTTTTTACCCAGGGTAAAGAACTTTTGCTGTCTTCAACAGCTGAAGAATTCATCGAGAGGTCCTGGTTTGATTCCATTAGAGCTTTACAGGCGTGGAGACGCGTTTGTCTTGGTGGCCGAGTCACTGAAGGTTCCTGCCGGAATGGTGTCCGAGTCACTTTGGACACCTGGATTCGATTCCCGGAATGGGACACCTCAAGTGGAAAATTTCCGACGTGCCCCTGATCGAGGGCTCACCCAGCTTCCAACCAATGGGTACCTGCTAGTGAGAGTGGTGCTGTCACAACACATTCACTATGGCGGATATCGAACAAGTGTCTTCATGGTGTGCAACAATTCACAGGGGATATATATGTATAAAATTACATATATGAGGAAAGACAGTGCACAATGGTAAAGAACAGAATATACTGGTTTAGAAATCGTAGAAGTGACTCAGCATATTTTTAATATACCGCTCGTAAACTCCACAAGGAAAATCTTTAGAGAAATTTCCTTTTGCTGATTCTCACAGGTATGTTTGTTTATGCCTGCGAAATCCTTCAGACATGGTGGGCAGAAGTTATTTCAGTAGGCATAAAAGTACGTTTCAGCATTGCTTGTAATAGGCACTTATTGCACGTACTCCCTAAATATGCCATAATATAAACCATCTGGTAGGAACACATTTCTTAACACTTTGTTTTAAGTTCTAACCCCCCGACAACCGAATACATCAAGCCGGATCGATACAGCATAATCTTAAAAATTGTGTCGAGAATTGAGGCCACGCCTCTGGAGAGTTCCTAACATCTTTGATCACTTTCAGCAAACGTAATATATTCAAAAGCATATTCTGAACAGAGTGCCACACACTGGCACTTTTTAACGCAGAAAGAACGAAAATCGCGAAGCAGTTATTAATTTTTCGATTAAGATTAACTTGCTGATTGTGCTTGGTAAGATTTGAACATGAGAGTACCACAGAAATAAAAAAAAATCAGAAATTTGTAAATAATTCCTGTACCCAAATATATCAACTTGCTATTTCTAGCAAGTAGACTGTAACCTAGAAATGTACGTTCCGACATTGATTTTTGCCTGGAAAGAACAGGTTTTTTACATCTCAGGGCTTAAAACGCACTTAAGACACATAAAATAACATATTTGCATCAATCTATCAACAACGTCACATTCACACCGTTTACAATGACACTTTGCTTAATACACAATTGAAATAGTGTATAAGTAATACATTACATACAGCACAAAGAAACTTAATACACAAACAAATAATTATCATCTTATTACTCACACAGTTACGGCCACACGATTATATGATTACCCAACGTAACGACATACCTGCAAGGAAGAAATAGAATAAATTAGAACGCTTCCTTGCGTGACATGGCAATTACTACAAATAACCTTTTAACAAATTACAGCTTTATAATATATTTACGTAAAGATTTCTCTACAAAAGATTAAAGAGCAACAAAGAACCCTCTGCAATGAAAAATAATGGAACTGTAACCCTTCAATGTCTTTCATTTTTAAGATATTTCATAACTGCCATCTATTAATGAAATCTTGAAACACAAAAAAAGCCCGAATCATGGTGTCTGGCTTCATCACGTGACTGTTGCATGTTCAGCCAGAGACCACCTACATGGGCTTCATTGCGATTTCATTCAGTTGGTCTTAACAAGTCTTAATTACATTCTGAAAGAACACTACACTTATTAAAAAGTGAAAAATACTGTCTGGTCAGTGAGAACACACACGCACGTTTATCCTATGTTTAGAAAGAGGACAAATACAATTTCGAATGAACTGACCAGTGTACAGAACCTAACCGCTCCCCCATTGGTCCTGCTTTCCTAGCACTAAGCAAGGTACATTAAAATATGGTAAAATGTAACACATATCTCTCCCTTTTTTCGAAATTCTTAAGCACGGCACTGAAATTGACCAGATATTTTTGTTATTTTACGTCGCTTATACCATATATCACGTATCTACTAAGAAAAATATTAGGTTGATCGCGAACGCAGGGATCACTGATGAAGTAACCATTAAATGATGGGTAAACACACATCTACGCCATGTCCAGGATTCAACACAGGATCTCTAACGTGAATATTACGTTTTTCGTTCTTTAATAATGGTCTTACATGTAAAACACATAGAAGCTGATGTGACACGTCATTAGTTGCTTATTCCTGAAGGGACTGACCATGAGGATGACTTCTAGAATATTAAACTAGTATTGCGATACGTCTTGCAGTCCACTAAATTTCATATTTGTAGCCTAAGAAGGTTCTGAGATATGTTACATTGATGTTGATGTGTGTCATGTCTATAGTGAGTATGAGGACGGCGTATCGGCAGGCGCGGAGACCGCCTTTATTGCAGTGACCCTCTGTTGCCGCGTTTACCTACGAAGGAACCTGCAGTCAAACACCCAATTAGGCCTACCGCTTTGGCAAATAGCGGAAACATTAAAATTCCTCCTGCCCGAAGCAGCCAGCAGGGAAACAGAATCTTGTCAATATAACCGTTCTGCGATGTGAATGGAGGTCGCTTCACATGGCGCCACCACTATAACTCGTGTATATTTTTAGCTCTTTAGAGGCGAATATGTGGATTGACTGAGATATTTGACCTCTTATTTGATAGGTCTATCAGTACACAATGATAAATTTTCCAGTTTTAGTGGTCTCCTGAAAAAGTAATCACTTTGTAAATATCTAGATACACAAAAACATTCATTGCTTAAAAAAACAACTTACTTCCAAGTGTCTAAGGGTACGGTATCACATTGAATCCGGTTTTGGGCCAACTTTTACGCTGGCCTATCACAATTGGGCCAACTTTTACACTGGCCTATCACAATCGAGGCCCAGAGAAACTGTAACTTAAAGTTTATTTTTTCTTGTTGAAAATATGCGAAAATAAGAAGTCGTCTCAATATCTCAATAATCCATGTAGTTCACCCTCTCGAATATTTACTTTAAATAAAGAGTTTTCCAACATTTCGTCGGCCTTTTCGGTACATTCTACAATCAAACTCTACCAGCACACTGACGATTTTCAACCATCTCATCACCAGAACTCAGTCGAACTCGGCAGAACACGACAGTGTATACTGGTTCGGCCGAAACCGAATCAACGTGACCTTACGGTAATAGACTCACCTTTATGTACACAATTTGGTGTTTACAAACACAGCACATAAACTCAGAAAATCAATACACTAAAGAAGTTAGGCCTAAACGCATACGTTTTTTACGAGCAATTCCACCGAGCTAATAAAAACGACAGGAAGAAATGATAAGGTGGGCGCATCGTTGCCAGGGCAATCCATCAAAAAAATCTCCCTCCATAACACCCCATCAATCACGGGACACGGCTGTAATTCTCTGGCTGACGGTAGTGAGGCAATCTGCGCCAAAATGTTCGTGAAATTGCGGGGAAACAGGGGAAAGGAAGGGTGAAAACTGCGTAGTATTGAGTGCCCCAAGGGTTGCGATAAAGAAAAAGCCTGGCTAAGAAGATGACCAAAATGATTTATTGTGGCATCAGTATTCAGTAGGCCCGAGATTATGTTTGGGTTCGTAAAAACAAGTGAATAACCTGCTAGAGCCTGACAGGAGGCAAGAAGATGAAATACTGCAAGGAAGGATTGGGATAGTTGTGGTTGCAGTGACAGATAGACATCTTGCCACTTAAGTGAAGAGAGAAAGATGATAACTGGGCCGCTGCTGGCTTCTTAGCTGGGAGGATGCTCCGTACAACGTTGTTCTACCTTTCTAGGTTAGTTCCGAACGGTTGAATTGCTAGGATAGGAATTAATGAATTTATTAATTAATATTTTTGGGTGCGCCGGCACTTCAGGCCATTCTGCACCCTTCAATATACCCTTAACTAAAATTCTGACGAGATTATTACAAGAGGTGTAAAAAGCTCCTTGGGAAAAATTAAAAGTGCACAAAGTTGTAAAAAGACCCACACAAGACAAAAATAACACATTAAAAGGTCAGAAAAAAAAGAAAGCTTCTTTACAGAGGGTGGAAGAGACCAGCTATTCGCAAAAATCTAAACGTTGGATAAAACAATGTTGTCATCACCCAACAGGAATGACAAACATCTGGGAAGATTAAAAAAGTCTGTCTGAGATAGCAAAGTCGGAATATATTCCCCATAGGTCTTTGTCGCTGGGGCAGCTGCTGATCACTGTTGCCAACTTCGCTCTTTTGGAGCCAGATGTGGCTCTTTCGTGCACTCGTTTGACTGTGAACTGTGGCACCCGCTCTCTGCCCCACTATGATGCCACCACTGGCTCCGGCCCATAAATACCAACTTTTGCCATGAGTGTACATTTTGTACGTGACGTGATATTCGTATAGCTATAGGCTGCGTCACCCACCTCTTCTTTCCTCCCCATGTATTTTTATATATAGCGCTGTGGCTAAGATGAAGATGACAATTTTGTTATCCGGGAACCCTTTATTTTCGATTTTATATTAACATCATTGGATTATTGAGATGGGTGATGCCGCCAAATCTAGGCGGTGAAAACTAAGAATAAATTGCCATCACTTTAAAGCTAACGGTAATATTAGCACCCCCACCCCTCGGACAACTAAAATTACCCTAGTAGGCACTTTATACAGCCTTCGTTAATCTAGCTCCTTGAAAGTCCTCTTTAGCTATATTAATGGTGACATTTAGCTCTATTATGCACATCAGGTTTGGCAACACTGCCAGGATGGCCGTAGGAGGCAAGGAGAAATGCACTAGGCTTATGGGACCATTATTTTATTCGTTCTCTCGGGAATATCAAACATCCGATGGCGTAGAAAAGTACATGGACGGAAAAAGGACACGTTGAACTATGTCATAGTAGTAGAAAAAGTTGAAACTCCCATTTGATGAGCCGTAACTTGAAGTTGAAGTTGATGTCCCATAAGGAATACATGGAATTCGGTAAATACTAATTCATCATATTTTTCAAAAATCGTATAAGGCTTAATAATCAACTTAGGAAACCGCTTCCACTTGCCACATGGGGAGAAATTCATATTCTTCATTTCTGGCGGAGATCTTTTTAGTAGCATTGCTCATTCCGACGATATTGGAATAAATGCATGCCTGGTGCGTAATTGTCCCTCTTCGCCTTAAAACAAATGTTACAAGCACCACATAACGGAGGGTCCTGCCCTTGCAGCAAGTGAACATGAGTTACACGGCTGTGTCCAATAAGCAATCTGCTTAAAAGAACTTCTCGGCGAGAGGGACGGGTCACAGTTTTCGCATCCTACTCGGCCTGCCAGTTCAAGAAGACAACAACGACACACATTCTGCAGGTCGCTAGCTGGCAGAAGGTGGCCGAGAACATCGCGTGGATAGACGGACTGCACTCTAGGTGTGCGGAACTTTCTAGGAAGGTTCCGACATGCATTTAATCGGAACAAAGCCATTCATATCTGTACATTTATTTAATCCCATACATATCGGCTCACATCTAAAATTATTATTATTATTCTCCAAAATCATCATTAAATTAAATTGTTGGTTTTTAGTACGATTGCATCCAAGCCTACATGTTTTGTTTTTTTTATCTCTTTATGACGAATACTATACTACATAGCCTTTTCCTTTACGCGAGAAGAGTGCGCCGACGTCCGTGTCGGAGGGGTTATCACAACGCGCTACGACACAAGGGTTCCCGGGATCGAATCTCGGTCTCGGAATGGATGTTCTTTGTGAGTGTTCATCATCACTCATCCTCACCTTTGCGATTAGGCAAAAGTGGAAGAAAAGCGAAGTAAAATACATCAAATCAATCAACCCATAAGAAGAGAGGAATGTTAATCTCATCTAACATTTTGTGCACATTATTATTCCTATTATAGGAATATTTGAAAAGACCATTTAGAATGTAAACTGTTTTAAAAGAAAAAACAACGGTTTTGTAACACAAACGCTAATTTGAAATGGAAGTTTTATTTTTCACATTTATTATTATTATTACTACCGTGGAGAGAAAATCTGGCGGTACCGAGCATAAAACATGGGGCGCACAGGCGCACACCACCCCCAGAGCCATCTATGAATAGACGATGAGACGAGCACATTGATAACACCTTGTTTTAACTACGATCTCTAGCTTTGCAACGGAGATGGTACTGGGAGAGGAGGGAAGAGGGAACTCGCCCGAGGTATCACACATGGAAAAAAATATAAATATGTTTGAACGAACACACACACGTCCTTTATGCAGCTAGCGGCAGATTTAGTAACTTCGGAGATTCACAGGAGCATCGAACCTGACCTTCCTAAACTACTCACATAAGCATAATAATAACAGGAATAATTGCTCCCCCGATGGGGTAGTCGTAACGTTAGTCTTGTAATCGAGGGGCCCCGGATTCAATAACAAATGGGGGCACGCAGTGGTTCGGATACTACTTTCAACCGTAAGTCCGGTCCCGATAAGCCTATCTGTGCATAGGGTGGACCTAAAAACAAAACCTCATAAAATAGCAGGAATAGATATGAAAATAGGTTAAGGCAGGTTGGGAGACACTGTACTCTTTAAACATAACTTGAAAAGCAGACGAATACTTCTGTTAACAGATATCATCGCCGCTAAAGCCATATCCAGATTCTCACTATATCAATGGACACAGTTCAATTTTTGATCCCTGGAGGGCAGGACATCTGTGTTTGGAGCACTTACGACCACTGGCGTAGGCAGTAGGGAGCTGATGGGGCTGTAGCCCTACAGAAATTTTGATAAAATCAATATTTTCGAAAAAGAAAGCAGGAAAGAACTCAAGAAAAAGCTGAATGGTGAATGCAAATCCCCTTATAGAGTGACTCCCGGTTACAATTTTTGGCCTTGAATAAATTTTAAGACGAAGGTACAGTTGCTGAAGGGAATCAAATCGTAGCCTTCCTTTTCATCACTACAAGTAAAGGCATGTCCCACGGGACGGGACGAAACGTACAACCCCCTATCCTTGAAAATGAAATGGTAATCATGAATATTGTATGTGTAAGTAGTATCTTACTCCCAACAGAAAGGCAGCTATGCAGTATTGGCCGTTACAATTACAGCCCCGTCCGAAAAAATCCTGCGTAAGCTATTGTTTGCGAGTCTTTTTGAAATGGAAGCATCGCCCTACCACTTATCCAAGGAGAGAGGAAGTTGGGGACGGATAATCTTTTAGACACAATATTACTGTAAATGAGAAAAATTCCTGTTAATCATCAGGAATGGGTTGTCGGTTTTCAGTGCTCTACCACACATTATTTCTAATTCTCATTTGTATCCGTTTGCAATTTCGTCTTTCCATTAAGCTATATATAAAAAAAAAGACGTAAATTTTAAAATCGAAGGAACAAACCGTTAAAACGTAGAAATTTTCAGCGAAAAATGTAGGCTCGACAGGGACTCGAACCCGGGTCTCTGATATACCGTGCCATTGCTCTACCACTTTTTCTTTTTAAGGAATACCCCTAAGCGGTAGTACTCCCCGTTTTTCACTTTATTCTCAGTTTTTCATTTCTCTGTTTTCTCAATTTTCAGTTTTGATCATTTGGACAAACACAAATATCCATGCCTTACCCGGGACTCGTACCCGGAACACCTGGCGTCGTAGCGCGCTGTGCTAACCACTCCGCCACGGAGGTCGACTACCACTGAGCTACCGAGCTGGCCTGTCCTCACCTGATTTTTCGCTATCGCTGTTTCACCTGCGTGGAATTGTCAATAAACCGTTCAAAGATTACAAATCAAGGGAACAAACCGTGCAAAGTTTACGAATCGAGGGAACAAACAGTTCAAAGTTTACAAATCGAGGAAACAAACCGTTTCAAGTTTACAAATCGAGGAAACAAACCGTTGAAAGTTTGAAAATCGAGGAAACAAACAGTTCAAAGTTTGAAAATCGAGGAAACAAACCGTTCAAAGTTTGCAAATCGAGGGTACAAACCGTTCAAAGTTTACAACGTTTACAAATAGATAAAATCAGTTAAAATTTACAAATCGAGGGAACCAGTTAAAAATTTACAAATCGAAGAACAAGTTAAAGATTTACGCATTCAGGGAACCAGCTCAAAGTTAACACAAATCGAAATCCCAATCAGAAAATAACCGACAAAATGTCTGCAGCTGCAAGATGGAGAAAGCACAGAATAATGCAGATAATTTCACGCCACATTTCGCCACTACCACACGCTGCATATTAACTCCCAAGCAGCACAGGAACACGTAATACGACACATACGCAGGATATGGTTACAAACACACGCACCACGAAGTCACCGTCTGCCAAGGGGCACATGATTAATTATGTTTTGCAGATAGATCTTGCAGGAGTCGACCCATCGCCATACAATTACGAGAGTAACTCAAGAAACGCGTCACACGCAAAGAAAAAAAGGCGCGTCATTACCACGAGTCCTGTGCATAATAAATAGCGCCGGGGCTAAGTACGACATATATCATGTCCCGGGTCTTGCATTGAGCTATTAGACAAATCACTCCTCCTCTCGAACTCTGGCCTCGGAGGTCAAATAGGGAAATCCTTCTCCAAGAGTACGTCGGAGCATGGGAGACTTTCTTTTGGTTACATCTAGAGAGATCTTCCGCACTCTGTTGCTGCTGATGCTGCCGAAAATCAGCAGCAGCCTCTCTCTACTTCTGTAACAACTCTTACGATGGTACAACGGAAAGAAATTGGGATGGTTACGACACTCGACACAGTCATGTGAATGAAGAAGCCAAGGCAGCCTCGCTGTTGTCTCGAGTTACAAATACATGCCTTGTTCTCAAAGCTCTCGTTCTCGGTATCTCTTCGCGATTAGCCAAAAGTGTCAGAAATGCGACTTTGAATAAACCAAATCAATCAATAGCTTCAGGTCTCGAGTTACAGCGGCTCTAGTTGACATCTGCGGTCCACTTTCATTCTGGGCCCGTTTCGCGCCGACCTCCGTGGTGAGAACAGCGCGCTACGACGAGTAAAGAAAACAAATGTCCGTAAAAACCTGCGTGCCTGCATTCGTAACGGAGGTGCCCACTTTGAGCAAGACGTGTAATGTTCTTTAATTGTATTGTTCATTGATTCCATTCACATGAAGATGAATGAAGTATTATTTATTGTACACAAATGTGAATGTTAGCAACATTTGTACCATGTTGGATAGCAGATGACACAAGGAAGTAATTTAAGTAATTTGTACGCTTCGTGTCATACCATTTTTGTTATTAATACTTCTTCTTCTTCTTTTCTGGCACTACAGCCCATCACAGGCCTTGGCCTCCTTCAAAATCTTCCGCCATCCATCTCTATCCAGCGCCTTCCTTCTCCAACTCCTAACTCCCAGCATACTTAGATCCTCTTCTACCGAATCAACCCACCTTAAAGGTGGTCTTCCTACTTTTCTCCTGCCCTCCATATGCATAAACGTTATCTTTTTGCACATCGAGTTATCTGGCATTCGGTATATATGTCCTAGCCACCTTAACCTTATTAGTTTAATTTCCTTCACAATATCTATATCTTGGTAGAGTTGATATAGTTCATTATTGTATCTTCTTCTCCAAAATCCGTTTTCACATATAGGACCATAGATCCTGCGCAGGATCTTCCTTTCAAAACTTCCGATCATTGTCTCAGCATTCTTAGTTATAATCCATGATTCACATCCATACATTAAAATAGGTCTTATTAACGTTTTGAATAGCTTAACTTTTGTTTTCCTTCTGATATACCGGGACTTCATATGTTTTCCAAGTCCAAAGTAACTTCTATTTGCCATACTTATTCTGTGTTGAATCTCTGTCAGAGAATCTCCTTTTTCTGTTATATACACACCAAGATATTTAAATTCCTGTACTCTCTCAAAGGAGAGCCCGTTAACTTCAAAATGTGTGGTTCTAGTATGCACCTTGGTTATTTCCATATATTTTGTTTTAGCAGCATTTACTGCAAGCCCCATTTTTTGTGCTGCTGTAAGGAGATTAGCTACAGCTTCACGCAATGCTCTTGTTGTTCTAGCTATTATAACCACATCATCTGCATATGCCATCATTTGCACTGACTTGTTTATTATAGTTCCTCTAATGTCTATGCCTGATTCTCTGACAGCCTTTTCTAGTGCAATATTGAATAGCATACATGACAGGGCATCTCCTTGACGCAATCCTTGTTTTGTTTCGAATTCTTGAGATAGCTGATTTCTTATTTGTACTCTACATCGCACTTTTTTTAGAGTCTCTTCTACTAGATTTACTAATTTCTGTGGGATGTTGAATTCCCTCATGGCTTCAATCAGCTCGTTCCTTCGTATGGTATCATATGCAGATTTAAAATCTATATAGAGGTGATATGTATTTATTCCAAATTCTTTTGTCTTTGCGCATATCTGTCTAATTGTATGTATGTGGTCTGAGGTCGATTTTCCCTCTCTAAAGCCACATTGGTAGTCACCTATTATTTTGTTTACATACGGGGAGAGCCTTCGGAAAAGTATATTGGAGAGAATTTTGTATCCGGTGTTAAGTTTGCTGATGCCTCTATAGTTTTCTGTTTGTAGGCGATCCCCCTTCTTATATATGGGGTATATTATACCTTCTTCCCATTGTGATGGGATTTCTTCATCCTTCCATATTTTATCTAGTAGATTTTGAATGCTTCTCAAGAAATCCCTTCCGTGAAGTTTCATCATCTCTGCTGTTATTTTGTCAGATCCTGGCGCTCTATTGTTTTTCAGCTTCTCAATGGCACTCTTAACTTCTTCAAGGCTAGGTCCCTGCTTTTCCTGTTCATTAAGCTGGGGATTTGTTACATTCTGATCTTCTTCCGTATGCTGATTCTGTTCTTGCTCCATTCCACTTCCATTCTGGTTTTGTTCATTCAAAAGTTCATTAAAATGTTCCTGCCATCTAATTAAAATATCCTGGTCATTACTTAACAGTCGTCCGTCTTTATCCTTACATATATATGCTCCAGTTTGGAATCCTCGCATTTCATTGACAGTTCTATAGAATCTTCTACTCTCTCGTTTTCCATTAAATGATTCCACTTGTCTCATTTTACTTTCCACACTCTCTTTTTTCTTTCTCTTATGTATTTTCTTTTCCTTCCTTCTCAGTTCTCTATATACTTCTAGCTTTGCTCTTGTAAAATAACTTTGTATCATATTTCTGTATGCTTCATTTTTCTGCTTGGTTATCTCCTTGCACTCCTCGTCAAACCATTCATTACGGTTTTGTTTCTTCATTTCCCCTATTTCCTCATCTGCTACTTTTATTATTACATCTCGTATTTTACACCACTCTTCATTGGGATTGGTGTTGTTCACGCCATCTTCCAGGTTTTTCAGTCTGTCAGTAATCTTTTGCTGATATGTTTTCTTTCTGTCTCTTTCCTTCAATTTATATATATCATATTTTGTGATTTTACTTTCTTGCCTTTTGTGTATACATGATATTCTGTTCTTGATCTTAGCAATCACCAGGTAGTGATCTGTGTCCACATTTGCTCCCCTAAAACTACGTACATCTAAAATGCTTGATTTGTGTTTACTATCTAAAATTACATGGTCTATCTGGTTACTTGATCTCCCATCTGGAGTTCTCCATGTTGCTTTATGTATATCTTTGTGAGGATAAAAGGTGCCTGCTATGATCATTTGATGCCTATTTGCAAAATCAATCAGTTTTATTCCATTATTGTTACTCTCATGGTGCAGGCTATGAGATCCTATCACAGGTTTAGCCCAGATTTCCCTGCCTACCTTTGCATTAAAATCTCCAAGAATTATTTTGATATCATATTGGGGGCATAAATCGTAAGCCCTCTCCAATTTATCATAGAAAGCATCCTTTTCTTCCTCAGATTTATCCTCTGTTGGTGCGTGGGTTGTTATCAAGCTGTAGTTATGGAACTTTCCCCTAACTCTTAAAATGCAGGTTCTATCATCTATTGCCTTAAAATCCATTACAAGATTTTTCATCTTCTTCTTTATTAAAAAACCTGTTCCAAACTCATGTTTTTCTCCACAGCTATAATATATTACTGTGTCTTTCTGCTCCAACACATCCTTCCCAGCCCACCTAATTTCCTGTAATGCAAGAATATCAAGCTTGTATTTATTAAACTCTTCGGTAAGGTTTCTTAGGGCTCCAGTTCTGTATAGAGATAATACGTTCCATGTTCCTACTCTCATATCCTTATTCTTGCCAGTTCGTCTTACATATTCCAGTCCGGCTCTCTGATTTGAAGGCTTCTCAACAATAGGTGCTTTTACTGGGTAGAATGGTCAGTCCCACGCCAAACCCCCAAGCTTGGGGGACCAGGATTTTTATTTGGGGTTTACTCCCCTAGGGAGGCTGGCTTCACCATGCCTAAAGAGTCCTTAGCTTAATACTTAGCCAAGTAAACTAAGAGTGCATTTTTTTTATCATCACTTGTAAGTTTAGACCCACCCGTTACATATGATTGTTATTTGGGAAAAAACTTTTTTTTTCATCGAACCACTTCTTTGTTAGCTATCAGAAAACGCTGAAATAAGTTCCATACAATGAGCAGTTTTTTCTCAATTCGTATTTTTATGTGGAAAATTGTCATTTTTTTAAAAAAAACAATAGAAATTCGATTATCTCGAAAACTGCTAATTTTCGGACGGGGTATCATATGGTCAAATTTATTGCAAATTGTCTCTACTTTAAACCCTTTCAGGGAATACATCTAATTACAAGTCACCCTGTATAGTAATAAGTCATGTGTTTTGCTGTCTCCGTTCAAAGGTCCCCCCCACCCCAAAGTTGATGGTTTAGCGGTCTCAGCCCCCAAATTTGATGGTCTAGAACATTTCAAATGTAAAGTTAAGTTCATGTTGCACAATTCAGAGTAAACTTTACAAGAGAAGCAAAATAATACATTCGATCCTCTTAAGCAAAATTATTTGAGGGGCTCTGCCCCCACATCATTAACATTGGGGGGGGGGGCATGGAGTCGGCGCCTATGGAACCGATCATTGGTGTTATTTGTGAGTTTCCCTTCATCAATTTCATCATATCATCACCTATCCTCCTCTTCGCGATTAGCCAAAGTGGCAGAATAGCGTAGTAAAATAAATCGAACCTATCAGTTGTGTCGACTAGCAAACTCGTTCTCGGCCTCGTTTCGAGAAGCATGTCTCGTATATTTCTCGATTTTCGAGACAAGATAAACTTGCCTCGCCCCAAAATACTATCATATTTCCTACTAAACATACTTGTGGTACAAAGGACTAACTTGAGCGAACCCCCACTTGCAAAAACTCTTAATACATTCACATCCAGTAAATAACATGAAACTTCATGTTACAGTTTTTCGCTCCCCAATTGTATATTTTCATCATGGATTTCAGCAATTTACATGAGCTCATGGTTGCTTCTGGCGCATACATCATGGCGGATCTCTCTCTCTCTCTCTCTCTACACACACACACACACACACACCAAATATTTTGTAAATTACAACCTTAGCGTAAAAACAAGAGAGGGTGGAAACAGTAGGAATGGTGAATGAAGAATTGTTTGAATTGTCCACCACCGTACATCACATAATTCTTGTTTGGTTCAGTGGGATCCATGAGTATTGCTGTGCAAATTGTCCATCACCATTTTCGTGCACTTAATTTGACCCAATAAGAGCTTCTAGGATTACAAGAAAACTCAAAACAAGCTGTTTTAAAACTTCTGCACCAGCATACATAAAAATCCATCGGTTGAAAACACATAGGATGTAAGATAAAAATTAATGAAAATAGTCATGGACAATTTGCACGTTAATACTCATAGAGCCCACTCTACACCACTCGAATGTGGAGGACGATTGAACATGAATAGAAGCTTTCCTTTCTAAAATATTAATTCACGCCTACGTTTACAATATTATATTAAGAATATACAAATATGAAAATACATACATGTAATTTGAACCAATGTAAAAAGTGGTACGAAAGGTTAAGGCAACAGACAAACTGTAGAAAAATAGATATTGTATATGTAAATAGGCCATGCTGAATGCTTCACCATGACATATCTCCAAGAGATTTTGGCTTGTAATCAAGGGGTCCCGGTTCGATCCTCGGTGGAGACACATTGTGGTTCGGATCCTAGTTAAGCTCCAGTCCCGAATAGCCTATCTGTGCATGAAGTGAAGTTAATCTTCAATTTTCCACATTGTTTGAACATTTTTATCATTTTTCAAGGAACTATAGGTTATACATACATTCAAGTGAATTCGGCACGTTTCGTGTTCTTATAAATAGAAGAACATTAGATGCCTGAAATGTTATAAATATATCACATATCGCTCTTATAACCCCTTGACTGGCTACTTACTGCGTAACGTGGATACTTTTTCCCCTCAACATTTAACAAAATTGCCACTTACTGCAGAGTACATAAATATTTACCTTCAGTTTTACTTCCAATAAAAAATCCTAAAGAAAAAGGGGGATATTAGGCGTAGCATCTCCCAACAATCGTAGTTTTGCAAATCAATTTCACTTTTCTTTTTTAAAAAAATCGAAACGTTGCCGTGGTACACCCCTCAAGTTGTTTTTTTTTTAATTTCTTATTTTTTAAAGAAGAAAACGTATAGCGTTAACGATCTCTTCCTATTGAAAAAGCAACTACATTTCTTTGATTTTTTATTTAAACCTTTCTAATCGTTAATTTTCCCTTTACACCATGCATCATTAAAGGGTTATTAAATCCACTTCTGAATAGGTAAAATAATTCTCTGTGCGTTACGCTGTCATGATTAAGATACATTGGGAGAAAATCACAATCATTTGTTGTGGTGAAGCACAGCCTTACCATGCATTCAAACACACACACATATTACCGCCGTTAATTTTGATCGTAGCAACAGGGAGAACAGAACTTCTGCAACCGTGTCAATCAGCAGCAAGGGGTTACAAGGAAAAAGTATGAATCAGTCTAGTTGATTTCCAAGTTTACTTCCTCAAGGGGTTCAGTCTTGTACTGAATAACACTTACTCGGGAAAGCTTTGAACAAAATATTCAATGCGGGAAGTCTTCACTCAAAGTGATAAACCACGTAATGTCATATTTGCGTGCATATCTCGACTTACTGTACTGCATCGGCAAATTCGTCTTCGTGACACGCATATTTTGTGGCATATTTTCATAAAAAGCAATGCTCTGCCGTAACGGGAAATATGCACACGCACAACTTTCCTCTCGGCCAACTTGATATATTTGCATAAGCATGCTCCTGACGAAATATGTGTGTACAAAACCTTCATCTGTAAGTTGATCGTATTCCGCGCCCAGGCACAAAAGGTACATAGTGCGTACTGGTTGCGTGCGGCTGTGTGAGTGGACAATCAGTCAAGGGACACGCACTGAACTGCGAAAGGACGGAAAGAGTTCATCTATGAATCTTTCTGTCAACCTGCGTATGTGTTCACGTTCTCCATGCATGAAATGTCTACTAGGTAATGCTTCATCGTGACAGGGGTTCCACACATCGACTGCTGGTGTGGTTTCATTAGTCTTTGGAAAATGGACAGTCGTCTAATTCCGATTATTCAACGCACGAAAGGCTCTAGAAAGTAAATTATTGAATATAATTTGCAAATACTTATTTGCCATTTCTTTCAATATATAAAATTGAATGTCTTCCCGAATGTTCGTATTTGTACGTACTTACATTCATTTCAACGAATTTCAATTACAAAAGAACTTGTTTCCAAGGCAAGTTAGTACCAACTAATTGTGTTCCAACATATTGAGACTTTGGGAGTTATTTCTCGGTTTTCTCCGTTGGCGGCGCCACTGAACGCATTCTTATACAGTGTAGTAAAGGCATGCGTATTTTCGGGTATCTATCCCATTGTTCTATCTTGTTCATAAATTATTTATTAGCTTTGTCATATCTGGAGGCAGTTCAGAGAATTCCCTTCTTGAAATTTAACCTGAGCCGCTGTGCGAAGGTGTTTATGTGGAGTTTCAGTTAGTATAAATACAAAATCAGTTCTTCAAGTGGGGGAGAACTTGGAGGATAAAGTTTTCAAAAGCATCCCCCAGCTATGATAATTTACGAAAGCATCTGCTTAGCTTTGTCAATGTCTCCGCATTGATCCATACAAGCATCCCACTCACCTATTCCGAAATTCAATCAAGCAACCCCCCCCCTTTCCAGCCAGGAATTTGCAGAAAATTGTAAAAAGGCGTTCTATGTTCGATTTTCCGTGCATGTCCAAACTACAGGACTATTTACTCTATGTAACAAACTAAATTTCATATCATGCAAAATTAATTAACTTTACAACAGTAATGAATTATTTCTAGGTTCAACAATAACATAGATGATGGAACAAACAATTGTACATTGATGCCTGACCAAGGTTCGAACCTGGTGCATCTCGCACGGTAGTGAGCTCGACCCTGTGGCCGAGTGATTAGCACATCGCGCTGCGACGCCAAGGGTCCCGGGTTCGAATCCCGGTCGGGCTTGGCTGTTTGTGAATGTCCATTCATCAATTTCATCATTTCATCACTCATCCCCATCTTCGCAAATTAGCCAAGAGGCACAAAACGTGAAGTAAAATAAACTAAATCAATCAATCAATCAAGCACGGTAGTGAGAAGGCTAGGTAAAACCAGGTACAGAATGGTTATTAATTTCCTTAAAACTTCTCATTCGTGTGAACTGGGGATAACGAAATTGCTACTAATTATTATTAATGAAGATAAAATTGAACGAAAAGGGGAATTTTTGCCTATTCAAAAGCTAAATCGTGCCATCACATTGTGGCAACCCTGACTTGAACCCACCGTGAAATAGTCTTAGGGCCGGTTGTATAAACATCACTAACTGGAGATCAGATTTGATCTACGATCCGGTAGTGAACTAAGTTCAAGCTTCTATCATGTTGTATAAAGCTAATTGTCGATTTGTGGATCTTAGATCAAATCCTGATCTTGGGTCAAAGAAATACGTTTGGCAACGTGGCAAATCCAGAAATGTCGCTAGTGTGCCTGTGATGTTGCCAATTGTCCAACACTGAACAGCAAACATTTTAAAGTCGGTTTCGGAAAATGCATGTATTTAATATTTGAATATATAATAAATCTGAGGTGCTGGATGTAGTATATATTCGAACATGTTGCAAATTTAGTAAAATCACGTAAATTAGATACTAAACGGCCATTTATTGCTTGTGCACGTTCCACATGGATGATTTGTTCTTGACAACGAAAGCAACTATCGGTTCGCGGTTGCAAAGGGGAGAAAATATGCTTGCATAAATAGATTTTTTTTTAAAAAAATCTATTTCTTTTTAATGCTAAAAAGAGATAAGAACTTTCTTATACTCGGATTTGGAGCTTTTGTTCATGTAAGAAGATGTTTATTATATTTATTTTGTGATTACACGACAACATGTTACAGGTGGACCATTAGTTCCTGTAAGTAATATACGGAATTTTCCTTGCACTTCAATAGCCTACGTTGTGAAATGTAAAATGTGTTTGCGTTTTCCCGAATGAAAATAAATATTGAAACAACAGTGACGTTTGTCCTCTCGGATGTAAATTATGCACAAAACAAATAATATTCGAAATAAAATATGTGTAATTTATATATCGGGAGAGAAAGCTTTACCAACTAAAATGCAACGTGCTCTGTTCATCAAGCAGTAGATATATACACTACAACCAAAGTTACATGATCTGTTCCATTCTGCGGACAACATTGAATTGCAATAACACTTGGCTGGATGCAGTAAAGCGAAATGGTAATATTTTTATACTCCCTCTTCATCCCAACGCAGGTTTTACAATGATATCATATCAACAAGAAAATGTAAGAGGGTCTATTTTCGGTTTGTATCAACACTCGATTGTTCTCAAGTTACTTTTCTCTGATCGTGCAATTAAACAATGTTACAAATTTCAAGAAAAAAATACAGGTATTTCAAACAGTAAATAACAACGAGACACGATATATGGACAGAAATAAAAATGGAAGAAAGATTTATCATTGTTCACCTCGTTGTGCATGCTTCTTCTTTTATTATTATGAAAACAGGATTTTATGCATTGATTCTCCCGTCTTGCCGCATACGTTCACTTGCAACACATTTTACAAGCAAATATTCGTTAGTACAGCCATGTTACAACAGCTGATCTACAGTCAATGTCTGCTGATCGGAGAAAAATCGCGTTTCAACTTTGATCGCAGATCGCAGGTATTTAATCTCAGTTCAACTTTTATACAACACAAAATCGGAGTTCAGCGTGACTGCAGATCAATTTTACTGGCTAATCGAGGATCAACTGTTTTATACAATCGGGCCTTAGTCAGTCTGCATCAAAATTTCTCAGAATCATTTAGATAGAGAAAGGGGGAGATCGGATGCAGAATTAGAGAAAGCAAGACGAATTGATGGAAGGAAAGAAAGAAAAAGCGAAACTGAATCAAATTAAAAGAAAGATGAAAAGAGGAGGAATGAAAAAGAGAAACAAAAGAAACTGAATTAGAAAAAACAAGGGGAAGATACTATAGAGGAAGAAGAGAAAGAAACTGAAATATGGTCAAACAAATTGAAGAAAAGGACAGAAAAGAAATGGAGAGAAAGATGGAAAGAGATGGACGGATGGAAGTAAACAAAGAACAATATAGAGAAACAAATGAGGGGAGAAATATGAAAAGAGAGAAAAGGGAATGAACAAAGAGAGAAGCACACGAAACACAGAAATGGAAAGATAAAGAGAAAGAAAGACAGAGGAAAAGCGAAAGAGAAAATGAAAGATGGAGAATCAAGGAAAGGAAAAGAGAACGAGACAACGAAAAATTAGAATAGAAGGTATGAAAGGAAGAGAGTGATAGGAAGTAACATGCAGAGATGAGAAAGAAAAGAAAATGAAAGAGATGGTACAATAAGGGAAGAAAACAGAAATAGAAACTGAGAAAGAGAGAGAAAGTACGAGAACGAGAGAAAGAAAGCGAGGTAGAAAGTGAGAAGCCAATAACAACGAACCTAAGCCCTGAAAACTTTTCGTCCGCTCTATAGACCCAGTGAATAGCAGTCTATGGTGACTCCGCCACAAGAAACGCGACAAAAAATGACAACTGCGTTCAAACGATATTTTGCACCTTTCTCGTGGGTCTAATCCAAACTTTGAACCAACACAGCCGTTCGCCTCCCACCGTTTGCAGTGTACAATGTCAGCCGTAGCGTGTGCTCATCTCTCTCTACGGTTAACAATAACAGCAGAAGCATTGTTAAGTTTGTCTTACGCCAGGTAAGCCCGTGATGCTCCTTACGTGGGGTTGCTATGACAACTAGTCTCAAAAAGGTGTGTTCGCAGAGGCAGACTCAGATGCTCATAGAGTTTCTGGGCAGTGTTGCCACACGGGGTATAATTTCCCTCCGTGGAGGGAAATACCGGTAAAATTTTCGGTTGAAGGAAAAAGCGAAATTTTATAAAAAAAAACACACTTATCCTTTCTTTTGTCGAGTTAACATATTTATGCATGTATAGGTCGCACCTTTTCTTTCTTTGCCCAATACGAAAAAATGGTGTGTGGCTTACTTATGAACATTACCGGAAAACCAATATCTCTGTGTTGTAACACTTTCTACACTCTCTCCTAGGAGTCTCTGTAACAAGCGAATGAAAACGAGTCCTCCGTGTAAGTAGAGACTCGAGAGGGTTCGACCAATAAACGCGCGAGGTGCAGTGAGTGCATGGAGGGGGAAACGCGGCTGATGCTACGAGCGTGCACTGCTTCGCTCTGCTCGCTTGCTCCGCTTCTCTACCGTTATTCCCGGCGTTGCATTGCAAGCAAAAAATATCGTCTTGTGTTCACTGACCAGGCAATTCAAGTATCTTGGGGGTAAGGATTCCCAATCACATCTTCAACCCCTTTCTTCCGCTTAGGAATTTAGAATGTGGTCATATTTCTCAATGCAGGGTGAAATCGTTATCACAGCTCACGAAACTCATTGCGGGCCCAACTGACGGCTAACCTACATAGCTCCATTTGTCCACAAATCTTCTGGGGGGGAGGGGCCTTGATGAGGGACAACAACCTCGGTTGCAAAATAAAAGCTGTAGGGGTAACATCGCTCTTTCGTTACAGCGTTACCAAGCGTACGTCTGTCTTTTGTCACTTTTTTTTATTAGCTTGTTTGTACAGTGTTTGGGTGTTTTGTGTACTAATTTTCCGTGCTTTGTGTACTATTGTACAACTTTTATCCAGAAACGGAGCTGACAACTCCGCCCCCCCCCCATTCCCGTTTTACAGAACGTTTGGCAACATGGTGTGTATCCGACGCTCATTTGTTTCGTCCCGCCGGCAACTTTCGGTGCTTTGTGACACGAAAATGCCCGATGTCAGTCCAAGAGACTTGAACTGATCGCTGATTCGTTGTTTCCTAGACGCCAGTTGGAAATGCGATCAGTATATGCATACATACGAGAGGAACAGCGAGATTTTTAGCCCGAATTCGTGTAGAGGTGGCGTTGCAATCGCAAAATTCAAAATTGCCGTTATTATATGTTTATTACCATGTGTTTGTTAGTTGCGTGTCAAGCGAAAATTGGCCGTGTTTCGGCATACGAATTATTAGCCAGTTCTTCATTCAGTACAGTAACTTAAATCAGCTACCTTACTGCAGCTATGAAGGTCCACCAACCTCAGAACTATTGATTCCTTATCAGTTTCTTTCTCCCTTGTTTCTTTCCAATGGACATCCGAAACCAAAGAAACATCAGGAAGTTGGACTTCGAAGTCATCTCGGGTAGAAAACAATGCAGTGGACAGACTCTGGCTTCTTCCACCAAGAAATTCAATTCTTTCTCCTCTACACAGGATATTGAAAGTTAAGTACTCTTGGATAACTTCGTAGGGCAAGAGGACAACGGAGATGAAACGTGGATAAAACAGTCCGAAAGAAAAAGATGAAGTCCGCAAAAATGGAATGAACACGGACAGAACCACACGTACCGGATAAAGCTTGTGGGTTAATAGAGACTTTGAGAGAAAGAGCTCAACACTGTATTGGGGATATAATCAGGTAGGTATTGAAATTAAATCCCGAAATACAGGTGGCGCTGGTTACATGCTTGGAACGTGGCAATGCGAGATAATTAAATCGTTAAATGAACGTACTAATTGGACATGCTTCTCTCCGGTCACATAGGACGTTTATGGGCTGAAGCTGTCATATCATTGATTTAAAGTCAATTCTCTGAAGTTGTCTCCACTTTCCTTGGTGCAGTAGAAAACATATGTAGCTTAAATAAGACCCTCCCACGGCTGTACAGTGGGATGCAGAAGTATTGCTCGGAAAAATATCCTCGACTATTTTCATTAATTTTTCTCTTGCATCCTGCCCGAAAGGTCCCAAAAACAGCTTTGAGGCGGGGGCTCCGAGATACTTACATACGAGCCTCACACCAACTTCCGTGACGTCACAGGATTAGTCAAGTATAGTCCATTTACAACATTTAACAAAGTTCATTATAAGAGTATAATATTTATTATTCTGACTGAATCGTCCTTTCTTATTCGTTCAGAACGTTGCTTTCACCTCGAACATTTCAAATGTTACATGGTATTAGAAAATACGTAAATAATATTGATAAAAGCAAAATCCAATCTTTACCGTTCTGCATAATGCATCTTTATTATTTTTCAAACTACCAAGGGAAAAAAAGGCGATAGAGATAAAATGTTATCCTACAATTGAAACTTACTCTAAATTCGTAAAGAATTATCATCGTAAGTATATAATTGCTATTGAATTGCTGTGGAATAAACACAATTCAACTTATGCATGCAAGATCATTTTACAAAAGTTAAATTGAGGAAAGAGCTTGTAAGATTGAAATTTGGTATCAAATAAACTTTCCAACTTTGGAAACTCAATTCCCGTGTGTAATTTGAATAAATTTTCTAGAAATCCGGTATATATTTGGCTGCACAAGTTTGACCGGTTTGGTTAAGGTTACAATTTCTAAAAATCATTTTTCGTATTAAAAATTTTACATCAAGCAAAGAGAGAAAGTGTACACATACTAATGCAGCAAACGTACTCTTACTTTAAGAAGTCCAAGGCAAAAAGCACAACACAATAAACCTCATGTTTTATCAGGAGAATAATGTTAGAAGAATTTCGTATTCTAAAATCCTTATAACTATATCCCTTTTCGGTAGACAAGCGAGATATAGTAAAAATAGAGAGAAGTTGTTCTTCAGGATATGGCGTTAAGTTTTAGGAATATCAGCGTGTGTTTCATTCATCCCTAACAACGACAATTTACGTGTAACTGTACCTGGACAGGTCATGTATTGAAATCGTACCATGCAAAATTCACTGACATATAGATAATGGGCTTTCACGTAGCCAAGTGGTTAGCGCTCTCGTCTTTGGTGCGAGAGGTCCCGGGTTCGATTCCCGGTGGTTGCCCCCAAAATTTCGGCAATGTGAGGACAATTGGGAAGCTACTTCAAGAAGTAGTGGGCTGCGGTCACGAAAACCAGAAAACAGTGCCGATGGGATCCGATGCGCTGACCACGTGTCACCCAATGAAAAGCCGCTCTGGTAGGCAGGCCCTGGCCCTTCAAGGGCTGTTGCGCCACGGAGTTATATAAGTTGATAATTATATTTTCCCCTTGTACTTGTGATATTTAGAACAGGTTGAGATAAAATCTCGCTCTCCTACAGTAAAACACAGAGCATAAACTTAAATGAAGCAAATAGGTTACATTAAATCACAATGACTGACTGTGCAAGTGTACGAAACGAATCTTTATTCTTTATACTAAATTTCTACCTTAAATGCTGGTCACAAAAGCACACATTTTTATATAGTTCGCTAACTACATCGCAATAATCATAAATATTTCTTCCAGTCTGACAAATAATCGACAGAGGGAAAATATAACATCCATTACTGATAATGTGAGTACAAAGTTACACAATTATCCTCAATTTATTTTTGAAATAGGTTATTAAAATTGAACAAAGTCTTTAAATTCTATTGATGTACATTATAGGTTCTTTCACGTGATGAATATCATCAAGATCATAATTCTCGCAAACCGGAACTGAAGAAGCAATATCCTCTACTGTGGCTAGAAAGTAAATAAGATGTTTTAAGACGTGACTTTTGAACTTTGAACTACACGTTTTCAGGCAACGTGTGAACAATGAAACGGGTATATGAATAACTATCAACATTTGTTCGTGCTACATAAAGGAATATAATTACGAGTAGTATAAGTACAAGTTCTGTATCCGTGTAATAATATTAATTACCATACATAAATTCTTGAATGTCGTACTTCACACTGGTTGAACACACTTCTTTTTACTAACATATATAACTAATGTTGTATTACATATAAACGCATAAATTTACTTGTAACTGCTCACGACATAACTATGTTTAATTTGCAATGATGATTATTATTCTCACTCTGAAATAAATACATTTACAGAACTCTTTTTCGAGTAACTCGCTCATTCAAATACATGTATTTCCCCAAAACGCACGACTAATCCCTTGACGTAATCAGCACTTTTAACATCACAGGTTGCGGCCCGTATACCGAGTATACACGAAGTATACAAATATCTGATGCTTCTTCTTCTTCTTTATTTTTGGCTCATACCGCCTTTGCGATTTCTAGCCAAAGTTCCTAACTTCAGGTACTATTGTTATTATATATGTTCCAAACTGTTCTTGAATATCATTCACTTTCTTCGAAACACTAATGACTTATTGAGTGTTGTAGTGCATTCTGTTCTTATGGTATAACGAAGTCTTATTGATTTAAATTGTCGTACGGGTCATCATGGTTGTTTAGATTGTAAACCTAGTTTAGGGACGCCTAACCTTCCGAGTCAAGGTTTTCAAGGTGAACACCGGAAAAAGAGGAAGACGAAATAGCTAAAATATGTACACGATTGAACGCTCGGATACCATACTACACATGTACTGTACATGTACTAGTTCGTAGTGCCTTGGTGTTCGAAGCAAGGATATAGCCCACTATTTACATATATCCCATTCTTGTTTACAGTTTGCTTTGCTTACAGGATACAGTGTAATATGTCGACAAGTAAATTGCAACTTTCACGTGTACAAAGCTTATATTAAATTGCAAAAATGTTTTTATTTAAATAAATAACCTGAATGAACTTAAATTCTTCATCTAAATACCTCAAACATAAAAGCTCTCATTTACGTACTGTACCAAAGCGTTGCTATTTTCATAGATTAAACAGATGTGTTCTCTACCAATAATATGTTAATATGTTACATTCTGATTAGTGGTCATGGTCGTTGGCAGACTAACTCCAACTGTTTCTTTACTATTAGCGCCCTACCCACACCTTTATACGTGTTGTATTATATTTGCACGATAAATATGTTCGTTATTCCGCTTGCATGAATATCGTCGCAAAACACAACCACATCGAGATGTATAAAACACAGAGCTCCATCTGTAGATAAGTAGTATAAACATAATTCCTCAAGATTCCAGGACCAGAGGTTTAGGCTATGCTTTGATGAATCAGTGACTGAGGACAAACTCTTTTATATGAAGATTACTAGTCTCCAACAATTCGTCAGATCCGCATTGGCATTTGCGGCAAGGTATTGGACACACACTCGCGACGCCATAATAATAAAAATGCACACACTGTCGTCTTGGCAATGGTCTGGGTTGCTTGTGTGGCCCTTCGCACGTGACTGTGCAGCAGTGACGAATGACGTATTTGAACACATTTGGAACACGTTCGTGACTTGTGCACGTATGCCTAACGTACACATCAAAATTCTGCCACAGGGATACAATTTTCACGGCGTAATTAAGAATGTGTACAGTAAAAATGAAAACTTTTTTTATTTTGCCAACTTCATTCCTTCCTAATACATGGCGGCGAACCAACAAGTATTATCCATAGGCGTGCGCACGGGAGGGCAAGGGAGGCAATCACGGACGTTCGCAGATTTTTTCCACAAAGGGACAAGCAAGGTATTTTTCCATGGGGCATATTGCCCCGATACTAGTGCTATCCCCTAAAAAAAAACACTTGAATTTGAAATTATAGCATTCCTCCGTCCCCATTACATAATAATTAATGTAAATTACTATGACTGAAATCAAATTATATGTGTGAAATAGCCGGACCCTGTAGCCGAGTGGACCAGTGGTTCCGGGTTCGAGTCCCGGGTAAGGCATGGGTATTTGTGTTTGTCCAAACGTGATAAACTGAGAATACTGTAAAAATTTAGAAGTGTAAAAGTTGAAAAAGTGTGAATGACGGACGGGAAACACCACCGCGTAGGAGTTTTAGAAGGTGGAGGTGTGGTCATCCTTGCCCACCCCCTACCCTTTCCACACGTTCCATGCCCCTAATATACTTTCACCTAGATATTTAGTGGAGAGGAACCTTATCGCCGTTATTAAATAATATTACTCTAAAAGGAAATGGCGCAACCACAAGAGCGCAGGGGGGCATTGCTTGTTGCCTTTTCCCAACCTTGGACGGAAATCAATTGTAAGCGCGGGGGGGGGGGGACAAAAATTGGAGTAAAAGAAAGAAAGAAAGACTAGCCGAATCTACAAGTAGCAGGACGAAAGGATACTCAAGATGGAATTAGTTTCCAAGTCCATCTTGCATTATTTCTTCCAGACGGACAGAATCACCTGCAGGGGGCACAGAGGGGCAATTGTCCCCTCGACTTAAATTTTATACAAATAAAAATACATTTCGTAAAACTATCTTGCTCGCTGCGCTCGCAATGTCTGCTTTTTTGTAAAAGAGAATGCCATGGCGTCCCATGATTTTTTTTTTTTTTTGCGCCCTATTAAATCAATACTGTTTTCAACTTGCAAAAATTTGGATCGAAATATTTTCTTGCTCGCAATTTCTTTTCTGCAATGCATTGTAAATTACCAGAGAGAAGTAAGACCAAATAAGTACTTCAGACAGTTGCTGCTAGCTATAACAGTTTGGTTTGGAGGAAAAGGAGCGCTCACATTTCAGACACATTTTATATAATTTTTGCTGTTGGTTTGTTATGGGGCGGATGAATAGATTCTGTAAAGTATTTAAATAACATGTTTTTATGTTATATATACACACACACACACTGTAATATAATATACACACGCTTTCTTTCCCGACTGAATTTCAAAGGCTTCTGCCCCCCTAATCAGAGGGTCTGCGGACGTCTATGGTATTATCCTTATTTATTTCTGATTTGTGATACAGTTTTGCACTAGTACAGTAATCTACACAAAATGTAGCTTGATATTCCATTGCGTTAGTGCGTTGCACGCGGGATGGGACTATGTACATTTTTTATGTATTTTATACGGCTCAGGAGCAATAATTATGATAATTATACATATTATTTTTATTTTCTTTCAATTATTTGATCTAACGAGTACTGTAAATGGCTTATTCTGTTTCCCTAGCTTAATAAATAAGAAAATTACGTGTGCACTCATTTTATCTTATTTGTACGTAGTTTACATAATCTCTTTATTAAAAGTTTGCTTTCAGAATAAATTCCTGATGTACTTTTCGATTTCGTATATTCCAAAAAAACACAATCCATCTTTATAAGATTTACTCCTAGACCAGGTTGGCCAACAACCTTCGAGCCAAAAGTGCCTGCTCCAAATTTTGGAGAATTGTCAATAAATACGTGAAATAAGAGATTTAATGTATTAATACTGGCCTAGGATCATAGGCGCCGATTTCTTCAGATATTTGGTGGGGGGGGGGGCAAAGCTAAGTAAGCTAAGCATAAATACAGATTTCTTTCCGTTTGCGGGGGGGAGGGGATCAAGTTTCTTTATTAATCAATAGAGACTAAAGAATACACACACTTGAGTTAATCTTTGAAAATTTTTAATTAGAATTACCAGCTCTAACAACAAAAATATATTTATCCAGATGCATCGAACTTGATGAGCTGGACAAAATAATCACCATATTGTGATTATATAATTATGTAACATAATACTTTATATCTAACTTTTGATTGAGAATTTGATCATCATATTCTGTTTATATACTGCACTTTTTCCCCACAATTATTTGTGGATGACCACACCTATACATACAAACGTATTTCTTAACGTTGGTTACGCATTGTATAAATATGTAACACTAGCCACAGTATGTTTACAGGAATAAGTAAAAAGAAACAAAAACTAATGTTTGTTATATAATACAGTGACATATTTCAAAACAGGATATCTTCCTTAATTAACTGTGGATTTAGAAAAAAATACTGGGATAAAGTAAAACGCCAATTTTAGAGGAGAATCCTGCGTAATTTCCCAGAGTCCTCAAATAATTGATTAAATTTCCATCACACAAACAATATTTTGTTACAAAATGAAATTGGGCCGCTTATAGGGGAGGGGGAAAATGAGAACCGGGGGAGAGCCGGGCCCCCTGCCAAGGATGAATCTGACCCACCGTATTGTTTAGCGAGCTCTACTTTCTACTACTGCCGCTTGGCGGCTCCACATGAGTAATTCCTGAAACCTGCTTACGGTTTGCTAATATACTCAAACGTTTCAATTCGTTGCTTGAGAATATTAAGTTTTGCAACGAGAGAATCTTGCCGCTAGCGATATGATAATTTTCGCGACCGTTCGATTTTGTGTGTGTGTGTGTGCACGCGTGCGCTTTCCACAATGGGAATGTTTCAATTTGTTAACAACGAAAAATAAGGCATCAGCGTTTTTCTGGCCGTGCAAATGGTTCAACTTGTCAACAGAGCTCCAAATAAAAAATATCACTTTTGAGTAAAGAGTTTGATCGGCAGGAGCTATTAAGAAGCTACTGTATATTAAAAATAAAAAAATAAAAACGTATTGAGTTAACCCATAAGTGATTATCGCAGGTCCTAATGTAAATATACAAAAATAACTAGATAAACTTAAAGGAAATGCGGTAATTTTAAAAGTGACGCAATTTTTTTTTCATGCATGTAAACTGCATCTAGATCTGGCACAAATTGTAGGAAATCGGGCACATCCACAATTCACAACTCCATCAATGAAGTGAATGTGCGAGAGGCGGCATCTTACAATGATCAAGAAGCGGAGACATTTCTAATTCCGTTATGGATTTAACAATTAGTCACACCTACGGAGTTTTGAGCCCACTCAGGGCCGCCCCGGTGGCGCAGTGGTAGCGTCGTCGCCTTGTAATCAAGGGGTCTCGGAGTCGATACGCGGTGGAGGCACATAGTGGTTCCGATCCCACTTTAAACTGTAGGTCCAGTTCCAATCAATCCTACCTGAGCGAAATGTGGAAAACGAACTTTTGCTGGCCTGTCCTCGTGTTACCGAAAAACAAGAACTTTCTTCTTGAACGCGGTACTTTGAACCAATCCCACAACAGGAAACGACGAGAAGCAAAGCTCTTAAATCTGCTGCTGGCGTATAATTTCACAAGATGTGTGGTGCTGTTAACAAGTAGAGACCCATTCATTAACCTCTGAAGAGTAGGTAACAAAACAGTTGAAGGCTGGTAACAATTCAATAACAGTAGGAAAAGAGCCATTAGAAAGAAAGAGCTCCCATGGAAACCTTCCGTAGTTGTATAAATCAACACCAAAGGGGGGAGCTAATATTTTAGCAAAGGAACTTCGTAAACCAACCGGGGTTTCCTTGTGAACCGTTCAGACAGCAACGGCCAACTCTATCGTCGATTGGCTGCCGTCACGCGAAGTTCGCCTTTTTTATCTTTAAATCGACTTCGGCGTAGAAAGGGAAAATGCATGTTCGAAGGAAGCTTTCTTTCAGAAGTACAAGACTTGCTCGTGGTTGCCGACAATAAACATCACAATGCGACTGTTTATGTTTTCGTTGATCCTTTAAGTACACCATAATTAAGATACAATCTGAAGTCAGCTTACTAGGATTAGAGCTGGTTGCGTACGTGCTGCCATCTGCAGATTCTTTTGAGAAATCAGACGGGTCATGGCCCTCAAAATGGCCGTGTTAGAAATTTCTTTTCGGTGTCCATGAACTTTCTAAGGAAAATACAGAATGTTGAGACTTTTAAGCGCACAATGGGCTGTACCAGTAGTGACCGAGAAATACTTTTACGAGACCGAGATTTGGTAGTGTTACTGTGCGAAACTCTCAGTCCAATTCGAACGAGATTCAGGTAATTGAATTATTCTTCAAACTTCTACCTAAACAAAAGCCACTATCCTGTGCAAAGATAATCCAAGGGAATATTACCTGGTAAGACATGTATTTTGTTTATCGTAACAGCAAAATTAATCCATTAGTGGTAACTGTGACGCTGTCTGGCGTGGTTACATACATTCATGCACATGTTACATGTGTGTTGCTCATACTATATATTTCCAGACGAGACCAAGAACGAGACAGGTATATAGAACTAGACAGGAAGTACATTTGTCCTACAATAATACAGAAATATATCTCGTCGGATTCCATCCACCCTTCTTGTCTGGCATGTTTATGTCACATACGGTTATTAACTTAACTTGGTTTCAAATTAAAGTACTCTGGCACTTAATAGAAATATACAATATCTACTGGTAGCTTATTATTAGCATCTTCACAACTTTGGCGAGGCAGTTGCCAAAATATTTTTTCACTACCCTGTATCTGCGCATAACGTACGTGCATAAAATTACAAGGTTTTCGTTTTGGAGTGTACGAAACTCTCCACACCTTTCAGTTGGAACATTTTTCTGAATATCCTCAAATTTTTGTTCAGGTAATACGTACTTGAAAACGCATCTGAAATATTTGCTCAAGTACTACGTAATAAATACAAATTTTACTATGCAGAGGGTTTTACCCCATAAGAAAGGGGTGCGGGTACCGTTTGTCAGTTTGCTAAGTGACAAAAACCATATTTATGGAAAGTTAAGCTAAAGAGGCCTTTCGTTGAAACGAACAATCTTTAGTATTTAAACCCAGCTGTGGAAAAAGATAGCGAAAAGATACAACAGGGCCATCTCTATAAAAAGTAATCTAAACTACAAGCAAAATTATAGTATGGTCAAACTTAAAAAATCTCTGCCATTGTGAAACAATCTTGACAATGTGCGAGACCACGTGGATGCATCGAACGGACTTGTGGTGGCTTCTTCATGCCTCGTTTGGATTGTGAGAGACAAAATATCTTTTTGGAACCTAAAACGGGACGCCAAAATGTCCCTTTTTGTGGCAATGGCTTATCGTCATAGAGTTACTGCAACAATACACCTTCTCTACTATTACGATGAGCTATGGCATTGTTGGGTAGAAATTATTGGAAGGGACCGGGTGTAAAGCATGGTAAGTGACATTTTGGTTATTTCCGAGTTCATTAAGAAAAAAGGTTATTAGAAGCTATACTGTAGAAAAATTGTTTTCGTGTTGTGTTTACTAATTTCAAAAGGCTTTACTTAGTCCAATGCAAATTGTATGACATGGCAATTTCACTCGACAATTGAAGGATGGCACATTTTTCTTTGCAACTCAAAAATGACCAAAATGTCACTTACCATGTTTTACACCAGAGCCCTGACATTTTAATGTCACCAATGTCTCACATTCAAATTTTCTTAAAATATTGGAGTTTCTTCTCTGTCCACCTGGAAGTAATTTCCCCACTGAACGAGTGTTTTCGTACATGATTGGTTTGTGAACAAGTGACAAGAACAGTCTTCCAATAAAACAATTGAAAGTTATGTTGATTAATAAGGTACAATTTGATCACATGTGTGTAAACATTTTAGAAAACGGAATTTGAAGAGAAGGATGTACTGAAGAAGATCCATTCATCGGCAAGATATCAATGAATGTCTTCTAATTCTAAAATAATATTTGGTTGGAGTGCAGTCCTTACCACCATATTATGCGAGTTATTCACAAAATATTTTTTTTATTTAAGTAGTTTTCAAATATAATAACTTATGACGAAACAGTTCTTATATTAAAGTATGGACATTTTAGCGTCCCGTTTCTCCTTCAGGAAAACATTAAAAATGTCCCGCAGTTTCGTAGTTTTAGAAATCTGGCCACCATACCTAAACTTCTCTCTATTTGGTTGCGACTTAGTAGGCCCAATATAATGGCCTTCACACGTGGCTAGACTGTCATGTCAAATCTGGTAATCTGTACGCATTCCGTTTGAATTATATCCGCCCGTGGACGATCAAATGAACGTAGACTAAAAAACACGTTGAATCCCACGTCTGAAAGAAGTGACGTCAGAACATACATTGTTTTTCCTCACTCCATTCAAGAATTCTTGCTTAGGAATGGTTCTAAATGAAACCTTTAAAGGCAGACTCTCTACCAATCATAGCACGCGATATTTAATCGGGAAAAAAACTATTTATTTCTATTCTGTGATGAAGAAAAAGCGATGCTGGGGTTCCCGGTTCGATTTAAGGCCTGGGTGTTATTTGTGTTCCTTGATCAATTTCGTCATCCCTCATCCTTATCTTCGCGATTAGCCAAAAGAGGCAGAAAAGCGAAGTAAAATAAACCTAATCAATCGACGTAGTTGTAAAAACGCGGTTGGGAGAAAGGAAAGTAGCGCCGTACAAATATTTTGCATCATTATGACCACACAGTTTCTTTTCTGATGTCTCAGATTACATCTTATGTGGAGAAAATACATCAAATTTCTTTCGAGTATTTTTTTGACGCCTTTCCTTCCCCACTTGTTTCTGTTGGGCGGAGGTTCAATCTGCTTCACGCAGGAAAAGGCTTCCGCACTTCTAACGACATCTATATTCGTTGGTTGCAAACATGAGTAGATCCTAATGGTTTCTTCTAGGGATGGCCAGATCCGGATCCGAAATCCGGATCCGGTTGGTTCCGGATCCGGATCCGTTTTGCCATCCCACATGCGCTTCTTTAGAATGTAAGAATGTGTTTATAACATATTGTTAACTGCTAATATACATATATATATATACACACACATATATATATATATATAATACACATACATACACACATATATATATAATATACATAAAAAAGGTAAAGTGTTCCCCTGTGCGTAGCACCACGCCATGAAGGCGTATAGGGGGTGTGGGGGTAACGCCCCACACTTTCTTGATCCGGTCGTGAGTGGGGGTGATGTGATCAGCATCACGCCCCTGACCGCCTTTACCCCCCAGGGTTTCCCCCAGGTACCCATGTTATTCGACGCTGGGTGGGCGCCGGGGCCGCTTCCACCGTTATAATATACATACATACACACATATATATATAGTGTGTGTGGGAGCGTGCGCGATTTGTAATTAATTAATACACTTACAAGGGAGGTCTAAGTCTCCCCCTCCGACTTCCATGAAACTTGGCAGGTGTATAGAGGGGCCCACAGGATGAAATACGTGTTTTTGTGTTTCAGCTAAAAAAAAACTGTTTTAGGGGGCAAAACCCCCCCTCAAAGGTCAAGATGAAGACAAATTGACGTGGGGATCTGACCCCTGTGTGCCACTCCGATTTCCATGAAATTTGGCAGGAGTAAGGAGGGGCCCAAAGGAAGAAGTACGTGTTTTTTTGTTTTTCAGCTAAAAAACTGTTATAGGGGGCAACCCCCCCCCCTCAAATGTCAAGATGGAGAAAACACCCGATGTTTTGTCCAGGCCCGCTTTGCGAGGCTCCTCAAGAACACGCCTCCTCCGGTAACCGGGCAATTAGTGATTGACAGGTCGTAAAACCCTTGTGAATTTTTTCCTCAGACATGTCCTAGATTTTGCTGTTCGGGTCGATAGGCATCTTCATTGCCAAAAGCTGATCTTACCATTTCGTGTCAAAATTCCAGACGATGATATAGAGTCCTGCAGCAACAATATGTGGCTTGTAACATACATAATTGTGAAAGCTTCTCTTCAACGAATAAGTAGACCCAGTCGTCTAGTATTTGACCTCTGGGGCGAGGTAGTTAGCACAGCGCGCTACGGCAGCAGGAGTCCCGGGTTCGTATCCCGAGTAAGACATGGATGTTTATGTTCTGAATGTGAATGTGAAAAAAATGGAACTGAGTAAAATTTGATATATGAGAAAAGCAGAGAAAATATGACATCGGACTGCCACGTAGTAAACTCAGGTTCGATTCTCAGTGTGAATGATTTCAAGTGGAAATTTTTCCAACATTATCCTTGCATAAAACCGACTCTGGGGTTAATCCAACCTCTGTGAATGTATTTGATCTATTTTTATAAAACTTTCACTCATACGCAATATATGCACTAATTTAATCAAACTTGCATATTTTAATTAATATTCCCAATATTTCCCACCAACCAATCAGTAACAAAATATGACCATGTTATATATTTGTGACTTCAACGACTTCCGTACTACTGTTAAAGAACATGTTTACTGTAGGTATGTATTTATTTCATACCTACATAAAACTGAAAATAATCCATGGCGCGCGCAACAGCCCTCTAACGGCAAGGGGCTGCCAGAGCGGCTTCTTCATTGGGTGATGCTGGTCAGTGGATCCGGTCCCATCACCGGTGCGTTCAGGACCGGAGTTTGTTAGTTCCCTTCAAGTAGCTACCCAACTGCCCCTCACGACGCTGGGTCAATTACGAAATTTTGGGGGCTCCCACCGGGAATCGAACCCGGGATCGCTCGCACCAAGGGCGAGAGCGCTATTTGTCTACGCGGAAGCACATTAATACTTACATAATGATATCACAATAACAGTACTCTCTTAGCTTATATTCCTACATGCCTTTTGTTTTGCCGGTACTCAAGGGGTGCCCAGGTCGCTCAGATGGACCATTGACCGACTCCAGGACAGGTGATTTTGAATTTTCGTGATCTTTTAAAAAAATCACTCTGATATTCCTAAATCTGATGTATTGCATCTGCTTAGAATTCCTTCTAGAGCATTATCGTGAACCATTGTGTGGTTTGCTTTCGTTGTCGTCTAGATTATCAATCGTATAATAGACTTACTAATAGACAACAGCAAAAGCAAATCACAGGGCGATTCACGTGAATGCTCCAGAAGGAATTCTAAACATGTGTATTTTTTTTCAGATTTTGGAATATTACAGCGATTTTTTGGAGAGAGACGAAAATTCGAAAATAGATGCCCTGGCGTCACTGAAACCGCCCCTGCCAATATATGATTAGGTAAAACTTATTCAGTTTGCTTAAAAAATATATATTTCAGACTTTCCGTTGCTATAGTTACATCTTCTATCTCAATGAACTGTCACGTAAGCACAAGAATTAAGTGATTCAAAACTGTCAAAAATTCCCACTTAAAAAGTAAATTAATAAAATCGAGATTAAAAAGGTTCTGTAATTATAAAGAACAACATGAAGCAAGAGAAAGAAAAATTATTATGGAAGAAGATTCATAGCTTTAGATTCTCACAATTTAGGTTTAAAACATTTCTAGTAACTGCAGCACTTTCTGCTTGCTGTGTTACGTAGCATAGAAAAATACGCAAATATATTGTAGCTCTACATTAGTTTTAATATTGTTCCATTATGGGTATTCTGGGCATGTTTGTTTCAAACTGAGAAACAATGAATTTTGGTTTTGGATGCCTTCTACATTCCAATTTATATTATACACTCTTAAGACTCTTAGAAGCGACGTACAATTTAGAATATTCTACAGTCTGGTTGTGAATTTACAAAAAAATAGACGCAATCCTTTTGTTTGAGTGTTCGTTAAAATTTAAACATTTTATCGTGCATGAAGTTAGATAATGATTATAAATTGCAGTTCAGTGCACCAGATAGTAATTGTAATGAATCAATTTTTGAAAATCTGTCAATAATTTAAGAACAGTCCTGGATCATTCAGATAACACGAGTAGGCCTAATATTAAAAACCATGCATGCATTTCCTTATTAAATGTCTTTCTTGTATATTCATTGCTTGCTGTATTGACTTTTTATTGATCGCAAATTGTTGTATTTTCTGCTTCAATCATTTTCTCATTCTACGAAACATTTTTTCTACACAATACGGTATTAAAAATAAATAAACATTTGTAGAATAAATCCATACGCATGAACATATAGAAACTGTTCATCCGCTCCATCTTGTGGAGGGATTTAGAATGACGAACTGAGAAATCTTGCAATGGTGTAGAGTTTCTCCTTCCATGAACTTCTTCATTAAACTTATTGAATACATTTGGTGTTTTAGCAGTTGACGGTTTTCGACAGCAAAAATTATTAAATATTTATTGAAAATAAAGTCATATCTATTGTGATCGATTGCATTGAGTTGATTTTTGAGGTCGACTTTATGCACAAATAGGCTAATCGGGGCTGGATCTATGTAGTTTAAAGTGGTGTCCGAACAACTATGTGTCTCCACCGGGTATCGACCACCAAGAGACAAGGCGATGATGTTACTACTACAACTTCGGGGAGGACCTGTATTGATTTTGTATCATGCACAAGTTTGTATTTTTCTAAACAATAATTAAAATATTCGTATTCTATATTAAATATAACTACATTGTTTTCTTGGGATAAAATCATCTCTGCTGTCATCGTTTACTTTCGTTCTTCAGTGTACCGAACACCCATCGCCACACCAAATGAACAAGAGTAGGCATGTTGCCAAACCGAATGCGAGTTCATGGTTTTCTCTTTCCCGTGTTGTAAACGCTTTTACGTAAGAGAGTCCTGTTACGAGTGGGCCTTGTGAGCGCAGGGGTCCACTTTGGTCCAAGCATGGAGACGTTCTCAGGCACTGGCATACGCAAAGGGGGGGGGGGACTAATGAGGCTACAGCCCCCTTCGAAATTTTGAACAAATCAACATTTTCAAATAAAAGCAGCAAGGAAGTAGGGAAAAACCAGAGTGGTAAATGCATGCCTCTCTTAAAAAGACCCACAATTGCCATTTTTGAGTTGAAAGTTCTAAAAATACGAAATATCATACATATTGTGTATGCCACTCCATAAAAAGCATCTATGCACTATCCACCTGTACAATTCCAGCCCCTGCCGAAAAAAAATCCTGGGTTCGCCAGTGTTCTCAGGAAGAACCCATGCTGACTCACGTGGTTTCTAGAACATTGTCTAAGGAGAGCCCATGTGTGCGATTCATAGAACGCTGTCTCAGGAGAGCCCATGTGTGCGATTCATAGAACACTGTCTCAGGAGAGCCCATGTGTGCGATTCATAGAACGCTGTCTCAGGAGAGCCCATGTGATTCATAGAACGCTGTCTCAGGAGATCCCATGTGATTCATAGAACGCTGTCTCAGGAGAGGCAACGTGGTTCCCAGAAGATTGTCTCATGTGAGTCTATATTGTTCCTAGAACATTCACGTCCCAAGCGAGATTACCACCCTCTCAGCCCACACCTCTCGAAGACGATTTGTAGATGGAAATGTCACCCAAGATAAGCCACCAGTAAATTTGGCAATTAGCATAGTCAGGGGGAAATTTCATTGGCCAAATAAACTAAGGATAAATGCTAATTAGACAAACAAATCGATGCGGTAATGAGTTAGGATTCGGACTTGAAGCATGGAACACGCGAAAGCAAGCATACATTATGCAGGAAGGACAATACGATAGATAAAAAGTTGAAAACAATAAAGCACACCAAAAGAATGAAAATGGTGTACGAAAAAGGAAACTCTGAGGGGAAGAGCCTTACGTTGATTATTTTATGGCGAACTCCCTCTATCGGCAACAAGGATCAAAGTCTCTAATCGCGCGTGCCCGGATCCAGTATTGAACAAAATGACCACAACCGCCCACGCCGCATTGTAATGTGTGACAGAGCAGAGTAATGACGTGCTCTTATCACGACAAACATCGCGACGATGATTAATTAACAGGAGGATGATTAGTTTTGTTCTGCCCCTCGGCGGACGTGCTCGTCCGTGCCATGAGAGGGCGCCTCGTGTTGACTTTCAGCGGACACTGAAGTGCGAGGGGGACGTGGGAGGGGTGGGCAGTTTTAGATTTCCAAGATGACTGCCTACAAGGGAACCAACTTTGAGTACCTCAATGATGGAATTTTACAAGCATTAATAATAATAATATATTATTAACAAATAATACACTTAGCAATTCCAGGGTTGTGAATGTAACATTTTGAATGACTGTGAAAATCCTTGATTTTGCTTTACAAAATTGGTGTTTGCATGTATTTTAGACAGTTATATTCTGGAGATTTAGGCTGCAATAATTTCTTAGATATTGATAAAAATTATACTATAAAGTAAAGTAAAGTGTTCCCCTGTGCTTAGCACCACGCCATGAAGGCGTATAGGGGGTGTGGGGGTAACGCCCCACACTTTCTTGATCCGGTCGTAAGTGGGGGTGATGTGATCAGCACCACGCCCCTGACCGGCTTTACCCCCCAGGTTTCCCCAGGTACCCATGTTATTCGACGCTGGGTGGGCGCCGGGGCCGCTTCCATCGTTAGAAAAGTTCCCGGATTTGAACCGGCCGGGGATCGAACCCGGGACCTTGAGCATGGTAGTCAGACGCGTTACCGACTGAGCCACCGCGGCCACAAAAATTATACTATTAATAACGTAAATCACAAAACACCTTGACTCAATAATTGCCATAGTTCTGTGAGATGAAGAGGCAAACAAGAAAACTTCTGATATGAAAACAATGATAAAAGATCAAGCTTTTATAAATTAGACAATAAAAATAACAAGATGTTCTTATTTTCTAATTATAGAACAATTAAAATCTTACGGACGAACCTTTCCTGATGGTTACATACAAACTTCAGACAGCCAGTCAAAAGTCATCAAGTCAGTCATACATAACATGACTGATTTCAAACATCTGCGATTCTGACATTTTGGTTTCACTTTTCATGGAACTGCCAATTGTCTTTATAATACATTTCGATTATATAAAATGCAATGAGTAATTGCGAGCATATCTTGTGATAATCGGACAAAAGGAGCGGAGGGTGTCCACAGGGTCCCGAGCGATGCGTAGCGAAGAGAGTGAAGTTCTTCACTATTTCTTGCAGACACTAACAATTCCCTGAATTGTTAATTCTATACATGATGTTAGAATTTATATTTTTATCACAAACAAAAATACACTATTAACACGTCAAAGGATACCTGTATATTATAATATATTCTCTGAGGATCACTTCCTCTGGAAAAGTATGCATTTTTGTAATTAGTGATTAATCTGCAAAGGGAACATGCACAGAAACCAAGTGTGAAGCAATAGATGGATGGCATTTGATAAATATACCTTTTCAGCTCCTCGTTTAAACTACAAGCGGAGCGAAGTGATCCTTTCAAATCCTGAACGAGAATCATTTCAACAATACACATGCTGTTATTGGCGAGATGTCCCGAATGCGAACGGAAACTGCCGTGGTTAAAAATATCGCCACCCCACGCCAATTGGAGCGAGGGTCCAGAAATCCACCGTCTTCTCCAGCGGAAGATTTTCACCCCGTTTCGACCACACTGTGAGAGCTTTCACTTGATTACAACTGACCGTTTCTCTTCCTTCACGTCGCTCCGACCCCAATAGGTGTCCAGACTAAATGCTAATTCGCAAAGTGCTTTCTACGATTTTATCGTGGTGCGATTTCGCGAAAAGTTGCAACGTCAATATTTCGTAATAAAAGCAAATTCGGTGAAAATCCACGATATACTGCATCTGAGAAAAATCACGAAATGGAACAGTTTGGGTATTTTACAAGTTACGAGATTTGTTGATAAACTGTTTCTGACATCCCATGATAAACATTCTCATGACATTTCTAGAAACTAATCCCAATAGCATTCTGAGTTACAGGATTTTTGTTTCATATTTTATGATAAATCGTCGAGGCCACTATTTCGCCAGTTATTTCGCGACAATAGTCTACGGCAATATTTCTTCCCCCAATAGCTCAAGAAAATGGTAGGAAGGGACGCAAAGTAAGAAAAAAAATCTAGGGTGATTTTACATGACGTCACAAAAAAAATCGACTTTCAGAAATTAATAAAGGACGCAGCTTCACGGTTTTTTCCCCACGAAGTTTACCTCACAATGAACGAACACCTTTTGACAACTGATTATCGCTGCTGAAATTCGTACCTTGCATAATCTTTCACGGTATATTAAGCATCGACGAGTACCAGAGTACCAAGATATCGCATAAAACGTTGATAGGATACGTGCTTTCTCGTAACAAGAAGAATAAGTAACTTTTTATTGGCCGAGTACACGAAGACTATTTTAAGACTGAGAGAACAGACCTGGAATTATTCAATTTAATCCAGACAAACTAGAACGATGGGCGTGGTTTCGACGCGAGCGATCTTTTATCCTCCTTCCGCCTTCTTCCCCTGCTTGCAAGCCAACAGGCCATTCTACCTAAATACCAAGATTTCACCTTTCGCGAGGCAGGTTGGACCCACGACACCATGATTTGTAGTGTGTCTCGCACGGAAGTCAGATACAAAGAAACAACGATGACGAAAGTTTTCGAGAACTTTCTTTAAACAAATCAATGCCGAATAAAAACTGCCTTTACGTAATGGTGAAGTCCGTTAGCACTTCCGTCGATAATTCAGATGATATACATCAGTTTTAATTCTTCATAGATGCACATGGAACTACCGTTTATGATTATGTGCATACATTCTATGAAAGGATCACCAAGCGAGAGCTGCGAACATGTTAGCTGCAAATCGTACCTGGAAAATCGTCCACCACTGTAACTATTTACTTTGTGTTACGTAATGAGAGATTCAAGAATCGAAATAAAATAGTAACGAAGCCGTTGACCTCTGTATCAGCATCTGTACAAACATGGAATATGTAAGAGAAAAAAATAATGAAAACAGATTAACAATTATGTGACGATATTTCCTGTATTACAAATGTTCATTCTTGATATATCGCTCTGTACAAAATTTGAGGAATATCCACTGCCGCATTCCTTTACACAGATTTCTTGTTTAAAAAAAGTCAACACACTGAAAGATTACGTCATTCTATCAACCAGTGATGATCTACTATATCTTACCGATTTGCCTGCATGAACTCTCCTTGGACAATGTGTTCCTAGAAACTGACAAATGAGGCAAGTTGATATAAAATTGTAACACATAATTTTTAATGAATGAGTGAATGTAGTTATATAAAAAAAATTACAGTATTTGAGAGTGTATTTGAACTTTGTGTGTAAAATTTATGTGTTATGTACTTAAAACGTATGCTGGGCGTAAACAGCCAGATATAAAGTTGTTAAGTCCAATAAAATTTGTTGATGATGATGACTGACAAATGACGTGGTATTCGTCAAGGTTATTAGAAGTATAGGTATTGGTGGTAGAACAGGTACTCGTAACGTTTATAAATAGCACATGTTTTATTGATTGTAAACACATTCATCAAACCAGTTTATTGGTTTAATCGACTTGTTGGTATTCTTAAGATTGAAATAATAATTTCACTATTATTTGCCGCCTGACAAGTGTCATTCTTCACTGACGTACTAGATGTACATTGAAACGCTGTTGAAAAGCACTATATTCAGACTAATCCATAGCAAAAACAGGTTTCTTTTAAAACTTAAATATTAGTATAATTGGATGACGTCACTGTAATTTTAAACTGATTTAGAGTGCGGTACTTGACAGTTTCTCATGCACCTAATATTAACATGGCTTCCGCAGCAATATTCCAAACGTAAAGATCACTATCTGAGCTGAACACTGCTTACACAACGATTTTCAACTCTTACATAAACCTAATTTATTTGGCAGTTAAGTAGAGCCTGCTTCATAAATACGAGTTCATATATGGAAAAATAATGGCCGGCAGTGCTCGAGAGAAATCAACCGTATGTTAAAGAGTGTAATTCCGTCATCAAGAAGAACATTAGGGCATAGTTAAATTGCTCGTTGGCTAGCAGACATTTTGTTTTGGCCTCTCCCCTCAATGTCCTGCAACTTTTGGCCAGTTCTACTCCTTGCTTTTGCTTACGAACATCGCTTTTTTTTCTCTTGGCTCTCGCCGTAATGTCTAGCGTCTCTGGCCAATTTAGTGAACGAACCAGCTGAAAACCCAAGGTTACCCATTTCCACAATACACCGACTGGAAGGCAGCAAGAGAAGGAATGATTTAACAGCACCTGTTAAGAGCGAACGACATGCATACCAATAGGCATGGGCGTCCGGAAGGGGGGGCAAGGGGGGGCCGTGGCCCCCCCCTGGAAAATGAAAGTCAACAAAAAATTATGTATCTCACACATAAAATTTCATTTTAGCCGCAATAATATGTGTTAATTTTTGCATGAACACCATAAATTCAAATTTAAGCAATGTTTTTTTAGGGAACAACACTCTTTTGGGGGAAAATGTGACTTTTTTGCCCCCCCCTGGAAAATAATACCTTCCTTGCCCCTCCCTGGAAAAAATCCTGCGGACGTCCATGCCAATAGGTAAGACATACGTTTACACTGACCACGATATTGTCGTATTCGGCACTCGGTACTTTTTTTTCTGCTTCCGTACAACAACAAACCGGCTTCTCAGACAGCCCGAACCAGTTCTAATACAGATTAAAGCTTAGTCCGAACTGAGCTGCACTGGCATTTGAAGTCGATTAAATTTGCATCGCGAAAACAGGCCCTAGAGTTTATTGAAGTCGCCTTGACTTCGTGAGAATAAATTAAGCGACACTCCTTCAGCCATTGATTGTATGTTGCATGCGAAGTTTTTAATGTGATAATTAAATATTAAAGCGTTACGGCTGGTTAGAAAAACGTAACGACTGACGTATACTTTCGTTTAAGGATTATGGCCTTGGTCATTTCTTCTCAATTATTGCGGAGCATCTCCGAGGACCGCGATGTCACGCAAGGGTCTTGAGTGGCATCCCTGACCCGCCCCTAATTTTCTAGAGAACCAAATGGTCGAATGGGGTCACAAAAGGAATGTGCTGCACCCATTTTAGCCCAGAAGAATCGATAGTCTTGCTTGATATGTTTCCCCATTACGTCACGATTTTCTACAGATAGGGTAAGGACTGCAACAAGATTGTGGATAACATCCATCACACACAGGCATCGCTTTCTGAGATATCTTCATAGCTGAAATGAGTCGCAGTGGTCGAACGATAGCACGCGTAACCACCACACGGATTGACCCTGGTTCTATTCCCGGTTTGGGTCATCTCAGTAGAAATTTGTACGTTGATTTAAGTGGCTTGGAGGCTTACCCACACTACAAAATGTTGACTGGAGAAATGACAGTATAAAACCGTCAATAGCAGTTGCCATAACTACCGAAAAAAGACATGGCCCTTTTTAAAGTGAGCATTGCGCAGTTCTAATTTGGGTGATCCAGTTTTCAAAATATATTTATGATGCGTGCAACAATAATGCATAATGATTTTCTATCATTATGCACGATGAAATATTGAAATTTAAATAAAAATAACGTTTGCGTCCCGTTTTTTGTAAATTAACAGGCAGACTTAAATTTAACGGTAGAATATAACTATTACGATAACTTCTAACGGTGTAACCCTCTTTAAAAAACATGCATAGCGTTGCGTCCGTCAGGAGTGCACGATTCTATTTTCCTTCATGTCATAGATGCTACTTTAAGTGCGATTTACAATACCAAATTTCGAACCTTTATAGAAAATATGTCATGTTCTTGTGCGCGAAATTGATCAGGTTCCCACCGTGGAAGTCTGAGAAAGTCAAACAACCTCACACCTCAGCGCACAACAGTCAAAAATGAACATGTACCCACTGGCGTAAGAAGTATTTTTACTTCAAAGGCTGGAATTTTAAAGATGGATATTACATAGATGCAATATGGACGAGGGGATGGAATATACAGTAAAATATTTCATAATTACTACGGTTGGGCCGATATCCACTCCGATGTCGATACTGTTACAGATTCTGACGGTACCGATGCTTGAAAATTGCAAAAATGCTGATTAATATTAGCATGTAGATATTGCAATACAATTACGAAAGTGTCATTCTTGCGGACCTAAAGACCTAAAATGCAAGAAAAGTATCGACCGGTATCGGCAATTAAAATCCAATCGATACTTTCCGATACAGATACCAGAGGTTAAAAGTTTGTTCACAGACAAATGATAACCGGGGGTTGATTTAAGGAGGATTTGAATTACCACTTTGTTTTATCCGAGTTATTCAATGCTTTCAATTGAAAATGGATTTTTCTCAAAATTCCTGGGGAGCGCCTGTAGACATATCAGCTCCCCCCCCTGTGTACGCCAGTGTCCGTATAGCATTTCCTTATGAAAATGCACACCAATTTGGCCCTTTCTACTCACAGAAGATATCAATAAGAACGCATACAAATTTGAAACCGAAGTGTCCTTGTTTTTCTCGTGCTCGCCAATACATTATTTCAGCATGTCTGGCATTTAAAGCGGTCTTCCAAGCAGCGTTCATTTGTCGAAATCAAGTTTTGTAATGGTAAACGTAATGAAAGCAAGGAGCTAATGTATGCAAAAGGGCCGATTAACCTTGTTTGCCCAATGCTTGCATCTCATACCAAGTCAAGAAAGGAGGCTGCTTTCTGTCAAGGACAAGTCGGCACTCCGCTTTCGCAATGGACTTCATTGAGGGTAGATTCGTCTTGTGTTGTGAATGACAAAGCCTCTGGTCTTGCATCGTTCTCAATATCGTCTTCATTTCCGAAGTCTCTTTCTGATCCCCATTTCTAAACAGCCTCGTTCTGCTCAGGGACGTAACTGGGGAGAGGGTCTAAGGGGTCCGGACCCTCTCAGAAAGAATTGACAAGAACTAAAATTAAATATGTAAAATACTTTTGTGTGTTCGCCTAACTTACTGTTAGTCTTTATTGTAGAAAGGTCATATATCTTGCTTACAGTAATTGCGAAGTCAAGCTATCACTAACAATTCTGAGTCCGTGTTTGTTAGTTGGATATGGGCTACATTCAGTAGAGAAGCTCATTTTTCCGAGGGCTTGTGTGATGACATGTTGTGTTGTTGTTCATACATCTACTTCGAGACTCGAGAAGATTGATGGTTAGTTGATTTGGTACATTTTACTTTGCTTGTTTGCCACTTCTGGCTAATCGCGAAAATGAGGATGAGTGATGATATGATGAAATTGATTAAGGGACACTCACAAAGAACACCCATGACCAGGCAAGGATTCGACACCGGGACCGCTGGCATCGTAGTGCGCCGTTCTAACCGTCTTCGTTGAATATCCCAGCGTGTCCTTCCAAGAATGAAATAAGGATCTAGAACTCGCTTTGCAATAACGTCTGCTTATGAGAGATTGACTAGAGCCATCTACCGGATGGTTCGAAACCGGTATGTTGTTATAATACAAACAGATTTTAGAGCCATTCACTTTAACTTCCTTGTACAAAATTTGCTTCAGCAAGTTTCTAATTCGATACAGATCAATTATATTTAGTTATAACTGGATGTTAAAGAAGTATTATGATTCGCATGATCGACTAACCTGCCATCTACCAGTGTGTTCGAAATGAGATGATGATGTACGGTTAAGAGGTCATAAATTCCAATGTATTCCTGAACCGTCAGCGACAAGCGGTCTAGTGTGCATTAAAAAGTTATTCGATTCTTTCAAGCCGGAAATAAACACTGACACTGTTGACATGTCAGTAGACAAGACCTCCAAAGATACTTTACACGTAAAAGCACTTTCATTAGCTCTTGTTACAACAAATCCTTTCCGGTCATGAGCGGCAAAGCTCGAGGAAGAAGAAGTGTTGTTAACGGCGGCGAAACATAAACGCAAAAAACCCACAAAAGCCTTTTCCTTCTCTTTTATTGCCTTAACAGTACAAGGAGCCGAACGGTTCACGAGAGTTATCGTAACGGAAAGATGGCGTGATGAAACGTATCTTCAATGAACTCCGAAAAGGCGCTTCCTTCATACTAAAACTGTACGCGCAGATTCATCATTCTTACACTAGGGTCTGTTTCGCGGTAGATTTATGTCGGGCGCTGTGAAAAACGTGGCTTCGGTGTTGTCTTTCCATCCATCTCCGCTGTTAAGTAATAACCTTGCCTAATTGACTTGGGCTGCTGAGAAAAGGCCGCCATCTTCGGTCCACGCTGCTTCTCAGGTTTAATCAGCACCAGTTTGGAAATCTGAGCCGTAAAAGGGCGAAGCTCAAGGTAAATCTAATTTCCTGTGTTTATTGCCAAGAGCTTGAATGGCACGTTGGTCATAAACATGTGATTAGAGTTGTATTTTCAACTTAACGAAGGGAGAGGTCATTTTTGCTGGCACCTAATTTTCCCACGGAGCTGGAATTTTGGCATAAATGTTTCGGGGAGAGTAAAAAATAACGGATTAAGAATGTGCAACAGAACAGTGGCGTGGTGCTGGGGGGTATGAATGGTGGAGAGAAGTAGTAAGGTTGTCATATTCTCAGTATCATCTTGCTCTCTCGTTCTTGTCTAGTCTCTAAGAATAATCGCAATCTCGTCTAGAATTTGAATGTGAATGCAAAATATATTTTTTTGCACTCACACGAAACATATAAATACATCCCAATTTACACAAATTCGAGATTTTACTTCGATTTCTCGGTGTTTTAAAGTCTCGAAGGTTTGCGTCCTCGTCTCGTGCTGGTTATGCAACAAAACCTTTCACCTTGTAATCCTGTGGTCTTGAATTCGTTTTCAGATTAGGCTACATGTTAATTATGACTTTTCAAACGTTCATAACAAAATAAAAACTTCAAACTTGAAGTAGGCTCAAACTGCACGTTCCCTGTTTTGTGTATGTAGCAGCACCTGACATTACATAAAAATAAAATATCTCTCAATTACCATTTTTGTCTTAATGTACCACGCGTTCAATGGATCGTCACGTCATTCTGGTTGTGTTTGTTAATAGGTTGATAACACCTCAGGCAGAAACGATGGCGAAAAAGGGAAATAGGAGAGAGAAAGAGAGAAATGCAGAGTACGAAAGAGAGGAACAAAGTAAGCAAAACAGGACACTGAAGAGAAACAAAAAGAGAGAAACAGAATGAGAAAGAGAGAAGCAGAACAAAATAGAGAAAGCAAAAGATCAAGAAAGAAAAAGGAAAGAAGAAGAGGGTGAGAAGCAGAAACAGAGAAACGGGAGTAAGGGATAGAGAAAGAGCTGAACACAAAATATTGAAACAGGAAAGATCGAAAAGAAAAGAACAATGGAGGACGAAACAATAGATGGAGAGGAGAGAAACACGTAAAAGGGCCTGAGGGAAGGTAGAAACAGAATGAGGAAAGGAAGAGATAAGTAAAACAAGAGGGGGGAGAGAAATCAAAATAACGAAAAGGAAAAGGAAAGGGTGAGAGGCAGAAACGAACAGAAATGGGAGGAAAAGGAGCTGAAGACAAAAGCATTGAAACAGGAAAGAACGAAAAAGGGAAAAGAAAGAGGACGAAAAATTGGTAATTGAGGAAGAAAAAGGAAATGACGAAGTGAGACAAAAACAGGTAAAGAGAGAGAAAACGCATCCTGTACGCAAGAGGTGCGAACAAACAATCAGCACCTCACACTATCTTCTTCCGTGAGAAGGCGCTGAAGGCATCACGAAGAGGAATCTTGTTGCCAGAGATCTCTGTTAAAATGGAGCAACTTTTTTTTTCGCCCAAGCGAAAAACGCTCGTTTAGTTTCCTCTACCTCCAGTCTTTGTTTTAAAAAACCGCCCGTCCCAAGAGAAGAAAAGATGTAGAAACATTTACGCGAACGGTCTACGAGCTCAACCGCTGTTTAAGATTTCTCTCCCGATTAGATGGTTCGCATCATTTTTACACACTTCTCGTAATAACTACATGTGCCGTTGTTCCTAACATACTGTATAAAGTGTGCAGTGAACAATGGTGAGTTACCAGTTCTTTTGAAACAGTGGGTCCTAGCCCTTCTATAATGATAATGTGAAATTAAGTAGGGGGAGTAGAGAGACAAGATTCGTTCTCGTCCGGAATTTGATTGAATTATTAAATTCACTTTATGCACGGGCTAATCAGGACTGAACCTACCCACATCGGAACCACTGTGACATATTCCTCCACCGGGTATCAAACTCAGGACCTCTTTATTACAACGTTACCACTACGCAACTTGGGAGGCCCCCCCTGAATTGGAGTCAAGACCGAAAACTCGTCTCAATCGAGGTTTCAGTAAAATACAATTGAGGTCAGTGGCGGCGATTAGGGGGGGCGAGGGGGACAGTTGCCCCCCCACCCACTTTTCACCACTTTTGCCCCCGCACTATGCTAAACATTATCTACAAACTGAAATATTCTGTCTTTGCCCCCCCTCCCGGTTTTAGAACCCAATCGCCGCCACTGATTGAGGTATAATGAAAATCTTTCTGAAATACAAATTGTTTTACTGCAACACTGCAACACTTGTTCAAACAATTATCACGTGTAAGAGAGAGGACGACTGGAGAGAAATACAGGGTGTTTCATAATACCCTCCGGGATTTCGAAAGTCGTTTGCTCACAGGCGAACTTACCCATGAGGATGAGAGCTTGTAAGTGAAGAGGGTAAATATTCAAGTTTTTAACCCACCTTACAAATGTTCGATATGTCCAGCCTTGGTGACACGACAGACGTAGAACGAACAGGTAGGCCGGGATCATCGCTTGATGCTGTGGACCACATACGAGCAAGATTACAGAATTAACATCTGTCGAGTCACTAAGTGAGGACAACATATCGAACATCTTTAAGGTGGGTTGCCTTTGAGCAACTGACTTCTGAAATCCCAGAGGGAATTATGAAGCACCCTGTATTTGGTATATAGATAGTAGGTAACTAACAGACCTTTTAAAAATCGAGACAGAACCTTCGAAAACCAAAAACGAGAAGGACAGAGACTTCTGTAAAATCAACACGACAACGAAACTTACTGTCAGACACTTTCGATCTCGTTAGACTTTACTATGATATTTGAAATATTTAAATTAATCAAATTTACTCTATATCAAGCGGTGATTTGCCCGATTTGAATACAAGTCATATATTCTCTTTTGTGCTGCGTGGTTGCGTATACTCAGGATAAACTTCCGATTATTATTTCTTTTCGAGGACTCTTAGCGTCGAAACCAGGCGTCCAACTTTCTTAAGAAAAGTTGTTTGCTTGATTGGCCTCTATGCGTTGTTCAAGTTTGTGCCACACTATACAGAGTTGTTTATTCTGTACATTTCGGGACGAGGCTAAGGCTTTCAGTTCGAGGACTAGATGTTTATAATCGAGACGAGGCAGGGCACCTAACACAAGAGACTGCGAAGACTACACTCATATCGATACCAACTTATTTACTACCTTTTGTATCCCCTTTTCTGCTCTCTCTCTCTTTTTATTTCTTTCTGTTCAGAAATTTCGATTTAGAATGACCCGTAAAGACATCACACAGCTTTCAATACATATTCCATTTCAGGATACTACTTTTCCATCACAATCTAATCCAAACTGCATGTGTAGCACCGGACAATAGAACACTTGTAACTTATCAATGTAAACTTCAGGACGTAATCTTCAAACCATGTAAGTATTTCAGCCCTATTATTAAAACTCTTCTTTCTGTAAAACTTTGAAAGTGTATTTCTTTTAGGCTAACCCTGTATATTCACGTACGCTTCTGTGTCTCTTAAGAAATATATAGTGCATGTGCGTGTGTGTTTAAGCTTGTTATTACGATAGGTTTACGTATATTTCTTGCCTGCTTGTATTTTAATGGTTTTTTTTTATAACAAATCTATAAATACTAATTTTATCCATGGTGTTCCGGTAAAATGTGTAATTACCAAGCGGGAGATTCGCTTTGATTCCAGGGGTAGATGATCTGGAGCGGGATTTTTTTTTCGGCTAATATCTCAACACAGAGAGGCTCTGGGTTTCGCTCAGCCTCTAATCAATGGATACCTGATGGGGGTAAAGGCGGACAGAACGTGGCGATCACATCACTTCGTCAAACTGCGGAGATCTAGAATGTGTTGGGTCTCACCTCCACACCCCCGGTGTGCATAAATGCACAGGAGAGAGCTTTACTTTAGCCTAAATTCCCTGTAATGAAAACATGAAGTTTCAAGTTTGTTTTAAGTCCACTTTATGCTCAGGTAAGCTAATCAAGATAAACCCGTCGTCGCCTTGTATTCAAAGGGTCAAGGGTTCGACACACGGTAGAGGCACATTGCACGGTGGGTCGGATCCCACTTTAAACTGTAGGTCCAGTCCCGATTAGCCTATCTGCGCGTAAAGTGAACTTAAAATAACAAACCAAACAAATGACCAATCAATCCACTGAGGAGGTCCATAATGTACAACTGGTAAGAACGAGGCCGATGTTGAGAGAGAGAGAGAGAGAGAGAGAGAGAGAGAGAGAGAAAAAGAAAGAATGAAAGAGAGATAGAGAAAGAGAGAGAGAGAAAGAGATAGAAAGACAAAGAGATAGAAAGAGAGAGAGAAATAGACAAAAAGAATGAAAGAGAAAGAGAAGGAGAGAGAGAGAAAGAGAAAGATAAAGAGATCAAGCGAGATAAAGAGAGGGAAAGAGATAAAGAGAGAGAAAGAGAGAGAGAGAAAGAGAAAGAGAGAGAGAGAGAGGAAGGAAGAGAAAGAGAGAGTGACAGTCAGGCTCACTAGCCCTGATGACCAAAGGAGTCTGGTGAGGGCACATCTAGCTCCTAACAGTCGATAAAACTAATTACCAAGAGCTCTAAACCTGACCTAACCTAACCACATATGTATTTCATGAAAAGATTCTCTCGAGCTATCGACCAGATGAGTTGTGGAAAAGATTCCTAATTTTCCACAACTCACCTGGTCGATAGCCCAAGAGATTCTTTTCATCATTCGCCGCCATGAAAGCTTCAAGATTAACTTTACATAGGTCTTGTTGCGTAGAACTAAGCGAAATTGTAGGTTACGAATTGTTAAGTTACTTCTAGCGACTGTTACCAGCCAGATGTGTCCCGCATAAAGCCCACGACCAAAGCAGGACCGACCCCACAAAATTTCTCTCGCGACGCCACTGTCTGGAGCACCAAAATTCTTGCAATAAACAAAAATCGTCACCAGGGTCGAAATTCCACGGTGACTTAACCATCCATGGTCGTCGATCAAACCCGGCGCTTGTTATTCTCCGATGCTCCTACGAAAGTTGGTCTCCGGAAAATAAGGCAGTGTTCTTCACACTTTCAGCTTCGCCGGAAGTAAAAAGTGCCAAGAAACCTCATTATTCAGTCTTGGCTCCCATGCTTTCGTTTCTGGCGAAGGGCCTCTCGCGTAATTCTGACGCAACCATGCCTGAGAAACTCGGATTAATATGCCATGAGAACGGTGCAATTGTGGGTCCCACGAGCCACGGGCCGGGGCTACACAAGTTTTTTACAGGCACTAGCAGTTAGGTCAGCGGTTAGTAGAGTGTTGAATGTGTTAACAGAGCTTCAACGCGTTCTAAAAAGACAGGTTTAAAGAAAATCTCTTCATCGTAATCGACAGACCAGTGCCATCTTGTAACAAGGCCTGTGTAGCCTCTCTTGGTTTACATACTACGTCATCACTGGTAGGCATACGATCGAAAGTCGATATCGGCGCCCCAGTCGCAGATGTGTGTTGAATAGGTTGAAATCTGACATGCTTTCACCGTGTTACTCGTAGTGTGTGTGGATAACGTGTAATGCTTGCAATATGGTGACATCGTGAGCGATTCACGGCTTACCAATGATGACGTCGCATGCCGAGAGAGAGTCTGCATAGGCCGTGCCATGAGAAGGTATTGCATAAACCCGCACGGACAGGCGGCAAAATTGCCATATTTTAATGAAATCTTTTCGCTTCACTGGCTGCTATTTTCACTAACCAGCGACAAGTCAATCATTGCTCTGACTTTTTTCGACATGAAAGCAAGACAATCCTTAGCTCGCCTTGGAACAGTGGAGTTCAAATCAATATGGGAACTTAAACATACCACACTACTGCAACGCAATGTAGTTCATTCATTACGTTCTGCCCAATGGACGGGTTTGAAAAGGGTGACCTTGACTGGAGGCAGCAGTCTTCCTCGTAGCACACCTAGGACTGCATTTTTGTAGGGTAGCGACGCTCTGACGCTTCCATACACAGCCAATATAATTCTCCTATACAATTTTTATCCCATCGTCGTGATTAAGGGAAAGTGGTAACGGCGCTGAAAAATACAATGAGCATGGTTTTTCTAGCACCACATCTTCTGATTGAATCTTCTTGTGGTTTGCTTTACGGTTGTGTAATCTTTATCCGCCGCAAGAATGAAGTCAAACAAATAAATACACGTGGTTTTTAAGAGAAATCCTGTTGGCCATTCCAGTATCAAGTTCGTCCGTGGAGCAGGGGCTAGCGCGCTGCAGTAAGAGCGCATCTGCCGGCATTTAGACCCACAGCTGTATGCTGACCGCGTCAGTGCTAAAGTATCCAGATAGCTGGTGTCCAGTTTGCACGTGTTCGTGAAGTGTTAAGGTGTTAACAAGTGTTCTAGATTGTTTTGTTTTAGTTTACGTATTACTGGTGCTTTTCTGCAGTCTAATAATGCCACGCTATACGTACAATTCAAAACAATGCATTTTTATGTGCGACTCTTACGTCATTACGAATTCTTGTAGGGAAGTTTTAGAAGGGGTTTTGCAGCAGAATTCCCAGGTGGTCCTGTTCCACACAGACAGTGTTCGAAAACCTGTGAACGAATTTAGGGAAACAGGGTCTGCTCTTGATACAAAGAGAAGGGTGAAACGGCGTGCGCTTACTGAGGAGAAAGTAGACGATGTTGGAGCACGATTGGAACATACTCCTCAAAAGTCCCTCCTGCACCTTGAACAAGAAACAGACATTTCCATGACGTCTACGTGGCGAGCTACCAAGCTTTTAAACCCGAAGCCACACATTAGAAGAATTGAAAAACAATATCACGAGAGAAATTGAAGCAATTTGGGAAGAGGAACTGATGCGTGTTAGTGAAAATTTCCTAAAAAGATGCCTTAAATGTGAGGATGCAGGAGGACATCATTTCAAACACTTCTTGTAACAAGATACGTGCTCATTGTAACTGTCAGTGTAATTCTAAGAGCTTATTTCGCGAACTATTGAACTTACGTTAATGAAACCATTCCAGAACGATCAAGGAACGCAGCAGTTTGTGTGTGTGTGTTTTGTTAAGCCGAGAGTTCATATCCCTTCCGCTAGGTGACACATAAAACACACACATCACTCTGTGTTTTGTGCAAAGTTTTGGTCCCCAAAATCACCGGACTTTACACCGTGTGACTTCTTTTTGTGGGGTTTCATCAGACAGGGTATTCGTCTCAACAATGCCGCGTGATATCGCAGCGATAGACACTATCGACAGGCCCAAGTTGATGCGACTGTGGCAAGAGCTAGACTATCGTGTCGATGCGCGCCTGACACCCGTGGTTCACACACACGGCGTAAAAAAAACTTGAGTTCCTCGTTCGTTCTGGACTGGTTTCTTTAACGCAAGCTTAATACTTAACTTGCAATTTTTTTTTGTAACTCCTGAATTATTTATGAACACCCGGTATATGTTAGAAAGTGGGTTAACGGCGCCGAGAAACTATTACAGCCATTTTTTTTGGAATATTGTAGCGGTTTTTCGAAAATAGAGAAATGTTTGGGAAAAGTCCTTGTTCAGGCAGGCTCATCAAGGTCCAGCATTTGCGCCACGCAACTTTTGAAACACCCTGCATTTCTTGTCAGAGATGGAAAAACTGAGAGGCAAACCCTAATCATGATTTACAAGGATCTCGTTTCATGCTATACAAAGGAAGAGTTATAAAGAATATCTCGTTTGCGTGCCAAATGCAAAGGAGACAACCCTTATCTTGCCTCGCAGGAGTTGAACAAGAAGGAATGCACTCGGAGAAGAGGGGGAGGAGGAGACCGTTAATAGAACAATGAAGGGTCTGAACTTTTAAACAAGGATCATGTGACCTACTTTAAGCATTTCCGGGCATCTCCGCTTTTTTATCGGGGAATAAAAGTGCACGGTTGTACTTAGGCAGGAAGTGGGGGAGATTTTGGCATGTCTTGTAACTGACCATATTAGCATTGCGATTGTCTCTGTCTTTGAAACACACTTTAGGCATAAAAGCTAAAACAGATTGCCCTGTCAAGGATGGCCCATTGCCCGCCACGAATATTAGTGCCTAGTATACGTAAAATTTATTAATTTCTGAATACTGATACTATTTCAAAAGCTATCAACGGCTTCTACTTCCGAGCACATAGTGAACAGGGTATTCATAGAAGAATGGTGGGGTTTCGTAAGTGATCAAAATAGCCGTATATTACCTTACACGGTCGTAACCTATGCCATTAGGAAGAGCAGATGTGAAGTTTTTGATGGGTTGTCGGCAGTTCGTTTATGCTTACTGCAGGAACAGTTCCTAATGGCGCAGGTTACACTCTTTCACTTACGAAACCCCACCATTATTTTATGAATACCCTGTAGTATATGAATATAGCATTACAGCTTCCTTAATATTTGTTATTGTATGGCTATGGCGACAATATTTCTTTTGTTATTAAAAAAAATAACATGTTCTATATTATTTGTGGTGTGATGTTTCCTAAAAAAAGTCATGTTCTATGTTACATGAAGTTTCGCTAGCGAATGTACTAAGCTGATACGTACCTTTCCGAAACTTTCGGTCCAGTGATCTAACGATCGAGACCTAGCGAATTCATAACATTTAACGTTTGATACTTGAAACGTTACCTAAACACAATTACGTTTCAATGGGCCTTATTCTCATATAAGTACCAAAAGGATATATGCCTCACAATTTATAGATAAGTCATATTAATGTTCTTCGTAATTACGAAGTTAATTCATTATTGCAGCTGGTAATCTGTGCATCAAGGGTTTCCAGGTTCGATCCTCAGTGGAGGCACAGTGGTTCAGATCCCATTTTAAACTGTAGGCTCAGTGGAGATTGTCCTGTAAGTTAACGAACAGTTCATAAACTATCCCAAATCCTGACAATGATTTTACAATCCGAAAAAATGCAAACCGGTGTGTTACTGCATGTGAGCTCGCTTGTGTTACGAGCTCACAGCAAAATTTTCAAAGGATATTGGTTACCGTAAGTTGCTTTCTCTACCTCGCTAGGTTAATCGCCGCGACGATGAGGATCAGTGGTGAATTGAAATGTCCAGCCACTTCGCCAACACTACACACACAACGAATATGCAAACAGTGAAACATCAATCTTGCATCTTTTTCCTAGTAAATCTGGACAAATGGGAGGGAGAGGGGCCAGGGGGTAACACAGCCTTCAGCCCCTTCCATGGGTACACCAATGCACGCAACAAACATCCACAAAATGGGGCACAGATAATGTATCCCAGGGCATCATTCTTGGATGATGTCGAAAGCAACAGTGGAACAATTGTTAACACGAAAAAAGCAAACAATAATGACTCGCTCAGCATTTCGTATCAATAAAAATTCATTTTTCAACGCACAATGCCAATCAAGCAACGCAATTAGGAGCTGAAACCTGCTGAAAAGAAGGGGGGAGAAGAGGGCGGTAGTTCTTGTCGGAGATAATAGAGGTCACTAGCAGCAAAGAACGTGACCTAATTAGAAACAAGACAGCGTTGGAAAGAAAAAAAAAGCTTTTCTTTTCAGTTACTCTCAATCAATTGTTGCGTAATCGACATTCCACCTTCTTCATTACTGCAAAAGTTAAGAGAATTTGCTACATTGAATGTTATTACTAGACCTCGGATTTTTAGGTTCTAAAAAGGGTGCTTTTACGTTCCTAAAATAGGCTCTAAAAATCGTAAAATAGGCTCTAAAAATCCTAAAATAGGCTCTAAAATCGTAAAATAGGCTCTAAAATCGTAAAATAGGCTCTAAAACATCTTAAATAAGGTTAAAAAGAGAAAATATCTGCCTGTACCATTGAATTTTTAAAAATTCCGCCTTGAAAACCAAGAATTATACTTGAATTTTATCATGGTCCTAGAGTGACCACCCTCAATACATATTTTCTTTCATGTTATCCCCAGTCAAACTTCGCTTCTTTCTGCGAGGATTATCTTGGGTATTTTAACATTTTCCTTCAACAAAAACAGTCAGTGGTGCAAATTTGAATGTTGAAACGTTACTTTGCAAGGCATGAATGTCACAAAGCAAAGAACGATCGTGGAAGTAAAAGTGGTGCGAGACATTTTGCTTTGTTTACAGCAGCGTTTCCCAAACTCAGTGTTCCAAATCTTTCCGCGGCGCGCTAAGTCAGAATGTAGGCCTGTCTAACAGTTGCAGCGCTCAGATAGTGTAATTAGGTTGCTTGCCTTAAGTTAAAAAGATAAACATATTTCAAATTCAGAAATATTTTATGTGTAAAAGTACTAAATAAGCACATATTTGGAACAATCATATCATTGACTGAATATATTGAAACATTTCGCGGAACCCCTGCAAGCCAGCCACGGCGCACACTTTGGAAACCACTGGTTTATAGCTTTGAAAGACATCATGGACTTGGAGGAAGAGAATACAAGAATCCTTAAAAACCTAAAAAAAAAAGTTTGATTTAGGCGCATAGACCTAAAATAGGTTCTAACAAGCAAAATATGTTTTTTTAGGCACTATAAAACTTCATCAGTCGTTGAGTTGTTTTTTATTACCGAAACACTGTCATAACTTATTTCTTATTTACACGCAAAGGAAAAAAAAATAGGTCAAAAACCTAAAAGAAAAGAAGCAAAGAGTGTGGTTCAGAAATTGGCCAATGGATGGCGCAGCGAAATGTAGGAACTAAATTGCTACAGTGTGCATGCGTCAACTACACATAAGCTGGATTGCAAATGAACGTAATTTAGATATGATGCTTGTACAGATCACGCTCAGATAAATGCAACAATCCCTGTTTGAAAGGAAATTTTGGATCATGTTATCACGAATCTTACAAGAACTCAAAACCAGGAAATAAAATTGGGAGGGTATTTGCTTTTGATAAAATTATAGATCGGTTAGTTCATCGAACCATCCAGCCTAACTATTGCCTATTTTTGGGGGAGCAGGAAAAGGTTTATAGTATCCTTGCCTTGACTCATCTCACCCAACAGGTCGTTAGGTGCCGGTGCTTGCCCGAGTTAGCTTTCTGGGAGATGAGGCCTGCTCGAAAAAGGTTTATAGTATCCTTTTGATAAAGTTATCCCCTTTAAACATACCGTCGAGGAACAAGGAAGGGGGTGGAGGTCGAACCCCACAATTTCAGTCATTTATAGACAAGTGATCAGCTTCTACCCCCTAGTTGTCCTAGCAGATCCCCCGGCCGTTCTCATAACACCCCTTCCCCCCACCCACGCACACAATTAGTGTTAAAAGAAAGCAAATTTTACAAAACTTTATATTTGGTATTTTTGGCTTAACAATATATTTCAGGTCCCTCTTTATTCATTGTTTATTAAATGGATGCTATTATTTGTTGTAATATTTCTAATAGTACACCAATGCCTTAGACAAAAATTAAGATTTCTTGAATTAATTTGAACATTTTTGTCCCGAGCCTGCCCCTACCTACGGTCGGCTCTGGTTTAGCCACTCAACCTAAGAAAAAAGCATGATGCAACCAACGAATTTTTACCTGCTTTCATCGGGAAACCAAGCAACTCGGAGCAACTATTAGCAGGAAAATGATTGAAATTGCGCAGTAGTTGCTTCGATCAACGATAGATGGCACTGCGGTCGCATTTTCCTTTCATAAAAGGCCCGTCAGATAGGCAGGCAAGGCACCCGTGGGAAATTGAAATACCAGCACGGAGTCATAACCACCACCTTATAAGATTAGGCAAATTGTCCATATTTTTAGTTTTTTTCTTCTCCATTGTATGAGTTTTACGGAATGGAACTGTGTTTGTGCTGGAGGAGGTTGTCCTCTGCGTATTAGTTTCAGATCAAAGTTGCGAAAAATAGAATGAACGAGCATTGTGGTGGTCAATTTGCCTACTGTTATATTTGCTATTGGCTGTAGGGTGGAATGCATAAGTATTACCAAGCAAATTATTCACCACCATGTTTATTCTCTTTGTTTTACTCACTGAGAGCCTCAAGAATTAAAAGAAAATGCGAAACAATCCGCAATCTTTGTTGCAGTTAGTTTTTAAACTAGCAACAATCACAAAATCTATAAATTCTTCTAATAAATAAAACAGAAGTAAACTTTTACAAGTTCCATGAACTTGACTATTTCCTCTCCCCCCTTTTTGCTACTTTTGCCCCCCGTAACTATGTTAAACCTTATCTACCAAGGAATAAACTGCCCCCCCCCCCCCCCCAGGTTTGAAACCCAATCGCCGCAATGACAGTCACACACTGCACAAGCATGCTACATAAAAATACAGTTCTTAAAAACGAGTAGCATGTAAGATAAATATTAAAGGAAATAGTCGTGGACAATTTGTCGAGAAACACTTGTGCATCCCACTATACGTAGCAAGCAGCTAATTTTGTTCATTGTAGGCATCAAGGGCAGTGGCGGGTTGCATTTTTATTCCAAGCACCCCCTCCTTCACCCATCTTTCCCTCCATCCTTTCCCATAAGTCCCTTAACTTGTGTTAAATCCTTGTAGAGCCTTAATTGGGGGGAAAGGTGCTCCGGAGCGGTCGTTTATTTGTTTGCTTTTTTTTCTTTTTAGTTTATAACTTTCTCCTCGAAAACTCCGCTGCAAAAACTAATATCCGATGGATCAACCTTTATGTATCCGCCCTGGAGAAAAGTGGGCACACGAAATCGACAGCTGAAGGATGTGTACCCAGTAGTGTTCCCTTACGAAATCTATATTTAGATAATTCTACTCCTTGTGTGAGAATATACTCTGGATCCCGTCAACGAACATACTGGAGACATCTCGAATAATTTGTGTCGAAAAATGAAACGTTGACACCAACCAGACAACAGATTAGGAGAACGGATGTGTAGAGGCGACCTCTCACGCACTCCAAAGGTTCGTTGTATTGCGAAACAGTTCATGCACATATCTTGCTTACGTCAGGGCCTAGACACTGCCCAGGGGAAAGCAAAGACAATAACATAACGTTGGCTCAGTCTTGAGGAGAAGAACTACTCGTTTCTTGATTAGTTACGTCTAGTCCTGTAAGATTTAGTTCCGAGCCTTGCAATGATTACATAACACATTCTCTGAAATATAATATCACTCTTCCACTATACATATAGTTTCTAGAAACTACTCTTGATTACGTCTGGTTGCACTTTATGCAATTTTGTATTATCACAACGAGATGTGCCTGAAGGAAATTGATAAGGATTCGCTAGAATGCTCCAGAAGAAATTAGCAGATGTAGTTTCTCAGAATTTGAAATATCATAGAGGTTTCTCGAAAGAGGAATATTAGAAAACGACTTTGCCAAAGGCCCAGCGTGGCCTTGCTAGAATGTACTGCATATCAGTGTTGCCACACACTGAGACCACAATTTCCCTCTCTTATTTAATTTATATTTCATCTAAAAAAAGAAAAAAATGAAATCCGTGATCACAAGATCCCAACATCAACCATTATTATTATTATTATGGCCGTGAATATCAATGACTTACGGAAATATTGGGTTTGGATAAATGAAATATTGGAAGAAATAACAAAACCAATGGAATTATTAGTTTCAAATGGTACATTTTACAAGAACTAAAAATACGAAAATTGCCATGCCACTTATGAACTATACTAGCGGTGTTATTTCAAAATTGGAAAAGGTACCGACTGTTTCCTACCCAAATCTAAACTTATACTTAGGCCATGGTTTTGTGAGGTGGAGGGATGGGGGGAATGGAATTACCCGACGGCAGAAAGAATGTTATTTCCACTCGTAAGAGCTTCAATATAAGATTTAATTTCCCTGTAATTTTGGGATCTTTCATCTAATTTCCCTGTACTCGGGGAAATCTCCCTTTATGTGGCAACACTGCTGCATCAAGAAAACTAATGGAAGGAAATTTAGAAAAATGTAAACAAGTGAAAATGCAAGGAGAGGGAGAGTGCTTCCTTTGGCAATGGCCCCTTCTCCTTGTGTGAATATTTTCTTTAGAAATACCGCCAAAATGTACACGATAACTTATTTTGCACCCACCCCATCCGGCAACAGGGTAAGAGGATAGGCGAAAGTTTCCGGGAAAATTCACACAAACATCGTATCGACGCCCGAACCATTATTTGTCATGTCTTCACCAGGCATTCTCAGATGGTGCGTCACAAAAGCGCACTAACCTTCGTCCATGTTTATGCGGGATGTCTGACCATCTGACGATCCCAAGTAGGGAAGAAAACTATCCCGTCTCAATACAACCGAACAATGGCGAGAAATGTAGACATTTGGGCTGAATGCGCTGGCCGAAATTTTCATGCAGCCCCTGGATTTACAACCCCTTATGCAGGGGGGGGGGAGGCGGGAAGGCAAGGCAGAAATCATGACAAAAGATCTTGCACACCAGTGTTGCCAAATGTAACAATATATCCCAACACAGAAATGTTTTTCTTATCACATTCAGGACAAGTGGAAGAATTAATTAACTTTTCACATGTCTAGCGTGAATTAACTATTTACGATAAAGTGAGTGTAGAGTTTCATATGTCTTCTGTAAATTTGTAAAGTGAAATGTTGGCTGTAGCTTCAAAAAATTGAGGTACGATACAATCACGCGTATTTCAGTCAGCTATTCCCGATTCCAGCTGTCTGATATGACATCTGGTTAGATATGTTCGTACTACATTCGGTGGGACTGCTTGAATCGGCATGTGGATTCAAAAGTGTTGAAAACACAGGAAAAGTGCGCTGATTATTGAAGATGCGCTTACTTGTAGAGGTGTAAAACGAACGACAAGTTCCACCAGCTTCATCCATCACATTACGTTATTGTTTGTGTGTTGTCCTCCTGGCATATACAGGGAGAGGGGGGGAGGGTGCACGACAAAACTTATTTTTCTTATTTAACGTCTTCTCTCTTCCACATTTGGCTAATTGCGACGATGAGGATGAGTGAAGATATACAATTGATGAATGCACACTCACGTGGCTAGGCCGGACTCGAACCCGCGACTTTTAGTGTCAAGATCGAAAGTCGACCATTTTAACGCGATCTGTCAGTTTCAATTCACACAGGTGGCCGGCCTGTCTTGATTTGAGCACTGAAACACACAAAACTCCACAAAATGCAGCCTTGTCAAGTCGAAAATTATTTCTAAAGCAGCATTATCACCAAGAGTAGCAAATCTCTATCTATGGCTCTGTTGGAGTGAGGAATGAATTTGAACCAGGGACCTTCTGAAGACGAGGCAGAGGCGGACAGACAAGACGAAAATAATCAACCCAAAGTCCGACTAACATCAAGGAAACAATAATGGTACTCGGTCACGAACGAAAGCGATTACAAATATTTCATACGAACTGTCTCGCCCGACCATTCTGCAAAAGAATGAATGATCGTCCTAATACGTCATCGCAGCCACAACTTATGCCGTTATCTTGCTCTGCCCCCTCCCCCACCTGCGTAATCGGTTACTCGCCGCTTCCATTAGAGGCTGTCACAGTTAACATTGCACACCGACCTGTTCCAAGAACCACGCCTTGTGCGGTGGATGTCCAGCAGCATCGAGTTAACGACCTCGAAATCTGATTACTTCGCTGCAACGCAAAGGCCTAGGACTCGATGACGGACGCGCTCAACCCAAGGGATGCTGGCTGGCAATGCTCGTGGTAAGCCCATCTCGGTCTCGTCTTCTCGAGTTGCACGTATCTTTCTCGGTCTCTCGATTGTAAAAATTTGACTGAAATTATGGTCTAACACGGCCAATTTCCGCTACCATCAAACTATCGTAAAATAAATGTCCATGGCCAGTTTTACAGTATAACGACTACCACATAGTTAACCGTATGCAATTTATAATTATTACCTATCTTTATGCAAGATAAAACATTAAAATTTATATTAGTTTTTTTCTCGTCACAACGCTGTACTACATTGCGTTACAACGCTAGGGGTCCCGGGTTCGAATCCCGGCCTGGGCTTGGATGTTTGAGTGTCATGTTATCACTCCTCTCCATCTTCTCAAATTAGCCAAAAGTGGCACAAAAAGCGAAGTAAAATATATCTAAATAAAATGAAAAACCAACCTTGTACTACAGGCCTAATATTAGTGTCTAATATTCCACGGCATGCCTAATGTTTCCGACGGTATGTGTACTTCTAGTTAAGTACATTTTGTATACTTTTGTTATTTAGCGCAAATGTTCTTCCACTTTGGCGAATTGCCAAGATGAGGATAAATGGTAATTCGACTGAATTAAAAAAAAAACGCCCTGGCCGGGATTCGAACCCAGGAACTTCGGTGGCGAGAACGAAAGTGGAACGCAGTGATTTTTACCGACCAATGGACCTCCACAATGGCGCCGTCTCCGCCAAGAACATGGAGAGACTACAATACCTTAGAATAATTTAATTCACCCTAATATGCCTTTCTCCATTAAATATCAAGCTTGCACTTACCGTTCATAGACGACAGTACAAGACTTAATTTTTGTCGCTTACAAAAATCACCCAAAGCTAGAAAGTTAACTATTTCAGAGGATTTTACGCACGATAATTGATTTGTAAAAGATGAAAAAAACCTAAAGTGTGTTGAATTTGTTGACAAGAATTCACAGGTTAAAATTCAACACTTTTAAGTATAAAGATATAGACGTAACGTTCTGATGGAAAGTAAGTCCGTCTGGCGGGATATTGATCTTATTCTACATAATTTTCTGCCATTTTTGGCTAATCGCAATGCTGAGAATAAATTATGCTTGACAGTTTTATGAAGTGACACCCATGTCTAAGCTTGAACTCCCAACACGGAAAATTCGATGTCGCCTTTAGCTGGTTATTTCACGTCGCTCCTCTGCCCCTTCGGTTAGTCGCGATTATGAGATGAACGGATGAAATGGATGACGGGACACACGCAATGATACAATACCTGGTTTCGAACCTGGATTCTCTGGTTTCATAGCACGTTACGCCTGGCGTCTGGCCAAAAGACAAGAACTATGACCGTTCGGATACGCTTGCCATGCATATACACACTTCATTCTATAAGAAGCAACTACTATAGTACATTTTTAACTTAGTAGTTTCATGAATAAGGTTTCCACACCTTATTCATGTTAATGCTCTCGCCCTTGTTTGGTACAGACTTCGAACTCAATTTGTCTCGATCTATGCGAAAATATTAATTTTCTTCCCTGGTCTTTTTTATTTCGCTAGCCTTATTTTGTAAATCAAGTCTTTTTATCAGCCTACGATATAGCCCCATCCTTACGGGTGTTTGCAAAACAAATCGAACTTAAACTCAAACCATTCCTATTCCATCAAGAGTGTGTGTGAATGCACGCAAGTCTTCAGAAAATGTTTGTTCGAAGACGAATATCAATACCCTAGTTGAAAATAATCTTAAGTAGCAAATTAAAGTGTAGATATGTTTAAACAAGATTTGCATTTTTTTTTAAAACAAATGTTGAATCTTAACGCCGTCACCTGTCCTGCCATCTATAATCGGACAAGGTTCCATGCGATTCACATACTTCGTTTCATTACATAGGATTATCTACAGCTAATCAAGAATAAGCTCATTAGTAACTTATCAGTGTAATATTTTCTCTTTAAGAATGATATTTAATACAAAAATAGCAACAATAAATTTATAATTCCATATGTAAGCTAATCTTGATAAGTAATTTGTCATTACTATTGCGTAATTCTTCCAGTTGACTGTTCTGCCATCCGGTAGAGCGTTCGCAACGAGATAATTTTTGCTCATCACTTGCCTCATACTATAATTATTCTAGGTTGTCAACGAATATTACTAATCCTCGGGAGTTTATGAACGCACCACATGCTGTGACTCCAATCACTGGAATTTTGAACGTTGGAAATTCCTTGAACTTCACATAACAAACGACAGCTGATGAACGAACACCCCTGCACCCTGGTGACGAGTTCATAAAACATTCAACACAGATAGATGGCAAAACTCCGTGGTTTATAGCTAAGGTGTTGAAACGGTTAAAGTGGCCGATTGCCAGCAAGGTGGGCGTCCTTGTTAAACTCGAACTGAGGCTCACTTTCCGGACAGGTGGTGCGTACGCCTGAAACAGCTGTTTAGACACAAGTTCACGAGAACGAGCCAGAACCCACAATTAATTCAATATATCATCTCTGACTTAATCAGCACCATATTCACAAGCGGTTACAGAAACAACTCTGATTTAAGGATCATTTGCTAAACTGCCAGTGGCGTGTCGTCAGCGGGTTGATAGTTATATCTTCCTTTTCCATTCAACCTAGTTTTTCTACAAGATAGCGCGCGAAAAGAGAGCTTTGACGTGAAACTTTGTCCAGCTAAACGAAAAAATTAGTCATACCCATCCCCCTTTTTCTGCGAAATTTATGGTAACTTCGTAAAGTGGAGTTTGTTCCCACCTATACCTTGCACAATAAATGGGCCCCGGGTTCGTCGACCCTCGACATGATGTTTCGCATTCACTTTAAACAGAAATTACAGTGCAATTTGCCTATCTGTATACAAAGTGGACTTGAACCGACCTATCCGAATCAGTCTCCTCGATGGGGTATGTGGAAACGCTGTCACCTTGTAATCAAGAGGCCACAGGTTCGATCCATGGTGGAGGCATATTTAACAGTGATTAGGCTCCCGCTTCGAACTGTAGGTTCAACCCAGATTAGCTCAGCATAAAGTTGTCTTACTTTGAGAACAACAAAAATTACCCCAATTCGAACACTGTACTACACATTACAGTGACAACCTTATCCACTGCGCTATCGAAAGAAGACACAGCATATTGAAAACTGAGTCTATGAAATGGTTGAACAGAGACATACAACATTTGTTGAGATGAATTATTTTTTTACAAAATGCAATACATTTAAGTGAAGGAATGTTAAGACAAGGATCTTAGGCATCCTCTTTAAAAACGACGATGTTGGAAGCTGCCACTGAAAATTTGCTATTAAAATCCACTTATCGCCGTAGAGTTAGGCAACACACATGACACCTTCAGGGAAGCTATCTATTTGTCCCTTATTTATTGCCGATGACTGTGAGCCGTCACATGGAAGCCGAGCTACTCTGGCTTGCAAAGCTCTTTTTCGCCGACATCTGAATCGAACCAAAGCATTCTTCTTTCGGGAAAATTCGTTAGAGGTTAGTATCATGAGCTCCTTACACTTAACTTGTTACGTTGTCAGGGTGGTCACCCTGGGACCATGATATTTCACGTATAAATCCCCGGTTTTCAAGGCGAACTTCCCAAAAATTCAAGGGTACAAGCAGATGTTTTTCTTATTTCAACCTTACGTATTACCGTCTCTCACAATACACACACACGCACGCGCGCGCTCAAGTATATTAACAAAATAAAGGATCTCTAATTCCAATGTATCCAAAAATTCTAATTCAATTGAAATAAACAGTAGATACTTAAGGTGCGTAGTTTAAATTTGCCACTTCACATACTCAGACTCGAAATACATCTACAAACACAAGTCACAAATGTTACGGGATATACTAATCTTTGAAAGATTGTTAATTGTATAAGAATTCCAAACTATAATTTACCTAATCAACTGTAAGATATCTTAATCTTGAAATAATCTTCAGACTCTCAGATAGATTGTTCTGCAGAGGACACTAACAAAGTACATGGATTCAGAGAATTCTGTTTTATTTTCCACGATGTTTCTTTTGCTTCCTCGATAAAAATAAAAAAAAAAAACTGTGAAAAAGTTGACTCAGGGCATTTATACTATGCAATTTTTCACGTCTACGGAGGAAAAAATCACCCATAATTCCCCGGAATTCAAGGAATTCCCAGTGAGTAGCCACCCTGGTTGTAGTAGGCAACGAAAAGTTTATTTTATTGACTTTGTGGACGAACATAAACCATTAAATGATACACAGCATTCAAGAACTGTTACAATTGGGAGCTACAAAACTGGCTTAAAACTAATTTCACGTTATTAAAATTACGCACATATGATAACCTTCCATACTCTCATTAGCGCACTTCGTTTTCGCCCTCTCTAATATTTATTTACAATAAAGTGTTTTCCAAAATGTAACATCTCGTTGCCATTCAGAAGGATTCTGCATGTAAAACTGGACCAGCACACTTTTCCTAATTCAATGTGACCACCACATCAACTCGGCCGAAACAGGATCCAATCTGACCGACCGTAACTGCCTGCTATGAGAGCACTATAAGGAACGGGGAAGAAGATATCAGCTGTTAAATACTAGTTTGGAAAACCCCTATATCAAAGCATAATATACAACTTTTATAAAAATTGTGGGGGTGAAACAATTATTTTATCGGGTGGGTCCAAGCCGCCCCTGTTTCGGTAGTGACAAAACTTCATACGTAGCCGTCAGTCGCAATTCAGATTGTTCGTGCACAAGGGTACTTCAAGAATGCCCGTGTCCTGTCCCGGACGCGATCTCGGAACTTTTGGATCGAGATTGTCCGATGAGACGGGCTGACCCACAGGCCCCTGACTTTGCGCATCGATTGTCGAGTCCATCCACATAGAATAGGGCATGACGTTGTTTTCAACACAAGATAACTTGAGAAAACCATTAATATCCCAAATGGAGAGGCCACTATATATATATATATATATATATATATATATATATAAAGAGCGAGTAATCTTAATAATTGGGAAGGCACGATCTGTCCAAAGAAAATGTGCAGAAATTGTCATTATTGTCATTTGAGAAGTGAGTGTAACAGACGGGAAAGAACTGTCATTTCTTCGTTAAGTGATAATGTATGTACGAAGTGTTCCGGCCCAACATAATCAATATTTATCAATGATCTGTACAAGATCCATCTACCTTGTTGTCCCGGAACTGGCGTTCAGAGAGTTGCGATGAATTACATGTTCAAATCAACGGTACATGTTCAAAATTGAATCCGTTCTCTTCACAAATATAACTTGTATAAATTTTACACAATACGTTGTTCAATGCGAACATTTTCACTTGTAGAAGTAAAATAACATTAATTTGTGCACGAAACAGCTTAAAATGACATTGAATTGTAAATCGGTTGGTTGTTTGAATTGTTGTTGTAAGTCCACTTTATGCACAGATATGCTAATCGGGACTAGACCTGCAACTGAAGGTGGGAACCGAACGGTTGTGCAATGTGCCCCCACCGGGTATTGAACCCGGGACCCCTTGACGTTACAACTACGCCATCGGGGAAATTGACGGGGAAAGGGTTCACATTTCTACACTGACTGATGCATTTGGTTTTTTATGGCTTTTCTGCCACTTTTGGCTAATCGTGAAGGTGATGATTATTAGTGATATGACATTGACACTTACAAAGAACACGCATGTCCAGGCCGGGATTCGAACCCGGGACCCCTGACGTCGTAGGGTTCACATTCATACCCATAAGGCAACTTTATATTTTGCTTATTTTACGTCGCTGCTCTTGGGTTAATTGCAACATTGAGGATAAAAAAAACAACCAAATAGTTAATGGGACGAATGTCTTACTCAGAGTTCGAACTTGAGACATCTGGCTTGGCAGCTGGTTACCCAGATCTCGAAACCACAGAGTGCAAGTCACGGCGTCGCTATTCTGCCACGACTGTCTAATCGCGACGATGATGATGATTAGACGGAACTGATGGAGGGACACTCACGGCCCCATGGCTAGGTCGGGATTCGATCTCGGAACTTTCAGTGGCGAGGTCGGGGGGGGGGGGTCACCGAGGTGGCTACAGGTGGTCAAATGTTCCTTGGTTTATGCACTTTTCGAGCCGTCAGATCTGTAATTTGCACTGTCATTCATCAAAAATATCACGTGACGACACAGTTTACAATCAAGTCCTGAACTTACCTTGCAAAGAAAGCAGCAGCTGCCGAAGACTGGGAGTAACTGCCTGGGATACCGCTGACACTGAACGAGTACCTCGATTCGGAATATCCATTGTAGTCACCACAATAGGAAGAATAAGGGTAATTATTCTTCGATCCATTCACATGAGGTTGATGATACCTGTACATGTCACCCCCGTTCTTGTCACCACGGTATTTGGTAACGCCGATGCCAGCGTTACCATTACCCAACATACCACGCTGTGGATCCACTTTGGACACGTCGAACACTATTTCTACGTTCTTGTCGGCGCGCCGCGCAACACTGCCGTTCGCACCCAACCGACTCGATCCGCAAGGCAGGCGGGACACCAGCGCCACGTCCATGTGCGACGGCGGCGGGGAGAAGCTTCTCTCCTGGGCAACCAGTTGCTGCTGGTAGGAATCTGCTGGGTCCATCTGAAACGGAGAACAGGTAGTTTTAGTGGCGAGTTCAGCTCAAGGAGATGTGTCATTTTCTTGCATTGGCCGTCAAGACAGAGAATACGTCAATGCCTTCTCATAACAATATACCCTCTTGTTTAAATACAAGTCATCATTGGTACGTCATGGGCGGAGGTCGGAAGGTGATAAGATTTTTTTCATAGATAGGGAGGCTGTTCATATAAAATGGAATACTTGCCAAAATAATAATATATATATATTTTAAATCTATAATGAAACTAAACTAACTCTCTGGCTTTCCTAAACCCGAAAGTTTATTTCCGCAATAACGTATGTTATCTCCTTTCCCTACCCTGGGCAAGATCACTTCTTGACAGTACTTACCATTCAAGTCTCCTGGCTGCCTCCGTGGCGGAGTGGTTATCACAGCTCGCTACAACGCCAGGGGTCTCGGATTCGAATCCCGACTTGGGCATGGATGTTTGTGAGTGTACTTCATCAATTTGATCATATCATTACTCATCTTTCCGATTAGCCAAAAAGAGGCAGAAAAGCGAAGTAAAATAAACTAAATCAACCAGTCTACTTCATGCCCATATCGACATTTTCAATATATTATTGACTATAAATATATTTTTATTTTAATTTATAATTATATTATTAATGTTATTATTATTATAGCCTTGGGAAGAGACTTGCACACGACACAACAGAACGAAATATTGAGCACACCTATTATTCATCTTTTCCTGCATTTCTCTTATTATTAATTAACTGAAAGCCTTTTAGGAGCGTTCCAGTACAGCAACGTCAACAGTGCTGGTCCACAGCATTACAGTTACAAAATAGTTTTTATTTTCTACGTTGAATTTGTCTATCATTATTTTCTAACATCTCAAAAGAATGAACTTATAGTTCGCCAAGTCCGTTCGTTTTCGAGATGGAAACCCTTAGCGCCATCTTCTGGCTATTTGACAAAACATATGTGTATTTCGTATTTTCACACAACACTCACGGACCCAGGGAAAGCAGGACATGTAAATGAGATTAGGTGACCTTGAACCAACTAATAACATGCCAGCTTCTTTGCACGATACCTTTACTCCACAATCAGCAGGGGCTGAAATGGAATCGCAGTACAAAGTCTGCTGCTGTATCTACCGTAGTGCTGCAAACTGCATGGTTTAATATCTACATAGAGTAAATTTTGGTACCGTATAATGCCATTATCAGCGTCGAGACAGATCAGTGAGTTTTTATTTTTAATTTTTTTAATATAATTAAAAGCTTTGAAGCACAGTACACACACAAAACTATTATTTTGACAGAAGATTAACATATTACGCATGAGGGCGATCGATTGAAAATGAACTTTTGCAAGCATTGAAGGACATTTTTATCAACAAATGACTAATGATTTTGCAAAGGCAGAGAAACACTATATTTCACCTTCGAACAGACACTAATTATTGATCGTTTTCAAGGAAGAGATATCTTAAGGATTTTTTACTTTTTTAATTTTTCTGGGGCTACTTCCCCAAGGATAAAAATCACTGCACGCCACTGCTGAAATACCTAGATGTTGTATTTTGTTATCAATCTTTACACATTTGGTTCAAGAAAACTCTTTGAAAGTTTTGGTAGAACTTTAGTCATGAAGTTTCCACTATAACGGTACTCAAATAAAAAATATCATTTTTGGAACTTTGAAAATTATGAGACTGTTTATGATTGGGATTCAGAGGTAGAATAGGCAAAATTGAGGTTCCGCCTATACTTCAGTTAGAAAGAAAAAACAATGAATTTTATCTTGCATTTTTTGACTCGCATTGACCTATTTGTCATTTTTTTGTATTCTCACTTTTTTGTTACATTTTTATCATTCTCGAAGTTTTAGAATATCTTTTGTTTCTTACTGCTCCTTCGCGATTGTTTCGTGCATTTTTTGTTGTATTTGCTAACTAACTAACTCTCTAGCCTTCTTAAACCCGAAGGTTCATGGCTGCAGCAACACAGGCCTTCCATGTTTCCCTATCTTGAGCAAGATCTATATACTCTTTTCCATCCCTACCGATTTCCTTTAGGTCCATCTCAACGTTGTCCCTCCATCTTCGTCTTGGCCTTCCTACTGGTCTCTTACCATCAGGTTTCCCAACAAGAATCCTGTAAACTCCTCTTTCCTCTCCCATTCGTGCCACATGGCCTGCCCACCTAAGTCTTCTTGATTTAATTATTCTAATAATATCTGGACATGAATACAAATTATGTAGTTCTAAATTATGTAACCTTCTCCACTCGCCTGTCTCCTCATCCCTTTTAGGTCCAAACATTTTCCTAAGGATCTTATTTTCAAATACTCTCAATTTATGTTCCTCTTTCAATGTAAGGGACCAAGTTTCACATCCATATAATACTACAGGCAAAATTACGGTTTTGTATTTTTTAACTTTAGTTTCTTAGATATTAAACGAGAAGATAAAAGTTTATGAAGAGAGAAGTAACATGCATTTCCTGAATTAAGCCTACTTTTTATTTCCTCTTTAATATAATTTTCATTTGTTAATATTACTCCTAAGTATTTGAATTTGGAAACTGGTTCAAACGAGTTGTTATCAATAATTAGATTTTGATTATTACCTAACACTTGGTTTCGGCCAGTAAGCATATATTTAGTTTTCTCTTTGTTAACTTCCAAACCTATCTCTTTAGCAGTTTTGAAAAATATTTTAGCATTATTCTTAATTGTATTCACATCATCCCCCAGTAAGTCTACATCATCTGCATATGCTAACAACTGAGTCACACCATTTAATTTTAGTCCTTCTTTAGTTTCTTTTACCTTCCTAACAGCATATTCTTAGGCAAAATTAAAGAGCAATGGAGATAATGCATCTCCTTGTTTTAACCCATCATGAATTGTAAATTTGTCAGACATATTAATACCCACACGAATTTTACTTTCTGTTTCACTGGTGCATACTTTTATCATACTAACAAGCTTCTTAGGTATTCCAAACTCTACTAATATATTATATAATTTATCTCTTTTGACCGAATCATACGCTTTTTTGAAATCAATGAATAGCTGATGGACATTTTGATTATATTCCCACTTTTTTCCAAGTGTCTGTCTGATGTGAAAAATTTGATCTGTAGTTGATCTGTTACGTTTAAATCCACATTGATAATCACCTATAATTTCATTAGCATATGGGGTTAGTCTTGTTAAAAGAATGTTAGATAATATTTTATATGTTGTTGAGAGTAGAGAAATTCCACGGTAATTATTGCAGTTCATTTTATCACCTTTTTTAAACACAGGAACAATTATGGATTCTTTCCACTGTTGAGGGATTTCTTCTTTATTCCATATTAAACAAATTAATTGATGAATTTGACATATTAATGAATTTCCACCATATTTAATTAACTCAGCTGGTATTAAATCAGTGCCAGGTGCTTTGTTATTCTTTAGCCTTTTAATAGCATCTTTAACTTCAGTCAAGTTAGGTTCTAGAACTAAAGGTTCTGCTGTGTGGACTTCATTTACTTCTGATTTATCTCCTACATGAACATTTAAAAGGTCATTAAAGTAGTTCTTCCACCTATTTAGAATATCACTTGGGTCAGCTAGAAAATCACCGTCTTTATCTTTTATCAAGTTTACTTTAGGTTGCCACCCCTTTCTAAACTCATTTACTCCTTTATATAAATCTCTGATATTTTTATTTTTGCTGTTTGTTTCAATTTCGTTAATTTTGCTTTTCAAGTAATCCCTTTTTTTACTTCTAAACGTGTGGTTAACTTCTCGCTTTATTCTATTATAATTGTTTAGATTTGTATTATCAGAGTTATTTAACCACCTAAGTCTAGCCTGATTTCTTATTTCTATTAGATTATGACATTCATTATCAAACCAGGGCTTACTTTTTCTTGGTTTATGGTATCCTATACTTTCTTTAGCTGCTGATTCTATTGCATTACGTATGTGCTCCCAATTCTTATTTACGTCTGTTTCATTTATATTTTCATCATCACTTAAATCCTGCAACACATCAAATCTATTTGACAGTTTAATTTGGTAATCTTTCTTAATTCTTTCATCAGTAAACTTTCCTGTATTAAATTTTATAACTTTTAGATTTTGTTGCTTATGATTTATCTCTGAGAGTCTTTCTCTTAATTTAGCAATTACTAAATAATGGTCACTGGCACAGTCAGCACCTCTATGTGTACGAACGTCAATTATACTAGTATGCCTTCTCTTATCAATGAGAATATGATCTATCTGATTATGAGTTTTACCATCTGGAGAAAACCAGGTATATTTATGGATATCTTTATGTTTAAAAGTGGTACTTTTCATAATTAAATTCTTTGAGGTTGCAAAAGTAATCAATCTTATACCATTATCATTACTTAATTCATGAAGACTTTCTTTACCAATCGTGGGTTTAAATGTCTCTTCTTTGCCAATCTGTGCATTACAGTCACCTAACAGAATTTTCATATCATACTGAGACCTGTTCTATTTGTTGTTGTATTTGCTTATCCCAAAATTCGGGTCTACTTTCATCCAAAATTCATCTTTATCTTTCACTGAAGTGTAGGAAGAAAGATAAAGAGTTTGCGTGATCTTGATGAATATCCACAGATAACTACAGAGAGAAAAATCGAAAACTTAACTTTGAAAGCAAACAGTAACGACGCCAGGAAAAACGGGTATGCAGACAATGGGAGATGAAATATTTGCTGGGGCAGGGGGGAAGCATACGCATTTCATTTATCGCTAAACAACATACAAAATTCTCATTTAAGCTATAAAAGAGCAATTGCTTATCATGTTCTTGCCCTCAAAGTGCGTTTTACCTATTAGTAAGGCCGCCTCCCCGATGGAGCAGTGGTAGCGTCGTCGCCTTGTAATCAAGGGATCCCTGGTTAGATACCCGGTGCAGGTACAAGTGGTTCGGATCCCACTTTAAACTGCAGGTCCAGTCCCGATTACCTTACTGTGCATAAAGTGGGCTTCAAAAAACACCAAACCAACCTATTAGTAAGTACGGATCTTGTGTCTCGCCCCTGGCTTGTGAAAGCAACAGACAAGGCAATACATTACTTCATCACAAATGTTATATGTAATTGCAATATCCTTCTAAACGTTTCAAAACATGAAATTCAATCCAATCTTCAATAGGCAATCTTTCTCTTCGTTGTCAAGTTTCACATTTTGAATTTCTTGTCAGAATCATAAATGAGCAACTAAGTTAACTCCTACTTCTTTTTCATATCCGGATCCAACGCCGCAAGTTACAAAGGACAAGAAAGGTCACACTTTCCTGTATACTACAAACCCTCTACAGTTCATTGAATTACACTATAGGCTTCCATCTCTCTTAACAACCTCCATCAAGGAGTTCATCAAGCAGCTGAAGAGTTAATGCTACTAGCTTTACCGTGGTTAAGACTTCTTTATGCACAGATAGGCTAATCGGGATTGGATGTATAGTTTAAAGTGGAATCCGAACCTCTGTGCAATGTGTCTCCACCGGATATCGAACAAACAAGCGACACAAACAAATCAAAAGAGAGAGAGAGAAGACGAGAGATAGAAAGAGGCACAGAGAGCAAGTGAAAACGTGAGACAAAGAAAATATAGAGGCGAGGTAATGTCTAGATCTCAGATTTTTAGGTTCTAAAAAGTGTGCTTTTAGATTCCTAAAATAGGATCTAAAAATCCTAAAATCGGTCCTAAAATGTTAAGTCAGGCTCGAAAAATCCTAAAGTAGGTTAAAATAAAACCTTGAAATAGTTCAAAATTCCTGAAAAATACTGATTAGTTATAGTCACCGGCAATGAAAATGGGACACCTATATCCTGAAATACGCACAATCTTGCATAATGTTATGTGTATTGCCTAACCCTACGGTGATGGCAGAACTTACCATTGGAAATTTGCTATTAAAAGCCACTCTTCGCCATATAGTTAGGCAACAATCGTTTTATGTTATCCACAGTCAAATTCCGCACAATGAAGACATAGTGAGTGGTGCAAACTTCAATGCTGAAATGTTAGTTTGCAAGGCGTGAATGCCACAAAGCACCGAAGTGAAGCGGAAGTGAGCAAGACAACACAGATCACACCACTTTAGATTGTACAGGTAACAGTGGCACCAGACATTTTGATTTGTTTAGAGCTTTGAAAAATCACCATGGATTTGGAGGAAAGGAAATCGACAGAGAGTACGTTTCAAACACGTTCCTTGAACTTTTTCGTGACCAAACAAGGTGCCTGTGTGCGACCTAAAAATCCTGTAAACCTAAAAAAAGGCTTGATTTAGGCGCATAAACATAAAATAGGTTCTAACAAGCAAAATAGGTAATTTTAGGCACTATAAAACTTCACCAGTTGTTTCGCTTTTTAACGAAATGCTGACTGACTTAACTTATTATTTCTTACATACCTGTAAAGGAAAAAAATAGGTTAAAAACTTAAAATCCGAGGTCTAGTAATGACAAAAGAAATATACAGCACAAGAGACGGAGAGAAAGTGAGACAGAAAATAGAGAGAGAGATAGAGAGAGAGAGAGAGAGAGATGATAGATGTGTTGAGACGCGGGGAAAATATTGAAAAAAGAAAAAGAGAGACGGAAAGAAAGACAAACAGAGACATAACAGGGGAGCAATTTTTGCCGTGAATGTGTGAATTACAAGTTGTGAAACCATGGTTTCGAGCTGTTCCTTCTCGGTGCTGTCCTAGGACGAATAACAGAATGTTGTCACACACTAGGATGAGAAACCGAATTCAACTTGGAAGTGCTTTATGAAACGATGAAATTCTTCAAACTTTTATCAAGTTCCACTCACGGCCGCCAGTCTGATCCACCGGGAACACCAAAAAGATGCCGACATTCTGCCATAAGAACAACCTAGAATATATCCATGTAGTACAACGCAATGTCTCATTTATATTTCTGAGACGTTGCAATGTTTCGGTTACATTATGTTACATAAATGTAATTGTAATGTATCTCATAACACGTAAAGTGTATGGGTACCATCGTACTAAAGAATCACTTTGAAAATGTATTTAGTTTATTCTTGCAATTCACCAACCTTTGACAATAAATTTGCATTCCAAACATTTAATTCTTATATTTCCCCATAGATGGGAGGTAAAGATTATATCATGTTTATAGCTCGTAAAAGTCATGAGAAAATAGAAAGTTGATCAGTATTATACACTATTTTTAAAATATTAATTGAATTCTAAAATCTTAAGAGGTAATAAAGATATAATTTACGATTCAATTTGTAATAAGATAACAATATTAATTCAACCTTTCTGAAGACAAAAATATACATATAAATTCATAATAAAAGATCGTGATATCATCTTGTTTCTGTACTGTATCCATGAGTGTTCGGAGTGGAGGCAGATTAAGGTTACGTCACTTCCATACTATGCAAGTTCAAGAAAAATAATTTTCATTATCGTATATTTAGTTAATTATAGGAGGCTCATAATTAAACAAATAGCTTTAAAGTAAGATCCGTGTAGTCAAGTCGCAACAATGCCAATATCGCAAATTCGAGCAGTTACGGAGGAGGGGGGCAGGCTTGCTTTCTCAATCCTCATTCTATCCCGTCTACAAATTATAAATAGTCCTAATATTTCGTCCCCTCAGAATAAACAATTCTCTAAATCTTTTGACGTGGACTTACAACACTATTATTGTAATGCATATCTTTATATGTAAACCATCCCATGTGCCATGGAGCCACATTGGCAGTTTGAGGTAAGAGTCCACATACATTCGCCCTCGGCCATATAATAAGGTGGTGTGATCATCACCACGTTCCGGTCGCTTTTACCTCCCATGGGTATACTCGCTTCGCTGCAAGGCGTTATGTGGGTTACCTAACTCCAAGGCGGTGGCAGAAGTTGCCATTGAAAATTTGCTATTAAGATCCACTTATCACGGTAGTGTTAGGCAACACATAAAAAGCCTTGCAGGGAAGCGAGCATTTCAGGGAATAGGTGTCCAATTCTTATTGTCGGTGACTGTACATATTAATTAGAGGTTGGGTGCAGCTTTATACAGAAACATTGTCAGAAGAATTCAGCAACGCCGGAGTTGGAAACCGATTCTCCCGATATGAAGCTAGACGACTAGAAAAAAACTGTTCTACTAAGGAAAGTCAAAATAAATAGATTGATTGATTGAGTAGGTGTTTTAAGTCCACTTTATGCACAGTAAGGCTAATTTGGATTGGACCTACAGTTTAAAGTGGGATCCGAACACTACTCCTCCACCGGGTATCGAACCCGGGGCCCCTTGATTGAAAGGAGACGACCCTACCACTGCGCCATCGGGGAGGCAAAAATAAATAGAAAATGTAATACTTTTATGATGAAAAATGAGGAATTTTATTATATTATGCATATTCTTCTTCTTATTATTTTTATTATTATTATTATTATCCATTACTTTTGGTAATGATTAATCCTAATCAGATCCTGTCTTCAAGTGTAACATAGCGAGATTCATATAATATAAACTCCAATTTTAAGTTCATGTAAAAATATATTTAATTTAAGTTTTTGGCAAGTTTTTCAGGATGAGACTCCCAATCTTAATACGTCCTTGCTGCCAAAAATTTAAGTTTGCATCTGCAGGTTTTTATAAACTTTATGCTGACCAAACCGTCTGGCTTAAGAAAGGAATGTTCTAACTAAATTCAGATATTATTTGCTTGTTGCAGTCTACAAAGCGCAGTTCGGTTTCTCATGAGGAAAATGGCACCAGGGTTCGAGTCTGGTACCTCTGAATTCGTAGTGCGTTACGCTGAAGCCTGTTCTCGTGTATACTACTTCGGCAAATTAATATTTTGCTATTAAATTGCGTTTTTCGATGAAGTTGTTCGTTACGATCACTAAATATCGCAGCTTAGTTTCAAACACAGGAATGAACTACGATAATGCAAAAACATGCATCCATGCCTTACTCAGGATTGGAATGTAGGACGCTTGCCATCATAGCGCGCCACAGAGGCCAGAATGCACTCTTCAAGTCAATTGACACAGTTTGGAATCCGCGTGCGTAGGCTGCGTGCGCAAAACCAAGGCAGAATTCTTCAATGAACTAACTGCTTGTCGTAAACACATTCGAAACACTCCCCAAAATGATGACATTAACCCGTTAACAAAACATTCAGAAAGAGAAACACGGCGAAAGGGATTGTTTACAATCACACCGAAGACACAAAAGAAGAAAAAATTAACAAAGACTTGAAATAAAACATGCGAAACGAGGTCCTCATTGTATGCTAAGCAAATTAAAACACTCCTCCATAAGCAGATGTCATTGTCGTGAAGACAGCTTGTAATAATGTCCTCAACCAACAATGTGTACTTTACAATCCGGTTTTTCAACAAGTGACAGTCAATTACACGGTTCTCCTTCAGATCAGAAAAGATCTTTTCGCACGGCTGCCATGTTGTACCCACCTACCGACGGAAGAAACGGGTTAGAACATATGCACAGAGTCACCGAAGCGTCCACCAGCGCCGCCATAATATTAGCGCCCGAAGCAAGGGCATTTGGACTACGTTGAGATTTTTGGTTTAAATTCTATAATTCTATTTCGTCGAAGTACATGTAAAGTGTATTTCTAATATATTGCGACTTCTG